>NC_072773.1:31091208-31451799 GCF_022539595.1 Amphiprion ocellaris
CATGCTCACCTCTACCAAGTATCTGGGACTAAAATGTCAGAGTGCATGAAGACTTTGGCTTTATTAGCTGAGGCTCTCAGCTGTATAGGAGCACTCCACTAATCGGTCCAGATCGTACTGTAAACCAGTGTTTCAAAGAAGCAGTAGCCTGTCGTAGCACTAAGTCATGGATTACTTTTACATTACAGTGTTACCAGATCTTTTGCAGACATTGGTTTCGCTCCTGGCAAATCAAAATCAGATAAATCACGCAGAAGGAGTCACACCGCAACACATAAATCTCGTCATACAGTATATTTAGAAAAGTCTGAAAAACAACAATATAATAATTACTTGTGTCTACTATACTGTTTATGACAGATATGAAATGTTTTTGCTTAACAACTGTTCTGTTTTTATTGTCATGTATGATGTATTTTGGCATCGTAATATTTATTTAGTTTCTGTTTGGTGTTTGCAATACAAACAAATATTGAAGTGCACTGCGTAGTTTGTTAAAGTACTTTATATATTTATATCTTTTGAATATCTGTGCTTGAATATGCAACTGTGCACAGTAAATGTCATCCCACCCGGACTTTAAATAATCAGTTTTCTAAATCCAGAGAGACTGAACAAAAGACTTTATGAATGACTTTTATACAGTCATTCAGTGGCAGTTTTGACAATAAATATATCTCCAAATTATGTGGAATATGTTTTTTCCCCCTCATTGAATCAAAACTGCAATTAATAAATACTATTAGACAATGTTGTATGTTTCTACATCAATGTTTGGGTTATTATAGTTGTTAGATATGAATACATTTCGGGGGGGAACCATAGTGTGGAATGTGAAGCATGCTGCAGATTTTGAAGAGGGAAGAAGAGCCGTCTTTGTATTGGGTCGGGTACTGTAGATCCGGGTGTCTGCACAGAGAAATGATTAAAAATGAAAAACTACTTTCACATGACAACAATGACAAAGGAATTTTTGCCAGCACCAAAAAGTAGAACTGGGTGAGAAGGATCACAGGTCATCAGTCCTGCAGCTTGTATGTTTTTTTTCCAACACCAGGCTGGAAATACATTAACTTACTACTTCCAATGCTGTGTGTCTTTCTACTTTCTAAGAAAAAAAGTAGTACATTATAAAACAAGTCTGACAAAACCTTCTGTTCTGAGATGTTAGCCATTGTGGTAATTGAATATAATGTCTCACCTCACTGCCCTGCTGCCCTCTGCTGTCCACCAGCTAGAATCTTTCCTACCGCTGCTCCTCATCGCAATGTTGTTACCTTGACCTGATAAAACTACATGTAGTGTGAGTTCAAAACCAGGACAAAAAAGGGAAAAGAACCTAATTATTTCCTTGCTTGATGTTGGATAGCCAAGTTATTAATTTTTTCCTGTGCATATTTCAAAGAGGCCTCTAGACACTGTACCCTTTGGGCTTTCCCTTTAAAGCTCAAGGAGTGTTTCACTAATTGGCAGGAAGTAGTCCACTTCAATTAGAACATGGTACACAAGGCTTTGGCCAAATGTTTACGAAGCCAGATTCTACCGCCAGGCCTACTAACATGTGTACATATACAGACACACGTTTAGATTGTAACCCTACAAGTTCCTCCAGGAAGGTCAGTGATTTAATGATAAAGGTCTTAAAGGTGAAAATACAAAAAGAGAAAATTGAGCATGTGTGCAGCTTTTACTCACATTTATGTTGCCTAATAACGACAATGAAGTAATTCTCTTTTCTCTACTCAGTAACTGTCTGTACTTATGGATTATTTCCATAACAGTGGATCATAGTAGAATGATACTTTGCAAAAGTACACAACACAAAGTAATTCCATTTTCCTGTTATTACTTATTAATTTGATTAAACAGATACAGCAAGAATTAAAATGTAGCGAAACATACAATTATATTTGACAATCCAGAGGACCTTCCAGCCTGTGTGCCATCTTTGTCTGATCTTTTATTTCCATCTTGTGGTGAATAGATGGAATGACAGTCTGTTTGCAGTTTCCTGATTCTGAATGAAGGATCACATGACTCTCCAAAGAGTCAGCAATCACCATAGTAACAAAAACTTGTACAATTTATTCACAGAATAAAGTCTGTAAGTCTAAATCTAAGTATTCGTGGTTGAAACCAAACCGATATACAAATTATACCCAGAGGAGATATTCAGATTATACAAGTACAATTTCAACAGTATAAAGATACTTTATTACTGACTCAGATTTATCACACATGATGTTATTAGATTATTAAGGCAACAGTGAGCAAACAGAATTTAGAAGTTTGAGGTGGAGCCATTTTTTACTACTTGGTAGACTGTCTAAAGGTTTTCCAGGCTGTAAATCATCCATTGCCTCACAAGACAAATCCTGAGGATTGTGACAACAATCATAACAGAGGAGTAAAGAACAAAAAACAAAATTCTGCGACGAATCTGCTGTCATTATTTGGACTTATCACTATTTGTTTTAATTAATTATGAAATATTTGGTCATTTTAACGATTTTACCTGTTTAGGCCTTAGTTATTCTCCTGAACAGGCCTAACAGCTGCTCTTTTTTGATTCTAAGGTAATAATACTTAAAACAGATACACTCAAGTAAACTTCTAGTTCCTCATTATTTTACTTTATTGTACTTAGTTGTGTTCCACCACCTTTGTAATGGTAACTCTCATTTTCCAATACCAACTAGAGAAACTCTTACAAATCTTCTTTTCCATGTCATTTCTGATAGAAGCACTGTTATATTTACAAAACCTTTACAAAACAGCTTCAGTTACTTTAGCCTTTGGCCCCCCAGCCTTTTTATGTGGTTGTCCCTATATTTAACAAACCCCTTGTCACCAAACTGGGGACTTAACCCAGACAACCAAACAAAAACACAAGCAGTTAGCATTCATATCAAAGCTCTGAGATGCTACCAGCTGACGGTTATTTTTAGTGAGGGAATGACTCTTCAGCATATTCAAGGCAATGAGTAATTTGCCATCGTATTAACAAGAGGATGAACTTTCACTGCCACAGATTCACACAACAACAATTATGTCATCACACACACAGCGAAACAAAAAGGAGCCACGGGAAGAAATTATTTTCTTAACATTGAACATCTTTACTTAGCAGTAAAAATCAAGTCAAACAAAATAACTACATTTGTTGAGACATTGTCAGATGCTAAGGATTACTTTTCCATAGCAAAATAACTGATGTAGCCACTAACCTTTCTGATGGATTCATTATATTGACGTGTGGCAGGGAGACATCTTAGTGCAATGAAGGCATTACTAACATCAACTCCTTAGCAAGACAAATGTCATTTGTGAAAAAAAGGCAACATCTTGTTTTTGAAATAGCTAAAAATACAATATCATGTCATCAAAAACATCAGCTCCTAAATTACTGGAATGAACATCAACTAAAAAAAATAAACAATGCAGCAAAAACACCTTTTTTTGCTACCAAATCAAAGTGCAAAAAAAGATGTAAAAGGCTCCTCAGATCTGGAGGAAGTAAACTTCTAGTCATTGTGGCACGACCTCTTTCTTCCAAAAACACTTGTAATGTTTTACTGACACTTTCTCATGATATTGTTAAAACAGGGTGACGCAGTAAGGCAGTGGTCAGCAATACGGCCTCACAGGAAGCTAGTTAGGTTATTGGTGATTCTAAATGGGCCTTAGCTATGAATATGAGTGTGGATGAAGGTCTGTCTGTCCAGGGTGAACCCCGCCTCTCACCCAAAGCCAACTTGGACAGTCACTCACATCAGCATAGAGGGAAAGAAACTTTGAAAGCCTCAAAACTGAGACATAACCATAAAATCCTACATAACTGTTAAGAATTAAATATGCATTCAGATGTCTGATCATTGCTGACATGGCGGTGGACAAACTGACACTGCGAATCAAAACAAAAATTGCAACTTTGGCATTTTTGGTTGGGAAAATAATTTTCTATTGTGACATTCTCTCTCTAATCCTTTCTTGTATCTACTTGTCTTTCAGTCTTTCGGTTGCTTCTGTTCCATGAGTGCCAGTGTTACAAAAGCCTATCATTAGAGTGTCTGAGCAGCCACATGGTCTTTGCTTTTTTGTTTTGTGTTATTTCTTCAGTTCTCCCACTCACACTCACTCATCCACTCATGCTTTGCACCACTGATTGTACGTGGTATTTGAACATATAATCAGGAGTTACTCTGTGGACACACGTGTTGCAACTCCTGAGCCTGAGGTTTGAAACATGATCACATAGCAAGTTTTGTAAACCAAACTGTTGTGCAACAAAAAACAGACTACAGGCTAACACTTACTGAATTCCCATCAAACAGGACACAAGTTGAAATCATTTATGAAAACATATAATCGTGGACTTCTCCACTTATGACAACAATTTAAACATTTAGGCAGCAAGAAAAATGAAGTAAAAACAAAATAATACAATATTTTGCATTCTTCATTTACCTCAGAGCAACAATAATTTCACATTCTTACATCTGACATGCGGGAGCCCTAGTGTCACTGACTGGTCATGCACTTGAACCTGTTCTTGAAATAGAAGACTTCGTTATGCACGTTAGTATTCGCAGTGGAAGACAAGTAGCGGAATTTTTCATAGGCCTTTTGCGACTCTGTTTTACTCCAGGGTAGCTGGATCTTTGATGCGTGGTTTACGATGACGTCACTACAGGAGCCAACGTGGAGGGAGCCCAGAGCGTCGATGAAGAACTCTGCAGAAGCAAGAAGACAACTTACTGTAGCACAAGCGTTGTTTGACTTTCATTCTGACGCAGCTCAACAGTGTTACCACAGCTCTGTGCAGGAAAACAAACACTAACCCAGATGGGCTTGTCGTGACAGGCGCGGGTCGAAGCCAACCTGCTGCACTTTGTCCGTCCGCCCCAGGAAGAAGTTGATGACGGCGTCAGCTACCACGCAGTTGGGAAATCCGTCGATGGCATGGTGGAAGCCATTTCTGATATGCAAACAGTCACCCTCCTCTCCTCCTGCCTCCACTGAAATGGTGTGACGATATGTTGCAGTGTAGCCCGTCACCTCTCTCACTGCACCACCAACCTGACGTCATTAAGGCAACAAAAATATACGATGAACACAAGAAATTAGAGGGTATATACAGTTCTGTGAAAAAGTATTTGCACTCTTCTAGTTTTGCATATTTGTCACACTTAAATGTTTCAGATCATCAAACTAATTCAGACAAAGATAACCCAAGGAAACACAAAATGTAGTTTTCAAATGTAGACTCAATTCATTAAAGGTAAAATGCTGTCCAGCCCCACCTTGCCACATGTGAAAAAGCAATTGCCCCCTTAGCTACAAAGTCATTGCTAAGGCTCTGGGACTTCAGAGAACCACAGTGAGAGACATTATCCACAAATGAAGAAAACATGGAAGAGTGGTAAACCTTCCCAGGAGTGGCCAGCCTACCAACATTTCTCACATCTCCTCCAGGAGGTCACAGAAGAAGTGCAGACCTCACTGACCTCAGCTAAAGTCTGCCTACATGATTCCACAATAAGGAAGACATTGGGCAAAAATGGCATCCATGGGTGAGTTGCAAGGTGTAAACCACTCTTACCCAAAAAGAATATAAAGGCTCATCTGGCATTTGAAAAAAAAATATCTGGATGAGCTCCAAGACTTCTGGGATAACATCCTGTAGACTGATGAGTCAAAGGTGGATTTTTTTGAAAGACATAGGTCCTATTACATCTTGTATAAAGCTAATACTGTATTCTACAAGAAGAATATGATACCAACAAGGAAACATGGTGGTGGTAGTGTGATGGTTTGAGGCTGCTTTGCTTCCACAGGACCTGGAGACTTGTCATAACTGATGGAGCCATGAATTCTGCTCTGTATCAGAAAATCCTCCTTTAAAATATCTGCCCATCAGTTCAAGACCTAAAGCGCAAGACAAATGTGTTATGCAGCATGACAATGACCCCAAGCACACAAGCAAGTCCACCTCTGAGTGGCTCGAAAAGAACAATGGTTCTGAAGTAGCTGAATCAATTGAGATACTGTGGCAAGACCTAAAAAACAGCAGTTCATGCTCGAACATTCGTGCCCCTTTCAGAGGCACTTGTGGTTTATTCAGCTACAGCATTTTACTGGTACAACCGTTGGTTTGACACACAAAGTGGTTTGACTCACTCTCTGTAACCTCAAGCCATCAGAGACATAAAATAGTGCAAAAAAGCCCTGAAACATATAGTTGCATAGTACTTGACAAAAACAGAGACACCTAACAGCAAATTGTGATGAGTGATTGAAAACTGTGAAGCTGCAGCACTCACCCGTACAACAATAACAAACAATATCAGTGAGAGACCTGTCGATTGAAAATCGTGATTAAAGTAGTCCATATTGTTGGACTGTCGCCTTTGGTCTTTCAAGGTCACATTTGCATGTTATTTGTTTTTCTGTTTCCACTTAGAGTACAACATTAGTGCTCTTGTTGCCATCGCTACCACGACCTGTCTACGCTATGACAAACCCAAGTCATGTCAGTACTCATCATGGAATGCATTGCAAGGAATCAACAGAGGTCTACCATGCAGAGTTCACCTGCAGACAGTGAATTAAAGCCAAGAGTGAGGTGATATGAGGTGAAATTGCTGGCGAGCTTTGCTGCTGATACTATCAGTGCTGCTAATGAGGACATCTGCTTAAGCACAAAGAGTACAGTGACATCTGATTTTCTTCTGTTTTGCATGACTGTCAGAGCTGATCTCAGTTCTGTTAATTAATTTGGATACATTCACCCTCCTTGGCCTCATCTGAGTGGCCCAAAAGGGAGGAAGTAGAGACGAAGAAGCTGAATACTTCCATTAGATGAAATAAGATCCACACATACATTTTACTGTCTCAGGACATGCATCTCACCAGATCTAGAGTGGTTTTCTCGAGGATGTCCACCATCTTCTCCAACTTGGTGTTTGCAGTGAAGATGAAATCATCATCCACCCAGAGCACATACTTGGTGGTCACTTGAGACACTGCCAGATTTCTTCCAGCAAACCAACCCTAGAAAAAAGAGCAATCAGTGCACACTGGCTTACTGTTTCATAATCACAAATGTAGGGTGCTACATGGAGATACACCAGCTTCTTTACCTTTCCAAATGGCATAATGTAGTGTTCAACATGAGGGCCGGTCACTGGCACAGGGTGTTCATTATCATCTGCTATCACTATGGTGACGCTGGGATAATACAGCCGTATGCTGTCGATAAGGTCTTTGAGTTTGTCATAGCGTAGAAAGGTCTTGGTGGCGATGGTAACAAGAGCACTAATGTTGTACTCTAAGTGCAAACAGAAAAACAAATAACATACAAATGTGACTTTGAAATCAAATAAATATGTTGTAAAAAAGATGATATACAATAACTGCTCACGAACCTTCCTGGTGTCCGGAGTTGTAAAGCTTCGGGATGATTGGATGCCCAACTTTGATGATGAAAAATGACCGGTGACTTTCAGTTGCAAACTGAACTGCACAATGAAACAAATACAGTGATAAATCCAAGCTCCAATATTTATGAGAGGAGTTGAAGCAAGTGCATATTCCTATAACTGTAATTGTCTCTGAAAAGTTGTTTTTTTTAGATGACCTGGTCACAAATATCACAGAGACTTACATTTACATGACTTCTTCTCCTTGTTTCACTTTGTTTAGAAAATGACCTTTCATGCATCTGTTACAATTCTTATTGCACAGTTGCTTCACTTTTTTGTCATTTCATCACATTTAGAATAAACTAGGAAGAAACTAAAAAAGTCAGATGCTGAAATAGGGATGTAAATATGTGTAGGCATTATTGTAAGATACTTTACTATAGAAGATATTCTGCTTTTGCTGTCTGCTGATCAGCAAAGTATTAGTAATATGTGATACATATAAAAATGGTTATTAAAAGACGATATGAATTTTTACTGTTATGACTGAACTGACTCATATTAAGGACCTATTTCATGGTTCTGATCATGTGGGCTTTAAATGTGAAATTCAAAATGTTTGTACACTATGTAAACATAGAGTTAACCGAGCCAGTTGATAACGAAATTTGTGGTATTAGTAAACCAGGACAGCTATTGTTAGTCACGGTGAGGACAGATCACCCAAGAAAACCAGACTAAGTTCAACTTGAGTCATTGTATAGGCCTCTGGTGAGTACTGACACAGAGTATTCTCACACTACCCAGCATGGAAATATCCTAAGTACAGAAGTATCCCTCTGACAGGCAATAGATTTCAGCTATTAAATTTGCACCTTGACCTAAAACTTTAGCATCCCTTTTGCTTAAAGAGATAATGTTTTGGATCGTGAGAGAAATCAAACCTATCCTTGCTTTACTTCTGTCTCTTTAGGTAGTTATTTTTTGGAACCAATTGACTATCGCATGATTATTTTGAGAGCATATCTGAATACCATTTCCATATGTTAAAAACTAACCCTGTGTTAATGCTTCTGCAACACATTTTCAAAAACGTCTCTTTTTTCATTAAGTATTGAACCAAAGGGAGGTTTTGTATTACAACTGAGTTTCCATTCTGTACTGTGGAATGGGTGCACATGGCATTTAGTACACATTTACTTGTATCTGCTGTCTTCGGGTTGAACACAGTGTTTGTGTAGGTGACAAACTGCAGCTGCCTGTTCAGGTGAGAGAGATGAGGACTTGATAAGCTCATGCGCTTCTCTGCCTCTCCTTTGATGGAGACCCTGTCGACTGTAGCAGCAACATCAAAAGTCCCCAGAGTTGCTGTCAAATACACCTGTTAGACAATTTGTTTTGGAGTGGGAAAAAAAACACAAAAAACTTTAATATTTGTACAAAAAAAAATGAATATATCAAATACAATGACAACCTTAAAATGAAGAAATTACTGTATGGACTGATCTTTCTTCTTCTTTAAGACCCAAACCTATGGAAGGAGAGCAGTGATTACTAGAGATGTCAAAGTGGAATGATGATGAAGACTTAAATCGCAGTCACAGTACCAGTCGAGAGTGAATGTAGCCTTTTTCAGACAAGGGATATGCAACACTGCTGGCTTCATCTATCTGTAATGTGATGGCATCCTACCATTCTGACATGGGTCACTTTTACCTTAACGTCAATTAATTATAAGCAGTTAATGAAGTTACATGTTGTGGTTACATGTTCTGTTGTGGTAGATATGCTTATGTGGATTTTGTTGCTGTCTGATGCTACAAGTGTTCAATAAACTCAGACTCCTACAAACAGCTGAAAGCAACAAACTAAACTTTAGCTCCTCTTAACGTTTTGCCAACACCCAGAATACATTCACTATTGTTGAGTTTCTTTAATCTGACGTATCCTGCCTTCATCAGAGGAAAGTGGGCTTTTTATGGAACATTCCAGTTTATAATGGATGTAAAATTGTAGGCTAACGTGCATGAGGAAGGTGTGTTATTTGTCTTACAGATTGTGTCTTTGGTGCTCTCTGTGATGTTTTTGGACCACTTTTGGTGGTGGAATGTGGAAAAAGACTTCCTCAAACTGCTTCACACAACTGAAAGTACACGGCTCGTACTTGCGACATACAGTTAAGACTTGTGCCATATTGAAGTGATGAAGACAAATTACAAGGCCCAACCTAGTAAGATTATCACTGTGACTTTTATGAAATATGACCAGGGGCTCATTTAAACATGAAACGGGCACCTCAAATGCCACAAGAACAACAGACATGAACGCATGTCTGAAAGGGACTTCTGTAACTTTAAGGCCATCAGTTTGTTTGATGTTGTTCTGTGTTAAACAGTGCTGTTACCTGGAATAAAGATTGTTTGGAGGGGTCGCACCTCCACACCCTGGGTAGGATAATGAAGAGGACTGTTAGCCTCAGCTACAATCAGTTCATCTGCAGGATTGAAGGACCTGTATATACACAGAGCATATTGAATCACTACTATAACATAGCTGTATTGTTTCACAACATGCAATTATAACCATATTCCAGATATATACAGAAGGGACAATGTGCTTTCACTATATGGCTCTAGTCTTGAGCTCTGCACAAGTATAAAACTGACAGATGACACTCAATGACGGTTAGCAAACTGCCATGTGCAATAAACCCAAGTGGAATTCATTTGTGTATATATTCTTAAATTTTGTGTTTTTAGTATCCCGGTGTGCATTTTTTAATTTATATTGTATATATATAGTGTATATATCTACTGTCTTTAATTAATAGATGTGTTCTCTTGATTTTTCTTACTGTCACTTTGCTGCTGTGACATTGCAAATTTCCCCTTGTGGGACGAATAAAGGATTTTCTATTCTATTCTAATCAAAAAAAGAAGCCTTGGAGCTAGTATACTATGAAATACCCTCTAACCAAGATGAATGATCCATTGTCCAAAAAATATTGGTAAATTAACAGAGTGGGATCCTAAGATGTCTGAACAGAAACTTAAAAAGGGATGAATTATGTGGCATCCCTGTTTATTTAGCCAAGATGACTGATGATTATTACATGTATTGTGACTACAATACATTAATTAAACAAAAAACTGAAAAAAGTGAAGGTGACAGTTACATAACTGCTACATAATCAGAATGATGTTATCATTTGAACTTGACCTCTGCTGGAAGTTGTTGTACTCCTGAGCTCTGTGACGCTTTACGCCATCTGGATCAGGGTGAGACTCCAAGAAAGCCAGATCGAGGTTGTGGGCCTTCACCCGTGGAAAGAACATGTCTGAGAATGGCAGGTGAAAGCTTTTCTGATCACCCTGGCATACACATGCATTCTGGGCCAAACGACTGTCAGAAACAAAAAAAGTACAGAGTGAGTTGATAAGGATGATCATCTTAATTTAGAACATAATTCAAGCTAAATAACAGTCATGCTAATAAAAACACACCATGCCACATCCTCTTTTATATGGTAGGGAATGTCGGTGTCTCCAATTTTCCCACTGAAGAGTTTCTTTATTGGACTACTCTGTCTTGACCGTATGTCGACTCCTGAGCTGGTCCTGGGGCTCCAAAAGTAAAACAGGACGACCAGCAGTAATCCACTGACCAGAATCAGTCTGAGACACTTCTTACAGGTGGTCTTCATCTAGAAAGAAGATCTGTGGAAATGTCAACATGGGAAACAGGACAAAAGGGCATATGAGAGACTGTGCTTAATACGAGGGTTTTCTGGTTTGATTGGATTGGACAGTCAGACATGAGCCTGGATTTTTCAACCCTTGATTATAATCACTGAAATCCTTTGGAGGTGAAAGCACAGTTGGAGCTACTGATATTAATTATACAATATGGTACAAACAAAAGGCCTTAAAACTTATTGAGCTTTCTTTAACTTGAAAAGACAGATTTGAACTTAATACTACAAACATTTTATGGGGTGAGGACAGAGACTGTATGATAAAGATGGATTTAGCTACCGTGCCGTCACTCGTTGGTTTTTGCAATGTTTCCATGGTTTCTGCACTGAGAAAATGAAGACGTTTTTTTAAAAAAATTTTGCTACTTTCTGGTTGACGAAAAAGGGGCGGAGCCAGAGAGCAGTGATTGGTCAGACTGAATGAGAGCCGGAGAGCAGTGATTGGTCAGACTGACTGAGAGCCGAGGACTTTCTGTCCCGCCCACATCTACCGGCTTCTGTTTACTGATGGTGCTGCTAACAGCGTTAGCCTCCAGAAGTGGAGCTAAACTGTAACACGTAAGTGTTAAAGTCATCTTTGTAACTTGTTCTACTCTTATCCACAACTAGACAATATCACATATAAAGCAGTGAGCTACATTACTGTAGCTGAAGTTACTGTGAGTTAACATGAGACTGTAACCTCTGATGATAAACATGTTCGAACGTCTGTTTTACAGTTGTTATGTAAATCTCTGGTTACTTTTCCGGATTTAGTGTCTGTTAATAGTGATGCTAAATCAGGTTTGTCAGTGTCAGAAATTAGTTAACTGTTAGCTGTAGCTAAGTGTCCTGCAGGTCACAGCTGATCAATCATAATGGATCAATCACAACGGATCGATAACTGCTGTCTCGAGGTGCAGTTTGTTTCTGATCAGCAGATAAATGGATCTACGTTAACGTTCCTCCTCCTAATGTTAGTCTCTCAGTTCAGTTCTGAGTTAATATCGCTGTTTTTTGCTTCAGACTGTTTCTAACTGATTCTGTTCATTTCACTGAAAAAACCTTCTGCTGAAAGAATTCTTTCAGAAACAGTAACATTACCTAGGTCTGCCCTCCATCACACTGGACCACAGAGTGTTACTTTCTGCTGCTATTAATGTAAAACAAAGCAGCAGTTTTTTCTGTCTACAACAGTGTATGGTCAGATAACTGTATAGCTCATGTCAGTGCTAATAAGCAACTTTATTGTCCATCTGAGACAGTAAAATCTTCTTTGGCCTCAACCAGGAAAACAAACATTTCCACAAGATTAAAAAATAGGACAAAAACACACACCACTATTGTGTTACATTCATATCCTGCTGTGTTCATTCTGATATCTAATGTTCCAGCAGTTGGAATGAAAGAACCTTGGAGATCTTTTCCTCACTGTTAGTGTCTTTTCCTTCCAGCCTTGGTCTGGATTGTTGGGAACATCTAGTCTGATGGACTGAGAGCTACAGAGAACATGAACATCCAGCTGTGGTTGTCTAAGGTGAAGAGTCTTCTCTCCTTCATCACTGTGAGGAAGAGCAGCACTGATGTCCTCCTCATCCTTCCAGTAATAACAATAATGTTGCAGAATACAACTTGTCTTGTGACTGTTCAGTGTTTACACTTCACTGTCAGCAACACATTATTTATTTCATCCATTTATTATATGTGTTTACACATCTTTACAGTTTCGAACTGTGAAATAATGTAGTTTCTAAATGTGCAATGAAGGAAATAATGAAGCTGTTGCCCTGAATGTGTTGATGTTTTAATGCTGCATATCTGCTATAAATAACATGGATTTTTTATATTGTATTTCTGCTACAACAGCAGAGATGAAGTTAAAGGTGATAAATGAAAGCTGTGAATACTAAGAACAGAGAATAATAAGCTGCTGAAAGAGTTGGTCTGTCTTTCTGTTAGTGCAAGCTTAACAGGAAGTGGTTCATCGAGGATGTCTCCTTCTACAGAATCCGATGAGGTTTTCCTTCTTTATCATAGTCTATGGGTGTGAAGCATGTGTGTGTTGCACCACTGAGTTTTGAGGTTAGCTTTAGCACTCATTTTGCGACTGCAGTTAACAGCAATGTTAATGTGTGATATGTGATTCTGATCACTACATCCTGTTGTTCAGAAGCAGACTGTGTGTGTCAGTTCATTAAGTATCTTCATACCCTTTGGATCACTTGTGCGTTGGAACGAAGAACATGCAAATGATAAGGTCACAGCTAAGCTTTCTAGAGGCAGTGTGTTAAATCTGTTATCAGGAGACGCACCCTGGTATCCCCAGAATGACCATGTTTAGTATTTATGCTCTTTTATAGTGCACTGAAAAATGTCATATGAAATGTTATTGTCAGTAAATACGAAGGTGAGATGAGGGCTACATGTATCTGTGCTTAGTTTTTGACACTGAACCGATGCTACTCCTTATTTATAAATTGTCTTCTGGTACAGATGTTTACAAAGATATAAATAATTAGGTTTGATTATTCAACTTTATAGTCATTGCACAGAGTACAAATACTAAGACAACAAAAGCCAGTTTAGCATCTAACCAGAAGTGTAAAAGCAGCAGTAAAATACATTATTTACAGTATGTTACAGTGTAAACAGAATGAACAATATGAACAGAACACTATGAACACACTAACATGTAGAGATGTGGATACAAAATAAAATAGATAATATAAATCTACAGTTAAAGATAAATGGTGGTACAAGCCAATATGCATTGGACATATTTCTTGATATGAATAACAATAAAATAGATGGATTTTAATAATAATAACTTTATATTGCTAATTTGAGTCTTTTATTAATTGTGAAATTCCACTGCTTCCAATTTAGTCTATTTTTAAAGATATTTTAAAATAGCTTTAACTCTAGAATCAGCAACTTTCCAATCCAGGATAAAAAAACAGTACTGCCTGAATGAAACAATAAGGGTTGTGTTATAATCAAAATATGAAGTAGGTACCAGACATGTTATGTCCTTGTAGACTAGATACACACAATTTCAGAAGTTCACTTAACTGTTAAATGAAGATTCTGCCTTCTCTATATCTTATCAACACATCTGGACTGCTGGTCATAGCTTGCCTAGTTAACAGCACAGCGTTGGGGTAGGAAATGAAAAGGGACGAATTAAGAGGCCATTAGGAGGCTATAAACTGATATTGTAGGTATTTCAAAGGCCATTCAACCAAAGAAAGCAGCTTTTCTACCTGCAACTGTTGCTACACAACGTTGTATAATTGTTTTATCTCCATAAGGAGACACTGCGTCTCATGTCAGTCTTCTGAAGTAAACTCATTAATCAACTGTCCAGATTGACCAGTGGATGGATGAAAATTCCTACAGCTGAACAAGGATAAAGCTGTAGTTTTGGTTGTGTACGCTAAAGCTCAAAGGTAGCCGTTGTGTGAGAACCTGAAGTGAAAGTAAATAAAGTGAAATGAAAGTGCCCAGAACAAAAACCTCATCCTAGACAAAGTCTCATATGAAAAAAGCATTGATTGAGGACAGTTTAGAAGTTGAGACAAACTCTCTAAACTTTCATAACACAGCTTTACTTGCTGAAACAAGCTTACCTACAAACTTACTGGAAGCTTTTCAGTTGTGGAAAATGGAAAAAAAAACACAACATGGCCAACCAGCATGATTACTTGCTGAGCAAACGAAATTTGAGCTGAAAACAAAGAGACCTTCCTTCTTCGACAGGTGAATGTCATCAAAAAGACCACCAATGTCACACTCATTGCAAAGGATTTAATTTACAGAGGTCAAACACTCAAAAGAAACACCTTCAACTGTTTTTTTCTGTTTAGTTGCATCTCTTCAACACCCACACAGTGTAACAACCAGCCACCAATGTGAAAGCCTAATATGGATGTGAGTATCCTAACCAGTCTAGTTGGAACTCCTATTTACACATAATATTTCTCTGGATTGTCAGATTTTTCTCTTCGTTTACAGGTTTTAATATGAATGTATTTCAATCATCTCACCCAGCAGTGAGCACAGCCTGGATTGGCTGAATGCCAGCAACATAAAGCCTCACATTTTGAAACTCAAGGCGGGGGCAGTAAACAAGTCTGACAGGCCACTGATGATTTTTGTCAAGAACACACAATGGAGTTAGTTAAAGATTATATTTCAACCATAGCAACACTGGGTGAAAAATGAACAGGCCTGAACACATTCTGTGTGCGCATTCTTGCACTGCTGTTCAGTGGCGTCATGCCATACAAGCCTGCATTGTTATTCATCTGCATATGTTTTTTGATGTTTGCTTTGCCTGAATTTTACTATCATTTTCTTCTGTTTCCATTTAGGCTTTTCAAGAGAGCAGGACTTTTCAGGGTTACTGCTCCATACTGTTACTGCCTTACATTTATAAAGAAATTACTTTTACTTTTAACGTACTTACAGTTTTTTTCTTTTCTGTCTTTCCTAAAGCCTTTTTAGCACACATAATTAAAAATTCAACCTACAGGGTACATGATACAAACCAATGATTACTTTGTAATTTCCCTAAATGACTCAGTGTGAAACTGATACATTTTGACATCACTGTGTCAAGAGTGAAGTCTGTGTCTGATTGATTGATTTCAGCTCAGTTTTTCTGTTTAATTCAGTCTATCTTTGTCTTAGAAAAGGGTTAAATTTATCCCATTGTGCACATTTGTGAGCAGCTCAGGTGAAAACAAATCCTTAATAGTTGCGGTAATTCACACCCTACTAAGGTGTGGCCTTGTGACAATGATCAGATAGTGTTACCTTTAAACAGACGCTCTTTTTGCAGTAAGAGGAACCAGACGTATGATTCTGTTACCTAACTTGTCTGACAACTTCACTAAAGTCACTAAACATTACAGGAAGATTGGTACAACATGCCACAAGATGAATCAACAACCTCTTTGCCTCAATGCATCACTGATGTGTCTCATTACTTATTTATGATCTGCCTGCTATTATTTCCAGTGAAGTGCATTCTTAGTTATTTCATGACCTCCATTCTGTTACAGAGATGCCATGTGTTGGAAAAACAAATGCTGATTCCCTTATGTTAAAAGCAAAATTATACACTTGCTGTATTACTTGCTGCACCTCTATATTTTTAAGTATATATTTTCCTGTCAGGATTTCTTGTAATAACAAAATGTAAAATCAGTTCTTAATACAAAATGTCTTGTTTTGCGATGTTTAAAACATACAGTCTGGGTCTGAAACGTGAACGTGAAATGAACTGAAACTGCATTGCATATTGTAATTTTTAGGCACATATAAAAATGTGCATTGTCATACAGTGGAGTTGGATTTTAGTGACTATTTGACACAAATGAAACAGTGTCAGTCTAACACTAGTCCTCAATTCTTATAAATTAAAGTCTTTGTTAAAACTCACTGAGTTATATATTTACAATTCAGTAATCAGTTTACAGTAAAACGGTAAAGCAGTAAAAAAAAAAAGAAAAAAGAACTGAGTTAGATGAGAAACTGGCCCTTCATTGTCTTCCAGCGTTGCATATATTTCACATAACGAGTTCGAATGCGTCAGACATTCTCATCTCATATTTGTTTAAACAGCAATGTATGGAACCGGTTTTTCAGTACACAAATCCTCACCAATCCCAACAGCATCTATTTTCAGTAAACACTAGACAGGAAGACAGAAGGAAACAAACAAACAAAAAATGATAGATTTATTTCTTACTGTTGCTGATTGCGGGGCGTAAATTTTCCGATCAAGCAGACTTCCTCACAGATTTAAAGAACTTTCACCATTGCGTGTGCGCACTGGATCCGGGTTTTGGTGATGCGACGCGCTTTGGAGCCACTCCTTCAGTAGAGTTCATCATCCCTGTAGGGCGATCTGCTTTGCATAGGCACCCAAGACGAAAACACTCCAAGTGAAGTCCAGTGTGTAAAAGTTGAGGCTGGATCAGTCCTCCATTCAACACACTGGACCCTCCCTGTGCGCTCTGAGTCTGGACTCCAGAACCGCTGATATGCAGAAGTTTAGACCTTCTGCATTCAGAAATTCATGCTGGTTAGTACAAGGAACGACTCTGCGCAGAGCAATATGCTTTCAGGGAGGGCATGAATTTACAGTCTAAGCTTTAAAGGACTATATTTTCACTATTTTCAATATGAGCCTTTTTTTTTAAATTATGTGATGTATTCTTTATTTTACTGCATTTTGATTATGGAATGAGCATCAACTTCAACTTTATTATTTGTCCCTTGAAGGGCAATTTGTTATGCAGCAGTTACACAAGCATTCACCATAAAACAAAAAATAAAAGCAATAAGATAAGATAAGAGCTACTTCATTCATTGCGGAGGAAATTATTTTGCCAGAGAACAATAAACAATAAACAAAGGTTAGTAAAATATACACAGTTACACAGAGGTTAGTAGTAAAATAGAAATAGCATCGAATACAAAGTACAAAATGCAAAATACAAGATGCAGTTTCTAAAAGTGTTTGTTTGAAGTGTCTTTAAGTGTGTAAAGTGTCTAGAAAAAAATAAGAATTAAAATAAATAAGAAAAATAAAATAAGATAACACAACTACAGGTGTAAAATGTATGCTAATGCTAGTAACAAGAGAGATAAACAGAAAATGAACTGAAGTAAGAGTAAACAGATGTATTGCACCGTTGTATTGCGCTTGAACAATGATAATACAGATTGTGAGTCTAAAGGGTCCGATGATATTGCACATGGAAATAAGTCCGCTGATTATGTATCCAACTGTAAAAAAAAATAAAAAATAAAAAACAAGCAATCAAAAGAAATGTTTTAAAAATGTTTAAAAAAAAAAACACAAAAAAATGAAAAAAAAAAACAATAAAAACAATAAAACATCACACAAGACAGACAGAAACATTAGCAGCAATCTTGGTCATTTAGTTTGATTTCAGGTATATTTCAGTGCAAAACAGTCACTTAGTCAGCAGCAGCAAGACAGAATGAAGTAGAAGAGAATATCCTTTCTTAGTCCCACAAGGGGAAATTTGCAGCGTAAAAACAGGATAAAGTGCGTCACAGCACATGATAAAGTACAGCAGCCAAAAACACCCTCTTCTCAGTGTTTATAGCTCAGATGGAGGTAGGCATGACAGAAACTGAAATGACTGACTGGAAAAAGGAACAGTAGAAGAGATGTCGCTCTGTAATATTCTCAGTATGATTTCCATTTTTGCCCTTCTCAAACAGGCACTTTCAAAGGAGGGGTCTAATTTGACAGGTGTTAATATGCTGCATTCTAAAAAGCAATTCTTTTTCCAGCACTTAATTTAGTACATAATTGCAAGACAAAAATAGGAAAGTAAATACAAATTTACAGTTACAAGCATAATTTTGAGGGATTTGGTCGGCTCAGTAATGGTAGCAATTGTATCGACTTAATATTGTGTGTAATTTAAGCTCAAATGTACGGCATAGTTGATTTAAAACTACATTTAAATTGAGGTGATTGAATAAAATTTACTTGATGACTTAATTTTTCGTCACCTTAAGCTGAAGATGAAGTTCAAGTCCCCCTCTGTGGTTAGGAATGGTGAATAAAAAACTTTTATTTTTGAAGGAAACTAATTCCCCTGACTTGTTTTATGAACACAATTCCATTCGAACTTGTTATAACTCAACAAATATTGGTGCAAACTGTTGTGTTCAGTCTTTTGCTGTTGTTGAGCCCAAATGTTATATTTTTAGAGTGTGCCAGCTGCTCTACTTTGTGAGGCAAAGTGCACAAGACCACAGTCTGATAAAAAAAAAAAAAAAAATAAGAGTTGTTCACAAACTACAACCACATCCTGGATCTCTCACTGCTTAATGCTGAGTGCTTTTAGTGTTGTTTAGTCTTCTTTGTATTGCTAGTATCAAAGTGATATGAGGCCTTTGGGTTCTGTCCCTGTGTTGTGTTGCTTTTTGCATATCTGATTTCCTCATTGTTGCTCCCGTTTGGCCCCATTTTAGCAGCCAGCTATCTCTTCTCTAGCCTGGTTCTGTAATCCCATATCACGTCCCTTCTAAAGATGCCCACAACGTGACTCTCAGTTGTCCCTCAGGTGATGGAAGGGGTGCAGTGTTCTTGGCCTAAATTGAACACTTAACCAAAATCAGGTCATTATTCCTTACTGCTGCAGATTTAGAAAAGGTCATCCATGGTTTCCTCTTCCCTACTACTGTAATGCACTTTATTCTGATGTCAGCGAGGAAAACATCCAGTTAAGTGAAGATGCTGCTGCTTTTAACACGCACTGCAAGAAGTAACCACAGTACCACTATCCCAGCTGTCTGTTACTGGTTCCCAGTGGCTTTTTGAATTGAGTTTAAGATCACAATGCTTGTTATAAATGCCTTAGATGACCTATTATATGAGATCTCCCTATGAGCCTTATCACTACCTGTGATTCACCCGCATGACCTTATTATGGTTTTAAAGTCTTGACTTGTCACTAAAGCTATACTCTTTTCAATCCCATCTTCAGTCTCACTTTTGTAATATGGCTTATTCTGAATTGCTGATATTTCTTGTATCTATTTAGTTTTTCTTAAATTGTGATATTTCATGTTTTGAATCCGACAGACCTAATAAGTCAAATCTGTTGTAATGTAAAGCACATTTTTGATAGGTGCTTTAAGAATAAAGTTATTATTATTGTAATTAAACATTTTTCAGCTCAGTTGTGTCTTTAATTATTGATTTCTATGTCTATTTTTTCAATTTTTTTAATTTTTAAATTTTTTTATTGTATATTTCTATCTTCTAATAGTTAAAAAAACTTTATTAATTTTACTGTTACTTTTATTCTCTTTTACCCCTCATTTATTTATTTTTACTTATATATATTTATTTTAATTATTTACTACTATTATTCGCATTTTATTTTGCCTTTTCGGTTTTACCTGCTATTTTCTTTTATTCCATCTGTGATTACCCTTACTTTGATGTGGATTCTATGTGGTATTTTTTGTACTAATATATTTTGAGAATCTTTTACCACTGCACCGACCAGCCTTCTGTTGTTTAATGTTCTTCCTGGTTGTCTTTGTTTTCTTTTTTTGTCCTGTCTGTAAAGCACTTTAAGATAAGGTCTGTTTTTAAAAGGTACCGTATAAATGAAATTATAGTCTTCTTCTTGTTCTTCTTCTCCTTATTATTATTATTGTCAAAGATCAATATTAATATTGTCAATACCACTACTACTAATAATAATAGTAATGATGTAATATTAATAAATTTTGCCTTAATTTAATTTTTAATACATTTAATTTGTAATAAATTTAAGTTTAAATAATTACTACTGCTACTACTACTACTACTACTATTATTATTATTATTATTTTTATTATTATTATTATTAATAATAATAATAATAATAATAATAATAATAATAATAATAATAATAAATATTTTTTATTTATAAAATTCTTCTTCTTCTTCTTCTTCTTGTTCTTATTCTTGTTATTATTATTATTATTATTATTATTATTATTATTATTATTATTATTATTATTATTATTATTATTATTATTATTGTTGTTGTTGTTGTTGTATATTCCAGCTGAAGATGGGGAGAAATTGCTGTTGGAGTGACATCTAGTGGCCAAGATTTGTAAAGCAACACATTTACCTTCTGTCCTTTCGCTTCCTCACTCATTATCCTTACGTACCTTAATTACTACTAATAAATATACCTAATTTAACTCAACCTGTGAGTCAATTATAGTCACTACATCTTCAAAACGCGGGAAAGTGGTGCTTCCTCATACGTCATCGGCAGCCAGCCAATGAGGCAGCCGCATTTGCAGCGCTTAGCCCGTGATGCTGAAGAATGCAAATCTATCCGGTGGCTTTTCTCAGTAATCATGTTGTTCGGGGACGGAAAAATAACGAGAACCGAAAAGCAGCAGAAGCAGCAGCTCGGACGAATGTGAGCCGCACATGAGAGCCTCTGTCCGGCAGGTGCAGCAGGCTGGTGCCGCTCTCAGGAAACACTGATCCCCTCACAGGTTGGCCAACAAACCGTACTCACAAGATCCCCAAGCCAAGGTAAATAACATATACACTCACTCACGCATGCAGGTGTGTTTCTGAAATGTTTTGTTTGATTTGTTTACTGCACACTAACAGCTGCTGCTGTTTGTAATGATAAATGCAAACAGATCTGCTTTCCTTATGGCCTCACGTCGCTGCCTCAGCACTCCTCTGTCATGTGTTTTTGGTTTAAATCCCCGATTAGGGTAACTGGATTGTGGCTTAATTTTTATTTATCGTCAGGATAGGAGAGTAGATGTTTTTGCCAAGTGTTAATCATTAACATCTGTCTCGGGTTTTGAGGTCTTTAACCTCATAGGCAGCAGAACTGAACTGAAAACATTTTGACATTCAGACACTGTGTCAACTGTGAAATCTGTGTCAAACAGACTGAGTTCAGCCCAGTTCATCTGTTTACTTCAGTCTATCTTTAAACAAAATTAGGAGGCATTTAGAGTGTGGTTTAATCCCAGAGCTTCTCCACAGACTGATCAGTACTAATCACTGTGACAGCATTTTACTGGAGCACATTTTCTGATCCACAGTCCTGTATTAAGTCCACAGCATCAGTCACGAGTCACTAGTTTGTCAAGTCCTGACATTTTGATTTGTAACAAAAATATAACATCAGCATGCAAATTATGTTCTTTTGTGACTCAGAGAAAAAAAGAAAAATCTCATTTGCATTGCTACAGTTAAAAAAGGGTTAAATTGATCCAATTGTGCACATTTTGGAGCAGCTCAGCCAGTAACAAATTCTCGACAGTGGAGGTAATTTACACCCTTGTGACAATGATCAGATTGTGTTACCAGTATAGAGACTCTTTTGGCCAGCGACTTCATCAGGACACCTTCAAACGCAGCTTTATTCAAATTACAAGATGCAACAGATGATAATAGAAATACGAGAACAGACAGACTGGATGCTGGCAGGTCAGTTACAGCAGGAACCAGACACTTGAATATCCACAATTTAACCATTTGTTGTCCAAGAAATTGTTTTAGGCAGCATAGTACTGGATGACAACATGATCCTGTCCCCTGAAATGTCTGACAACTTCACTAAATGTTGTAAAAAGATTGGGACAACGTACCAGAAGCAGCATGTGTGACTCATTACTTACTTGGGATTTCCAGTGTAAGAACTACTTACCATCTGCCTGGTATCATTTCCATTGAAGGCATTCTTGGTTGTTTCATGGCTTCCACTCTGTTAGAGAGATGCCGTGTGTTAGAAAAACAAATGCTGATTCCCTTATGTTAAAAGCAAAGGACAGGATTTATTAAAATATTCCTTGCTGCACTTATATATTTTTCTGTATATATTTTATTGTCAGGATTTCTTGCAACAACAGAATGGAAAATTAGTTCTTGATACAAAATTTCTTGTTTTGCAATGTTTAAAACATGCAGTCTAGGTCTGAAATGTGTAAATGCATGAATTAAAACTTGGCTGCATATTTTCATTTTTAGGCATATATAAAAAATGTGCATTGTCATACAGTGCAGTTGGATTTTAGTCACTATTTGACACAAATGAAACAGTGTCCATCTAACACTAGTCCTCAATTCTTATAAATTAAAGTCTGTTAAAACTCATTGAGTTATATATTTACAATTCCGTGATCAGGCAGTGGGCGGTAAAACGGCAAAGCAGTAAACATGTAAATGAGTGAGCTAAAACTTCATTGCATATTTTCATTTGTAGGCATATATAAAAAAAAATGTCTTCTTGTGCGATGCAGTTGGATTTTAGTACCATTTGACACAAACGATTTTCAAAGTAATACTGGAAAAATTGGAAGTACTCAACCTTTTCATAATTATATACTATATCAGTATTGAACTTCAGAAACTCATTAAATCATGCACTGTATGCATATAATTTAAAAAAATGTTAATGAGATAAATACACCCAGTTCAGGTTTGACTGAACCTCAGATTGATCCCAGTGTGTTGTGGCTCCGTGCAGACATGTTGTAACTGGGACATCGCAGCGCTGGAGACGTCACCATGAAGGGCGGCAGCTCCAGATGGGTCTTTCTGCTGGGCTTCCTGGCGGGGGCCTGCAGCGTCTACTTCTTCCTGCACCAGGTGTGGTTTGAGAGAAGCTACCCGGTGCTGTCAGAGGCTCTGGAAAAAGCCACAGTGGCGGGTGAGAGACTGACTGTTTGGAGGAAGGAGGGATCCGCTCTCGTCAACTTCCTTCCGCTTCACCGTGCAGGTGCTTTACACTCTACAGATCAAACCATGTAGTGCGTATGAAGTGACTGAGAGTGTAGACACGAAAAAGAGCATAGGAGAGATGGTAGCTGATTAAACAAGTGCTATGTGATCATGACAAGATGCAAAGATAACTAACACTGAAAATGGCTGACTGTGACCTTGTTTGTAGGAGACTAGTGATGAGAGAGGCTGCAGCCAAGGCTGACTGTTTGAACTAAACAGAACTAGCTGCTCATTCATAAACTGAAAGGGGAACATTAATGGGGAAGACGAGACTATAGGAGGGGTGGAGGTACAGCCTATATCCACAAAGCCATAATTCAAGCTGTGCATTAATCTAGAACATAGGAAGATAATGTATTAAGTTGAATTTAGATCACCATTAGACACTGGACTGTTTAACTGTGGCTGCTCTTCCTGGAGTCCTTGCTTTTAAATTTCATACCTTTTCAAATATACTGTATAGCCACAGATTTGCTCCATGGTGCTGATTCATAATCTGCCCTTTATTATTTGTAGTGCTAATAATAAAGTCAAAAAAATAATTAAATGATATAGAAATCATGTATTAAATGCATTTTTGCTTTTATTCAGTTTGACTATCCACTTTGCACAAGACAGCAAGGTTATAAAAGTTAATATATTTTATATTTATGCATATTATATTTAATTTGTCTATATATACAAATGTTCTAAACAAGTACTGATATGTTTAAATGAGAGATTGAGAAAATCACAATTCAGATTCTTTTAATTATTATTGTTGTGTTTGTACTGCAATAGTCCAAAATTATGTGAAAATGCATGTACATAGTTTTAATGAAATAACATAACCTATGCCTCATTTGCTCTATAAACAAGAAGAACACTGCAACTCACTGACAGTAAAATGATACATCTCTCTGATGCACTTTGCTCATGACAAAAGAAACCCATAGAAACAAAAAGAAGCCTGGCGTACTCTTCCCCCTCACCAGGCTGTGTGGTTAACTAGCGGCTATAACTGATGAGAGGTGAGTGTCAGACGCACCATACAGAAACGGTTCTCGCTGCAAAACCTCCTCAGCAGACCAGCAGTTGTTGAGATCCTCCCTCAGGTCTTAGTTTTCTAGACTAGCTGAGCTACAGGGCGTCTGGACACCTCAGGGCAGTGAGGAACGTCTATGTGGATCATGTGAGGGTAGATCTGAAATATTATCATTATTGTTTTGGTTTTATTTATTATTTTGAGCCACAAAGACTTTCACACACACACATACACTTACACCCCCCACCCCATTGCACTGAAGACCAGAGTTAAAACATATGTATAAAATACATAGTGACGGATGTTTGATGGTATGCTATGTGTCTGTGGAGGACACACACGCAGAGCTGGAAAATCACAAAGTATATCCTGTAACTTTGATTTTTATAAAATGATATGTGGTGTACTCAACATAGTGGTGTAAACTTGAGGTATTATAACTTTTAATATATATTGAAATCATAATAATACATACAAGTATATTATGCATGAGATCTATCACAAACTAATAAGGGTAAGATGTGGAGCAAAAAGTTTGAACATGTCTGGGCATGTTCTCTGTAAAAGATGGCATAGTGATAACTTAATGCGCATATATTGTGTAAAGTGAGATCTAGAGTTAAATATGATAACCTGACGTCATGATCTGATCAATAGATTTAGAAAAGCATAATGGTGTCAAAACTGTCACTCTTATCATACGCCCTGTAGGTGTAGAAAAATGACCAACGCTCACAGCATAGAGAACGATGCACAGCTCAGGATCTTCAGTTCTTCTCGGGGTGTTTTCACTGCTAAGAACTACTCCTGGATTTTTTGTCGACAGATATATCCTGCTGCCTTTGAATGCTGACTTCTCTTGGTGATTTTCTGAAGATCTTTAAAGAAACTTTTTAGAAGTTCTGGCCTTGATTCGTAACTTAATTTACATATCACTTACACCTGCCAATGCAATCCAGTAGGGATAGATCGATGCTTAGGGGAGTGACGGGGAGGGTAATATGTTTTTTTTCCTCTCTGAACTCACAGAATCGTGCAGATACTCTGAATTCATCATACTGTGAGCTTGTTTGAACTCTCTCAAACAGGGGAAGTGAGACCGTGTACCTCTCTGTAAATCTCTGGCAAACACTGTCAACTTGCGCTCAAAAGCCAAAACCCTCCTCCAGCATGTGCAGGGCTGTGCCTCCTTTTCCCTGAAGAGCTGTGTTCACCGTGTTCTGTCATGTCCACCATGAAGTGTAGCTTTTCCAGCCACTCTAACTGTTTCAGCTCAGGAAAGGTGAAGCCTTTGCTGCCCAGGAAAGTTTTCACTTCTTCCAGACACGTGGCAAAGCGTTTCAGCACCTCCCCTCTGGACAGCTACTGGACTTTGTTGTGCAGCAGGAGATCAGAATACGTGCTTTCCACCTCATCCAGTAACAAACGGACCTGATGGTGATTTAAACCTTTTGCCATTATTTTATTGACAATCTGAGTGACAACATTCATTACTTCTGTGCATTCAGGAGGAAATATTTGAGTATATAGTGCCTCTTGGTGCAGGATGCAATGAAATGTCAGCAGCTTTGTCCAGTGACTTCTGCAGTAAAGCCACAAGGCCCTTCTGTGCTCCTATCATACTACAGGGGCACAGAATACTACCATCAGTAGCCACTGACACCAGGTGGGTTTACGACTTCGGCTCTTAAACAATTCAAGACAGCCTCAGAGATGTCCTCCCAATGTGTTTGGCCTTTTAATGGTATCAATTCAATCATTTCTTCCTGTGATCCAGCAGAGTTTACATATCAGCAGAACAGCGCTATTTATTCAATATCACCTTTGTCTTTAGACTCATCACGGGCAATTAAGTATGCCACAGCTGAATTAATGTCCTTAATTTGCTGTCTTGTGATGTCTTCTGCCACTTTTATAGTTCTGTCTGTGACAGTCTTCGCAGAGAGGTGCAGATCCCTGATTTTCTGCACAGTTTCACTCTTGTTTTTAAAGTCCATCAATAGATGTTCTGAAATCTCAATGAATGATTCTATTATATATTCTCCATCTGTGAACGGCTTCCCATGCCTGACTATTTCCTGAGCGGCCACAAAACGTAATTGAATTTTCAGACTTCATCCACCTCTTGAAGTGATTTTTGCTCAGTTCAATCTTTTGCATCAGTTCTGAAACAGCTTTTTTTCTCTCATCTCCATCTGGATCTTTTTGAGCAAAGACTGTGTGTCTATTCTGGAAATATGTTACGGCATTTGACTTTTTGTTGTTTGGTAATAGCATACTGATAAACCAGTCTGTCTGCAGTGAAAGCAAATGAATCAGCCCACGTAGTATTAAACGTTCTGTTTTCTTTAGACACTTCATTTCTTAGATTTATCCATAGTTGGCCTACCTAGGGTCACCATAGTCTTCAAATTCAGAGTGACATTTTAAAAACTAATGAACTAAAATAAAATACATTTTAATTAAATACTGTTTATTTATTTTCCAAAGCCACAGGGAGCCGCAGCGGAGGGATGAAAGAGCCACAAGTGACTCCAGAGCCGCAGGTTACCGACCCCTGCTCTAAGTGAACCTGTAGTCTAGTTTAAATTCCATAAGTTAGCTAAGACACTGAAACTATGTACCTGAGGTGGCGTTAAGTAATTTTTTACTAGCCTTCCTTTGTAATAGACACATCTCACATTACTCAAACATTGGTCAGCCTAACCTGATAAACCACATAAGCAACTTCTCTCTCTGAAAATTTCTAAACACATAAACAACTGTTCACTTACAAAAGATTAGCATATAAAGAGATGATAACCTAAGAGTAACTGGTTATACTTTCACACTGGGTTTACATCCACTGTGGTGAGAATCAAGATTTTTGCCTCTTTAACGGGCCCCTTTGGTGTTTTTAAAACGCTAGATGACATAAGCAAAAGAAACAGCTAATACCACGGCTGAGCATTTCCTCCGAGAAGCTGCAGTACACCGATGACAATCTCAAAAACACAGATTCAGACTTAAGAGGTTTCATATCTTAACGACAAATCTGAAAAAAACAATCCTGTCAGCTTGCAGGTGGGAGACTTTTCATATCATTATCCTTCTTCAGAATCAATTTCTGGTTCCAACTCATGAATAGTTACATTTGAGCCCATTTAAGACAGGAAGGGATTATTTTCCTGGTAAAATTGGATTTTAGGTGTTTAATCAGTGAACGGAGAGAAACATTGATTACTCTGAAGCCTGCTATGTTAAAAATATGTGTCGTTTTAGTACTTTAACTGATAATTTTAACATTAAATTTAGCATTTACACTACACTTTACTTTCAGAATTTATATAATCAGTTTGATATTGTTTGTATTGTTTTTTTTTAATTGAAACTATTGAACAGTGTTCCTATGATCATAGTATAGTTTTTGTCTTTTAACTGTCTGCAGTATTCTTCTTATCTGTTGAGGCCCTAAGAGGTAATACTGCATACTTCTAGGTACTATTTGTCCAAGTTTGCTGGATTTACTTTGTTGTTACACAATGAGGGAAAAATGGTATGGAGAATGATTGTCTTTTTATGTACTAATTGCATCTAAGAATTAAGTACAAAGTTTGCAAAATGCAACTGAAGTAGAAAAACACAGGAAGAATGTGTAAGTAAACTGATTGCACATGTAGACGTGATGATAAAGTATACCAGGATACTGTGGTGTTAGAGGTAGAATCGCACATATGATAGATTTGTTGCAATACACCTAACATTGTTTTGTCTTCTATTGTATCCCTCTAGATGAAGACAGCCAGGTGGCGGATGTGTTGTACAAGAAGGTACGAGTTCTCTGTTGGGTGATGACAGGACCGTATAACCTGCAGAGCAAAGCCAGACACGTCAGGGCCACCTGGAGTCGACACTGCAACTTAGTTCTGTTCATGAGCTCGGTAGCAGACCCCGACTTTCCCACCGTGGGCCTGGGTACCAAGGAAGGCCGCGATCAGCTCTACTGGAAGACCATCCGAGCCTTCCATTATGTCTACGAACACCACGTGAATGAAGCAGACTGGTTCCTAAAAGCAGATGATGACACCTACGTGGTGGTGGACAACTTGCGCTGGATCCTCTCAAATCACACCCCGGAAGAACCCATTTATTTTGGGAAACGCTTCAAGCCTTATAGCAAACAAGGATACATGAGCGGGGGGGCAGGCTATGTGCTCAGTAAAGAAGCCCTCAAGAGATTCGTGGAAGGTTTTCGAGCCAAGGTTTGCACGCACACGACCCCTGTAGAAGACCTGGCGCTAGGGCAGTGTTTGGAGAAGATGGGCGTTCTGGCTGGGGACTCCAGAGATACTTTGCATCGAGAAACTTTTCACCCGTTTGTGCCGGAACACCATCTAACTAGCAAGTTCTCCAAGAACTTCTGGTACTGGACCTATTGTTACTACCCAATTGTTGAGGCAAGTCCCTTCATATCCGTTTCATTTATGAATTAGTCACATATTTGAGTGCTGTTAAATGGTACTACTGTATATAAGTTGCAAAAAAAAGAAATCACCATGTGCAAGCTTGAGTCCCCATTGAAAGCCAATTTAGTTTCCAGAGTTCAGACAGACATCTTGTCAGTATGAGAGAGAGAGAGTCACTTAGGAAGACATGCTGTTGAGAGACTGAACCTGTAGTTTTAAAATCCTGAGTATAAATCTACTGTTCAAATGAGAGAATTCTTTCATTTGACACATAGAGCAAGACCTTATCTTCTAATTCAGTGTGAGTGGTGTACCCTACACTGTTTATTTTGCGTTGGATGATGCTTTAAATGACTAATCACGGGAATAATAAGTAAACAAATGAATATGTGAGTATCTGACACATTTGGATTCTGCACCTGATCCCTGCATACAATCAGAAAATTGAAATAGAGAGAGTTCATTTTAAAGGAGATGATTGCAGCGTAAACAATGTCCTGTCAACAAAAGGAAAATTGGTCAATTTGTTGCTGTTGATGTAGCTAATTTATCATTCTTTGCAATTAAAATGAGACAGATTCATTACTGATCTTGTCACACACGGGCTGCCAGTGTATGGAGCCGCTTTGTTCCTGGTCTTTGACGGGGTAACAAGAAAACAAATTTACGTCTATTGTTAAAATAATTATGTTTTCATCAGACTGTATATATGGATATTTGTGGTTTCAAAACTCTCAGCATGTGAGAGTGGCACAAAAGCTAATTTAGTAAGACCAGTGTTATATGCTGTTACTTCGAGTAATTTCTTGGTTACTGGATCTTGATTTAGGTCATTTCGTTGCACCGCAGACCTCATGTGTTACTAAAAAGGTGTTACTAATGCACAAAAAAGAGCCTTGTTTTTACACTGGATAGCTGTTCTTATCACAATTAAGATACAAGCACTGTACTTTATCTTCATTAAAGGTCCCATATTGTGCCCCTTTTCCAAAAACTAATGCAGTCCCTACTAAGTGCCTTTCAGTTTTTCAACTGAAAATACTGCAAAGATGGTTCATTTTACCATGACTGTGCAACACCTGGTTTTAGCTCTGATTTAAATGCAGACAGAACAGCAAATCAGTTGACCGTTCTGCAGCTGACACACACTTCAGTGAGTATGTGAGACCATTACTATCTGTGGCTCAAACTTTCCCTCTGAGCGACCACTTTACATAGAAACATCACTGCATTCATGCAGTACTGAATATACTCACTAGCACACAACATCAATTTAATCTATGGCTTACAGTACTCCTTAAAATAAAACCTCTTGACTAATTCTGATAGTGCCCTGCAGCTGTAGGATATTGATTGATTGATTGGTTTGAAACTCGGTGTGACAGATGGGAAGAAACAAAGGACCATATTGGTAGTTAAAGTGTTTTATGGAATTTATGGAATAACACCAACCTTATCCTTTGAACCAATTCTAATAGAAACTATCAAAACATGGGAGGTGCTATATGTCATATTTTTGATACTAAATTATATCACGTTTTCTTTGAGTGCTAATCTCAACAATTTAGGATTGAATTTGTAGCGTTGACACTTCATAAAATTGATACCGTATTTAGAGGAAATCCTGTTTAAAAAAACAGTTTCTGTTTCCTTTCTGTCTGTTGAGCTCCATCCATCCATCCATTAATTTTCTTATGCTTATCTGGAGTTGGGTTGCGGAGGCAGCAGACGAAGCAGATCATTCCAGACGTCCCTCAACGGTGACGCTTTCCAGCTCTTCCTGAGGGATCCCGAGGCGTTCCCAGACCAGAAGAGATGCATAATCCCTCCAGAGGGTTCTGGTTGTGCCCCGGGGTCTCCTCCCAGGCGGACGTGTTCAGAAAACCTCCAAAGAAAACCTCCCTGGAGGCATCCGAATCAGATGTCCAAATCACCTCGACTGGCTCCTTTTGACGCGAAGGAACAGCGGTTCTACTCCGAGCTTCCTCCGGATGTCCGAGCTTCTCATCCTATCTCTAAGGCTGAGCCCAGCCACCCTTTGTAGGAGCTCTTTTCGGCTGCTTGTATCCACAATCTCATTCTTTCGGTCACTACCCAGAGCTCATGACCATAGGTGAGGGTTGGAACATAGATGGGCTGGTAAATCGAGGGCGTCGCCTTCCAGCTCAGCTCCCTCTTCATCATGACAGTTCAGTACAACGACCGCATTACTGCAAGCCGCCTGTCCATCTCTCACGCCATTTTGACCAAGATCCTGAGATACTTGAACTCTTTCTTTTGGGGAAGAAACTCCCAGCTGCTATCTGACAAATAATTTGACTGCAGTTGATAAACTGTGACTGTGTTTAACAGCTCACCTGTCTAAGGTGATGAAAAACACACGGTGTTACTCGCTGTTGGATTCTGTCCCAGACTGACACTGTCTCTATGTGAGAAATAATTTATTATTTATAAGTAATTAATGAAGTTACCAGAGCTGTTGTTCCATGTGCGTGAATGCCAGCTGTTCTCTTGGTTTGGAAACACTTAAAAGGATCTTTCTGGTGTCTGACGCTGCGGGTATTTTATAAACTCAGAGGAAAGACTGGTAGTAACAGCTGGAAGCAACAAACTAAACTTCAGCTCCTGGTAATGTTAGTCATAGTAAAGCTTTATTTTTATGGATATTTCAGTAATAGATCTACAGTTGTGAAGGAAAATGAATGAGAAAGGTATTTTGTGATTTTGGCAGCAAACTGTGATGAATTTAGACCAATGTTGATGTTGAAATGCTAAACCACTTTTCACAGTTTGAAGCACTGTCTCCTGTCCATGCCTGTCTGTTAACGGGAGGGCATGTTGTTCAGAATTGTTGCCATGTTGTGATACAGAAATGCTAGTAAGTTCAGCCTCGTGAGGGTTCTGTTGCAACTTTTACATAAAAGTGAGCAGTTTGCTCATTCAGACATGAAGTTGGCACATTTGGCTGCTGTCAGATTAATGGAAAGGAGTGCATATCTGAAAGGGGCTCATGTGTAGGTCTTTAGGATGTGAATGGGATATCCACATAATGCAAGGTTTCAAAGCAGAACACTGTCAACACTGCTTCTGCCAACTTTCCCTCTTCCCGTAGTGCATCCTGCTGCCATCTATTCTCCTGGTAAATGATGCACATACACCGGGCTGTATCAGTCCAGGCCATCTTCTTTCATTGCTTTATGGTCCTGTTCTGACGCTCATGTTCCAATAGCAGAGGCTTTCAGTGGTAGGCGGTTGTTAATCTCGGCATTCTGGCCAATTTGTGGTGATGCAGCGCCACAAAGAGCAAGCTGCAATGGGTTTTCTGTTGTAAAGTTTTCAGCAATTTGTGCTACAGTAGCTCTTCTGCAGGCTTGGACTGTGTTGGCCACACATCAGTGAGCCTCGGGTGCCCACAAGATGTCTGTCTTTGGACTACTTTTGGTTGGTTTGAACCACTGCAAGACTGTCTGTTTGTGGAGATGCTCTCACCCTGTCATTACAATTTCACTCTGTGTGTAGTTGCTCAGCTCATTATGCTGAGCATTTTTCCTGTGTCCAACACATCAACTTCAAGAACTGACTGTTCACTTGCTGCCTGACATGTCCCACCCCTTGGCAGGTGCAGTTGTAACAAGATAATTAGTGTTACTTACGTCACCTGTCAGTGGTTATAATGTTGTGGTTGATCAATACCGAACTTCTAACATATTTTCAATGCAGTTATACATTTATATTGGTTTCATTTCTATACTGTGTGTGTTTTACATGTGTGATCTGTGTGTTTTTTTTATTCTTAGGGTCCACAGTGCTGCTCAGACCTGGCGGTGTCGTTTCATTACGTGGAAGCAGAGCTGATGTATGAGCTGGAATACTACACCTACCACCTGAGAGCGTATGGCTACATTCCACGTTACCAACCCTCCTCCATGCACCAGCGTCTGAACCTCAGCCCAGCCTCGCAGACAACCATGACACTGGGACATGAAGCAGTTCAGGAGGTGACAGACAGAAGGAGTCACACAACCGCTGCCTTTTCTGTTAGTAAAAACCAAACCAAAGAGGCAACGGAGCCAGACAATTTAAACTCGAAGCTCACTGAGAACAGGACTGTGGTCACACAAGACACACATCACTGATTGAGTGTGCTGTAGTTCAGCTGAGGCTGAATGTGTTTTATCTGCGATCTACATTAGAGTCTACAATACAAGCACTTGTGGCTACTGGCTACTACTCTGTGACTGGGTGATAGGAGCTGTGTTAGAAAGCACAGATGGTTGCAGAGAAGTCTATTACTCTGTGCAGTGTATTGGTTAACTAGTCTTTTCTTCTGACAAAGTTCCCTTGAGCTGATCCCAGTTCATTCCTGCCAGAATCACACTGCACATGATCCCAGTATGAGTGATCAAAATTTGAATGTGATTCAATGGCAGCTACATACAGTCTGGCTGTTTTTAAACAACATAAACGCTTTGTTTAGTTTAATTATATTTGACACCATCAGGACTAGGGTTAGGATTTATGGTGTACTCTGGACACGGCCGCAGTGCGTTTGGAGTATCGTAGGATGAATATCATTAGTACCCAATCTGCAATGATACAGCATTAGATGTATGAAAGGATTTCAGAATAGTTTTATTAATTTTATTCATGAATTAATTTTTTCATCTAATGAAGAACAGCAACATGTGGCATATCTTTAATATATTTAGCCTTTTTACCTTATGGCCACTTTGAGTTTCAGATATTACATTTGAGTTTTAATATTTTTCTCTTTTGGCTTTTTGAAAAAAACATATGCAAACATGAATTTTAAATTGCTTTAATCTTTTTAAGTCTGTGTCTTTGTTTGCATTTTGCCTTTTAATTTCTTTTTCGATATATTTGCAGCCCAATTATTAATGCAGACTTTAAATCCAGGGCCAGCAGCGATGCAGTGTTTGTTTCAGGAATAAAAGCAACAAAAGTGTGCTGTGAAAATGTCGTTTCTTTTTACCTTTGACTGACATGAAATGCTTTGACGTAGGAGTGTACTTGAAACCCTGTTTGCTTCTGTTTGAGAACTCTGCAGCCACTGATGAAAACAGTACAAAACTCCAATGAATCCTTCTTGTCAAACCATTTTATACAACCCAACAGTGTGACTGAACATTTCCGTCTGCAATAGAGCTGAGCCTGAATAATCAATCAAACAGCTACGGGAAAATGCACCAATGTTTAAATGAATAAATTATGTAGAAAAATTATGTTTATTTTGAACTTTGAAGGAAAAGAATAACATGATAAAGAAATAGAATTGATCACATATAATTATGCTTTGTCTTCAGTTAAAACAAATACAATCTGCTTGGCTTATGATCATAAACCAGTTGGCACATGTACAGTGTGAATCACGTCTGTTTAGTCATTTCCATCAGACATTTAGTTGGCTGTGATCTTCTGTTACTGTAGCAACATGACAGTTGCTTCCGTATGAATGTCTACAGCCCCTGAAGTAACCTGCAACAAAACAGATACGCAGCATGTAAGTATTATTACTACACAAAAATGTTAAAAATCAATGGTAAAATCGAGCCAAACTATAGATTTAGTTTTTTAGAAATGAGAACTATACAGAGTTATTAAACCTGAAGAGTAGAAAACCTTCAGAAGTTCCTCTGTCTGATAGGGTTTTATTCTATATTAGACAGGTTAAGTGTTAGCGTTATTTTTCTAAGCAGTGGAGACTCAGTGATGCTCCATCTGCTGAGCGAAAAAGAAGAAGAGGCACTCACCTCAGTCTGCACTTGTTGAAAAAGATGCCTCTCCTGTCTGGATACTCTCTTCTCCAGCGGCCATTATCTATAAGAGCAGGTATTACATGGAAGTCACATATAGATATGTTGTTCACATAAGGAAAATCAGCAACCAGAAAACGTGAGTGTGAATCCACACTCCAAATAGTCGTGCTTGGATAATTTTGCTCTTGTGAATTGTCACACTCACCAGACTCTGAGTTTCTTCTTCCCATAAGACCCACAAAAATGTCATGCATTTCCCCTAATAGAAGAAAGAAAAAAAAACATATAATTTAGTGTCTAATGACAATTTCAAACACTTTAAAGAAAGCAATCGTTTAATCACACTAGTAAATGACAAACTTACTTTTTTGTGGCGACTGTACAACGTTTTCGTCTGATAAAAAAAAAGAAAAAACAAAACATAAAAGGAATCTTTGTCAAACAGAAATCACAGGAGCTTTGAAGAACAAAACATCATATTAAACGGTCTCAATAAATGACCACTTCTTTACAAAGGGCCAGACTTTACAACACGTATTATTTTCGTTAGTTTGTCATCATTAATATTTCTGCTATTATTTTTGATTAAAAAACTTTTGAGTATAATCAATAGGGTACTTTCGCGAGATGAAATTAAGACTCACCGGCATTTCTTCTTCCCATCAGACCCACAAAGCTGTCATAATCCAAGTCGCTATACCTCTTCAGAATGTTCCGCTTGGCGTTGTCCATGCCCACGGTCTGCTGCAATTATGAGGAGAATAAAATTACTTTCTTTCAAAGGATATCATGAAAATCTGGTTGGTTATTACGCGCCAGGAAACCTACGTCTGAAGCTGATCTGCGAGATCCGGTCTCCTCGCATCTGGACTGGCTGCAGCGAAGTTTCATGATGAGGAACAAAGTCACCAGGAGAAAACCTCTTCTCATTTTCTCAGCACCGTCTGTGCGGGACAATTTACGGTTATTTTGTGTTTTCGTTTCGGCCGATTCTTTAAATGCATTGCATTTTCATCAAGGAACCAATTGTACCTGTTGCGCACAACCAACTGCGTAACTGGTGCGTAAAAACGCATGGTTTAGGGTTTGCAAAAATACACATAATGGATCTTATTTTTAAAATCATAATCATCAAACTATTGCTTCGATTGCATAAATCTATCCAAGAAAGAAAGAAAAAACATTCATCAGTCCTTCCGCATAGCGTTCTTAAATTTCCTTACCAAAGAGCCATGGTAAACTTTAAATTCAATTCTTCATAAAATAAGTTGAAAACAGATAAAAAATGACACGATTTTAAAGCATTTAAATGTGCATTTTCTTCTTCTTTACCTGTTTTCTGTCGAGCAGATAATTTGGTAAAGGAGTCAGCTGCGTGCGCCCGAGTGCGGAGTGGAATGGAAACGGATAGATCCTGCAGCGAGATCCAGTCTGGATAAATGAGGCGTCCACGCTTTGGGGTAATAAATAATCGCTAGATACCTGCGTAACGCCAATCAGCAGCTGGAGCGTAGGTGGGGTAAGGGGTCTTATATCACGTTGTACTGAAAGCTGCGCAGACTCCTCATTGATGGTCATGATGATGCTGAGAGCTTTTGCTGCCCCATCAAACACGCACGCCATCAAAAAAAAAAAAAAAAAAAGTCCTGGCTACGTGACGAGGATGTGAGTTCCTGGACTCAATCCCATTTCTTTTCATATTTGGGAATTTCTCCCAAAGACTAGGCTCTAGTCTTTTAATTTCAGTTGGTTTTGACTAAAGATAAGAAACAACTGAACCAAAATAAACAACCTGAGCTTGTGTGTTCAAAGTGTCTCATTTATCATTTCCAGTAGGTTCACATGTTTGGCATTTGGCCTTTTCTCTCCACTCAGCAACCTTTTTTTAGGACAGTTACAGACATAGTAGCTGCCTTTGCATGTTTTGCCAAGAGCATGACTTGTTATGTTGAGTGTTTTAATGACATATACAATAAAACAAAGACATCACGTTCATTTCATCGAGAAGTAAGTGAATGCAGGCATAATCATTTCAGCCACTGAACAAACAGATGAGCTGAGTTGTTTGGACAGACACTGCTTCATACCAGTATTGACATGAGGAGTATCACATGATTTGCAGAGTCACTTGAAATTGTTTTCATGGCTGTTAAATTCTCTGTTAAGTGGCCCTGACAGGTGGCAAGATGAAATGTCCATCTTGTTACTTGTATAAGTACCCATTGTGTGGCACTTCTTCACACATTTACCTCCACATGTTTTTGTAGCTCTGCAACTGCAGTGACGGTTTAAGTTCATGACACAACAGCCGCAAGCTGGGGAATAACATTTAGTATTCACGCTAATCTTAAAAAGATTTTTATGTGTATCATGAAAAAAGCCTTTTCCCTTCATCTCCAGCAGCTGAAAACAACTCAGATTTAGTGCTCACACCAAACCTATCATTTTTCGTGCAATTACACAAGCAATTACACTTGTGTTGCTGTTTGTGCGCCCATTCAGAATGCAAACAAGCATGAATATTTTAATAAGGTAAAGTTTGAGATCATAGGTGTAAAACAGGCAGGAGGTACTACAGTAGATGTCACATGCTGTGGCCTCTGGGGATTTAAGGCAGATCCAAGAGGGTGTGACTCTGGGAACAAAGCATCAGGTCACAATCCAAATGGTGCATTTCACAGAAGGTTAACAGCGATGTTTTAGCAATGACTTCCCATTTCCATATTTGTCCTGTTCCCGTATGTGATGGGGGTGAGGGAGGGGGCAATGTGCCAGAAGTGGGGAAGTCATTAATGGCATTTTTACATTATTGATGAGTGTTTTTTTTACTTATCTCCCCTGGTAATCAAAGCGACCGTGGCTCTGGAGCAACACAGAGCACAGGGAAAGAGTGCCAGGGGCTGTTTATCCACAACATGCCATGGCAGGGTAAACTATTCATCTAACAGAAAGGCCAACGAGTACATGTGCTGTAGGGCTACATGGACGTCCTGGTCTGCAGCCTGCTGAACAAAACGACACACACCCTCTGCTGTATGCCATTTATATGTCATCCATTTTATTCAGCAAAACACAAAATCAAATCTTTTGCATTCTCTTTATGTATGAGCTCCCCTCAGAGCTGTGGACAGCTGCAGAGGTGTTTGGACAATCTCTCACCCTGACAGGTCTGCAGGACACTCACTGCTGGCTCAGTAACAGCAGGTGGTCTGTGGTGGCTATAGGTGAACCAGCATGTGAAAGAAAAAAGACATAGTTCAGGCCCATGCTGGGATCATTTAATATTAATGTGTGAAAAGACCGTTTCAAGTCAAGTTTGTGTCAATTTGGTGTCTACTGCTTATAACATCAAGCTGGCCACATGAAAGTGTTTTAATCATTTTTTTTTTGCGAAGGTTTAGTGTTGGAAAAAATCAAGGAACATCTTGCATCATCATTTCCTTTTATTTCTATGTTTCTCAGACATTTATCTCGTGGAAAGTCAGCATCTTTGTTCATATAGAATTTTCTCTTGACTTGAACGTTATGCATATATGAGAGGAGATGAAGGAAGAGCTATCTTCTGTTGCTGTAGCAGTAGATGAGTCAGGACGTGACAGGACCACTGCCTCATCTATCAGCTCAGTTTGGTAAAGAAGATGGTTCTTAAACTACCAAATTATTTTGACTCAGTAGTTCTGAAATGTTTTTGTCACAAGAGACCCCATTTATGGAAACAACTATTTCCCATATTTCCTATTTACATATGATTACAGCTGTGTAAGTGATACATGTGACTAATTTCAGCAAACACAGTTTGGCCTAGATAATTTGTATTCACTGTGATGTTAATGTGGGACATAAACAAAGCAAAGAAATCAAGTGGGATGACCTTACTTTGCCCAGAGCACAGTGTCTAACACAGGGGTAGCCAACACGGTGCCCGCGGGCGCCTGGTTGCCTGCAGAGACCATGTGAGTTGCAGGCAACACATGTTCTAAAAACAACACTAGTCACCATGAAATTCCTTATAAAAATTATAGTTGATGTTCTTTTTAAATCAAAAATACTTACATTAATGCAGATTTTAAATTACAATATGTATTATAATTAAAAAAAAAAAAAAAAAAAAATGTCTTCGGTGTAAATGAACTTCGACCTTGTCCGAGTCAAAGTTCACTGCGCATGTCAAACCACCACGTCACTCTGCTGAAGCTTCCGGGCGCAGACACTTTGGGAAGTTAGATGTGTTTTTACCCCCAGAACATGACAGAGAAGTGAAAGAGAAAACACTATTTATTCACGATGACTGGGAGGAAGAGTTCTTTTTCACGACAGTGAAAGATAAATGTATGTGTCCTATTTGCGGGGCGACTATTGAGTCGGCAAAGCGGCACAATGTGGAGAGACGCTACTTTAGCCGCTACAAAGCTTCCATGCTAACTAGCCACCTGGTAGCACAGAGACTGTATGCGGACTATGGACAGGAAAATCCCGGGACTTAAAGGCAGCTTTGACATCTACTACGCGGCGAAAAGTGTCTTCGTGGAGAAAAATGTACCATTAGAAAGGCTTGTTTTAGTGACGACCGGACGGGGCTCCTCCATGACGGGTCGGCATGCAGGCTTCATTGTACGATGCAGAGGTGATCCAGACTTCCCAACATTCCTACATTACCACTGCAGCATTCACCAGCAGGACATATGTATGTACAAAAGTGGCCGGATTTGATCATGTGATGACTCGTGTCATGAAGATCATAAATGGCTCCTAAGCCAAACAACCAGAACATTGAAGGTGCTGCTGGAGGAGGTGTCAGCTGATCATGGTGACCTGTTACTACACACAGAAACCCCATGGATCAGCAGGGGACCAGTTTTGCAGCGTTTTTTGTCACTGTTGGCCGAAATCAAAGAGTTGATGCAATCCAAAGGGGAAGACATCTCGCTGCTTGAGGACACTGACTGGTTTCTTGCCTTTGCATTTTTAACGGACATCACTGGGAAACAACCATCTGAACTGTGAGCTGCAAGGTAAAGGTAAGACATGATAAGCTCTGCAATGCCAGGCTTCCCACTAACACACATTTACAGACAAAGAAAGCGGTAACATGTTGTCATTCAAAACACCATGCCATTACACAAAAATATGAAAAATAATTTGTTGAAAACGTGGAATGATTTGTTGTTATGATTTGTTAAAAATGTTGCAGTGCTGGTGAAAAATGCTGGTGATTAGTACTAATGTGATAGGATTCATTTCAAAATGTGAAAGAGTTGATTTTTTTTTCTTACATAACTGATAATTTGTACAAACATGGGACAGAGTTCATGAATTGTTCAAGAATGTTACAAAGGTAGTGGTTTGCACAAATGAAGCATGATTTGATGACGGTTAATGATTTCCTAAAGATGTTAGAAGTGATAATTTGCACAGAAATGTAACTGGTGTGATTTTGAACAAAATGCTGCAAATATGCTGATTCATACAAAAATGCCAAGAAAGATATTTACCAAAGTTTCAGAGATGGGATACCTCTGACTTTCAAATATTGGAACAGATTTCCATATGTGTGTGTGTTTCCTACCGTCATTGTTGTGGAAATTGTTGTTAATGATTATTGTAAGGAATAATTAACAATAATGTGATCAGACAGTCTTTTTACATATTATTTTCATTATTATTATTATTGTTTAAAGATGATGGCGCAAGTTTGCTATTGAGGAAGTTTGTATCAAACAAGGTGCTCTTCGTACTACTCAGTACCCTTGAAGTTGCTCTCAGGTTCAAAAAGCTTGGTGACCCCTGTTCTAACATTTATAATAATTTTACTCTGAAATAACTTGAAAACTGTGCAGTTATCAGGTTAAAATTTATAGATTTTTGAGCTGGACTAAGCTCCTGATGTTTTAAGATCTTAACAGCATCTCTGGTGGAATCCATAAGAGAAGGGAACATTTTGAAAAAGCAAAGCATGAGACAGAAAAATCTATATTCTTTGTGTGTGTGACTCTGACATGTTTGGTAGTTCGGTTTGTTTCGAGGCCCATAAAAGGACATCAGAATACAAGTTCATTTCTATGTGTAACTGTGCATCCGGTGGAGGAAAGCTGCAACAGACAGCCTGCAGTACACTCTCACACTGTTACTCCTTTCCTGTCTCTCTAATGGAGCTGCCAATCCTCCATTTGTTGCAGGCTTTCATGGCCTGAGAGGGAAAACATGAAGTAAGTTCCACCCTGGAGTTGAGAGGGGACGGTGACGCCACAGCCCTTATATGGGAGAGATGTTATGAAATAATGACCGACCAGAGAGAAACAGAAAAGCAGAGTGCAAGAAGAGAGAGTAAGAGTGCATAGATGTGTGAGAAACTGCAGGGTGCAGATTTCGCTTGATTTGTTTACAGGCTGGGTGGATGCACAACTTAAAACCTCTGGCCAGGAAGTCCAAAGGGGATTCTTCATGTGTGAACACCATCACAGCAAAACACTGTCCTTCACACACTCAGAGACCATCCCTGCTGGTTGCTGTTGCTTGTGGCGACATGGAGGCTAAAATAAGCAGCTCTAGATGATTCCAGGCTTCTCCACGGTAGATCATAAAACCCACCTGTCAATAATTGAGTTAATGGGCTCTAATCTAACGGGGGAATTTAACTTGGAGTCCACTTTGTGCTTCTCCTTGGGGCATGCAAAATGGCTTTGATGGATGCAGTTTTTTATTGCATCCACTCCTCCCTGATCTCTGTCTTGCGAGGTCCAGAAGTGTCACTTCCATTTAAATGTTAATTTGAAGGCTCCTTCTTTAAAACTGGCATGGATGGTGATGTGTTTTGAGGGTCTATTTGCATAAGACCACATTGGGTATGTGAAATCGTGAGCTGCTGTGTCTCTAAACCAAAACGCATTACTTTTTTCAGTGTTTTCCAAAAGTGTTTTTCTGCTTTCTACTCGTCAAAGGGTTTTTGTCCTCCCTAATCTTCTCTCAGTGACAATGGTCAGCACTGAGGCCTGTAGGAGAAAATAAGATGCTCTGCTACGGTTTAGGCTCTTGAACCTCTCTTTTTTAGATTGTCAAACTTTTTTGGTCCGTCACTATTGCCTATTTTGTACCCATCATGCGCTGAGAATACTCAAGAACACGCATCTTGCACATCCTCATCACTGACACAATCAATGTCTCGCACACTGTGTCCTGCCTACATCCCTTTATTTGCACTTTAAAATGGGTGCAATCAGATGCTTGAATTGCAGAAATATGTTTTCTATCATGAAGAGGTGCAGTATTATAAATGAGGAAAACTTGGGGCATTCAAAGTTTGTTGTACGGATTTCGTTTATTGCCAAAAGGTCTGCTTTTTTAATGCGACACTGTTTTATTAGACACGGTCATTTCTGAGAATTTTCATCCGCAGTGGGTGTTGAATGCCTCCATTTATCTGCTGTTGGGTGAGAGGCATCAGTTGCTTCATGCTAGATTTATTTCCTCTGCCATTTGGTCATTACTCTGCCACCAGCTTTCCAAACCTGTTAGCTACTACTGTTACCACTCACAGCTTTGTTTTTGCATTCATTTTGAATATTGTCAGTTAGTATTTAAATCACCCAGCATGTTTTTTCCGCACACATCTGTGAAATTGCTCTGCTTGATCAGAAATCCGAGAGGAGAATCACAGGCAGCACTTTGATACTCGTGGCAGTGGAGAGCAGAAAAAATGAAGAAACAAAGTAATATTCATTGTAATAACAGCAGATTGGCTGACAGAAAACCTTCAAACATGTCCTACAATTCTGATAGAATAATCACTCAGATAATAAGTCTGCATACAAAGTGATATTTAATGGAAAATCCCAAAAATAAGCTGACAAAACTGAATCTTAAAAAAAAATCTGAAGCTCTTACCTTTCAAGGTCCCCTCACTGGTCACTGATTGTCAGTTATTCCATGATTACTTCCTGGTTGAGAGGTTATCAGACTAAAAAGAAAATAATACATTTCTGAGCTTTTACCATCATAAATAATGACTTTCGATCTGTTGTTCTGACTTGAACATACCTTACATCTTAGAGAATGTCTTCATTTTTAATACTATGTCCTGGCTTGAATATCTGACAGTGAAAAACAAAACAAAACCCTGCAGAGTAATCAACCATGGCAATGCAATTTCAGGCTGTAAACAATAACAACTGTCTTATCACCATAGCAAATTATTTTAAAGATTGACTCATGAAATCTTTAAGTTCTCATTCTATCACCACTTTCAGGAACAGAGGTATAAAGTTCCTTGTGGAAAGACAAACATCTACAAAACATTATGTAACCTTTTGCTGTTCATTTATAATTTTCTTTGAGCTAAACTAAACAAAACAATCTGAGTCAAAAGTGATTTATAATTTCTACCTCTATTTTGCTGGTCTGATTTTTTTTTGTATTTGTTTTCGTTAGGGCTGCACAGTGGATCTGTGGTTTGCACTGTCGCCTTGCAGCTAAAAGATCTGGGCCTGGGATCTTTCTGCATGGAGTTTGCATGTTCTCCCTGTGCAGGCGTGGGCTTTCTCCAGGTAGTGAGGCTTCGTCTCACAGTCCAAAAACATGCTGAGGTTAATTGGTGATTCTAAACTGTCCGTAGGTGTGAATGTGAGTGTGATTGTTTGTCTCTGTGTGTAGTCTTGTGATAGACTGGCGACCTGTCCAGGATGTCCCCTGCCTTCACCATGAGTCAGCTGGGATAGACTCCACCTCCCTGTGACCATAGTAAGGATTAAGCAGTGTATAGATAATGGATGGATGGATGTTCTCATTAGCTGCAGTTTCAGTTTGACCATATCTCCAATCACATGTGTACAAGTTGTCAGATTGACCTTTGACCTAAAAAGAAACAAAAAAAATCTGAAATTTTGTTATTTTGTTATGCTTAAGAATTTAGACACAGTAACATAAGACACCAAGTTGGATGGCAAGTTTGAAATAGCCAGGATTGTTTTTTGTGTTAGCTGGTTTGACAAAACTTAAAACATAAATGTCAATAGACTAATCAATATTCTAATCTGTGCTCAATTAACTGGAGTACCAGCAACAACAAAAAAAACCCCAAACAAACACAGACCTCCACGCAAATTTCTGCTTGTCTGCTTTTCCAACTTAATGCATATAGGTTCCCATGGCAACACAATACAAACAGTTTGCCTGTTGAAACTGCACATTAACATATCAGATTTACAGTTCAACAGGTTAGCAGATATATAACATATTCCCTCTGTCGCTTACTGAGAATATAATCATGAAAATATGGTTCTTAAAGCCAATTTAAATCCAAAAATCTGAACAGAGCTTCCCATGGAGCAGGTTAGCTGTGCAGAATCTGTTGCTATGGTGATCTAGCAGGTAAAAAGAGAACCACCCTTGTGCAACTGAAAACTCTAGATTTAGGCGCAACATATTTCGCTAATCCATTATTCTTGCATCATAGTACAGCCCTCTGCCATTTAAATAATTTTTGGATTGTATGCTTGTTAGAAGTGTCTGTTTTTGAGCTTATGGGTGGATGATGGCGGCAGAAAATATAGCTCATATCTCATTATCACGATGTGAATGAGAGACTGCAATAACGCACTTGAGCTTCCATCACAACTGGGTGCTGTATTAGAGTGACTGACTGTGCTTGGTAGTGACTGCTCACTGCTGCTTATTTCCCTGCCTGCTCATAGAATTGTGTCAAGAGCAATTAAGGAATGACAAGATCAAAGTGTGCGACATAGTGGCTGAGACAGAAATTAGAAATGTTCATGTTCATTACTCATCGTCTGATTTGATTTCTGCATTTGATGTAGGAATTTTGTGATTTGCCTCTTCCTGCTGCTTTTGCTCCTACACATGTCTGTCTCTGTGTGAGCATACTTTGTGCTCACAGATGGCAGCATGAATATTTAAAAAGAAAGTATGAACACCTACATGGAAACACCAAACAAACCGCACATGTTTTATTCAGCTGCGATGTGGCAGATACCCATGAGACAATGTGAAAAATTTCCCAGGATAGCACTGCACATAATGTAGTTAACATTGATTTAAACTCTTTTCTATAGCAATTGCTTTAGCCAATTCATGAGAGAACTGAATGAATACTTTTTCCTGATTTATCTATTCATTTATTTATAGTCAATAGATTCAACATTAAATACATAAAAAGCTTTCAGAGGTTTGAGTGTGTGATCCACCACTCCCTGATGCCCACTGCATGCTCATGATTGCAGAATATCAAAACCGTATACATATTATACATTGGCGCACTGGAGCAAAGGTGAATTCCACATAAAGGTAATCTCTGAGACAATAAAAACCACGAATGACCTCTGGCATTTTTTGCTTCACTCTGTCTGTTTCCACAGGAGACCAAGTCAATGAAACACATTATTCATGGAGCACTCACCTAATTTGTTGGTCCCATTACCTTCAAGAGACAGGTTATTGCTGTCATTTTGTGAGGTTTAGGCTATTGATCAATCCTGACACATCAAGATATTTCTCTTGAAAGCACCAGACATCGATAATACCAGCTCATATGTCAATAAAAGACAAACAGAGGCCTCCTGGCTGCAGTAATGTCAGAATAGCCACAGGTTTTGTAGGATTGAGTTAAGACAGTCGTAAATACTGACAAATATTAGTGAGTAAAAATGAATAAAAGATTTCCAAGGTGTAGATAAAATTGCAAAGGGACGTAGAAGCAGCACTGATCAATATTTTTCTATTAACAATGCATCAAACGACTAATGTGTCTCTCAAACAATGACAAACTCAGACATGAATTATCGGCTACTTTGGTTTTGTTGTATTCTGCTATGATGATTCTAGGATGGCAACTGATTGACAGATGGAAGGAAACCAAAACACAACAATTTCAGACTCAATCTGATTCCATGTTTTTCTAAATTATTTCTTTTTGGCTTTATTTGACAGGTTAAGTTGGGAGGCAGACAGGAAAGTAGGTGAGAAGAATGGGGAGAATACCTGCAGCAAATGACCGTGAGCTGGAATCGAACCCAGGACACTACATCGGGGACTATAGGCCCTGTTTATGGGTCACCCACTCAACCAGTTGAGCTGGTCTGGGCATCCCTAGACTCAATCTTGATGAATGCAAAACAGCCAGAAACGTTTGTCCAGTGACATATGGTGTACTTCAGATGAATTGTGCAACTTAGCGGTGAATGAGTTACATGTTTTTTAGCTTACTAAATGTACCCTACATGCACCACACCAAGCAACATTAAATTAGGACGTTAGTGACTAGCTGGTGCGCTTAAACCCCTTTCCAGACATCCACCCCATCCCGTTAATTTGATGGCAACTCAACGGATCGGCTTCATACCTAAATCTGTCAAGTTTCTGTAAAAGTGGCGCTGGTAATCATACCAGCTCAGACCTTGCACCATTTCCATATCACTTTCAGCACAGCACACATCTGAACTGCACTTGATGGTTAGCCATGCATAAGCAATGTTGCAATCGTTTGTAGCATTTTGAGCAAGGCTTTTTTCCCCCACATTTTAACAACTATGTTGATTGAAAAACATTACAGAGAGCACAGTTTGTTAGGCAAATTCACAGCACCCCATTGGGACATCCAGTTCACATGTAATTCCCACTAGAGTTGGTGTAGAGAGGTAAATCTGGAAACAGCTGATTTGTTCCCAACATATTTACCACAATAACTTCCCAAGTTGACGATGCTTCAGTGTTGCAATGTTGTGTTTATAGTTTGTGTTGCTGCCTCCAAAACTCTATCATAGTCATGTTCATTCGGCTGTGCTCAGACTACAGGAGTTTTGGGCTGATTTACCCCTATTCCTTCTTATAAATAACTGGAGGAGAAATCTAGTCTGTGATTTGGGTCTCAACTGATGTTCGGCCTGGATTATTTGGTGATGTGAGGGATTTACAGATCAACTTTTAACGTCCCAAACTGCTTGCAGGCTTAGTGGGGCTGCCCCAATGATATCAAAAATGTTTGATATTTATAAGTTAAATTCAAGACGGTTACAGTTATCACAGAAACGTCCCAAAGCATTGAATGTGGTTTCCAAGCAACATTAAACATTGTAACTCTTGAAGCTAATGTTAGCAACAGATACAGAAACTCAGACTTAAAATCTCACTATCTTCCCATTTATTTTTGCACTCTAAAGTATGATTCTGAGCTCTAATGTATGATTAGAGTTAAAACAACTTGTTGCCCCACATTTTGTTTATATCTGCTTCCTTTTATGTCAGATTTCTCTGTTCTCCCTCAGACACAGTGATCTTCACATCCTGTTGAGTGTGATGGGCCATTATTTTAAATCTTGTAGTTTGTTTATGTCATAGATTAGAATATCTATGACATTTCTCCTACCCAGAAATCTATTCTCCTGTAGTGTGAGCCCGGCATTAGGCAAGAAACATGCTAATGTGGTCAAATGAAATAGGATTTGAGACTAGTGAGGTTATAATCTTCAGAACTGCATCAAATGAAAAAACACAGCCTGTTCATTCATGTAGATGAAACTATACCAGTGCCAGAACAGGTTTCCATCCAAGTGGTCATGTCAGGTTTGTTTTAGCCTCTTTATGTACAGTCAGTGGTTTCAACAGTCAGATAATTTGTGTACACAGAGCTTAAGTTTATGCTTTCCCCTCAATAACTCTGCAGATCATTAAAGTTTCCTGATTGAGGTAACAAAGTAAAGTGGTATAATTTTATTCAACCTTTTATTGAGTTAGTGATGTGATCCTTCTAGAACTTTTGAAAACTCTGCCTGTTTTGCTCTGTCCTCCACCGTGTATGTCATCCGGCTAGCTAGGCCAGCCTGGGAGCTTATTACAAGTCTCTTCTTTAGAATCTTTACAATCAAAATGCTGCAGAAATAACCATCCATTGTTAGGCTTACAGCATAGTTTATTAGAGCCATTTTTGGAACATAACAGAATTGCAAAACTGACCAATGTTTTAAACTTCAAAAATAAGTGAACAGTGACTAGAAATCTTCATTTTATGTTCCTTAGCAGATCAGAGCTGAAACTGGTAATATTTTGCAGATTTAATATACTGCAGACAGTCATAATTAGAAATAAATTTGATATGTTCAGTATGCAATGATTGACTGGTTACATGTGCTTGTATGTGTCATTGTGAATGCTCCCAGTGCAACGTTTTAATTTTTCTGTTCATTGATTACATTTGAGGAGATTTTACTGTACTGTCTTCGAGAGGAGAACAGATAGGCAGATAAAAGCCCTGCCAACCCCACCCCCTCATCACACACACACACACACACACACACACACACACACACACACACACACGCAGAAACACATGCACACATAGAGATGACTGATGGCCTTGGGCTCTCCTCTGTAAATGACAAGTGCCATCCATAACAGGCAGGCAGGGGTTGGTAAAGAGATTATGTTCATAACACACGATGTCCTGGTAAACACAGCTGGCACCACGTCTGTCACGCTAGACATGAGGGCAAATTGCTCGATCAGTGCAGAATAACCGATTGTGTTTTAGGTTTGTCTTGAGAGAGGGTTGTCGATGACGTGGCAGATGGACTTCACCTTTATTCCACCTCACTTGAACTGACTGTCTGAACGAGAGGATGTCGGAGACAGCTGAGTGTGATAAAGACTGATAAGACACTGGGAGGAGGAGCCTTTTGCTCTATTGTAGGCATGAGGAGCGCATTATAAACTCATTATACATCACTATCTGATCATTACATGCATTATAATTCATTATAAATCTGGCAATGCGATTTCTATCTGCCTGTGTCATCTCCTGATTATAATTATGGTACTGTGACTTGCTTATTATAATGCAATATCTAAAAATACAGAGTTCACCAAGTACAGGGCACTCGGACAACAACTCATGTTTTTCAGTATACATACTGATTAACTACTCATACTCACAATGTCTGTCTTAGTATTGAGTGTATAAAAGAAAAGCACAGGTTCAAAAAAATAGCATTAATTTCAGGGCACAGAGCACTTGTGCATGCTGGGTTACTCAGGCGCTTAATGCTCATCATTCATAATGATTGTTCCATTGCTGTCATTTTACTGTCATTCCTTCCATTTTGCTTTCATGAAAGGATCAAGTTGATGTGAAAAAGGTCAATTCCCACTGTAGCTCTGGCTAACATTAGCCTGAGCAGAGATCCAGTCAACCAGAATAACTGTAAGAACTCATGTGATACATTTTTTGTTAACATGACATCTGTGATTCCAGTAAAATGTACAGACATGGGACAATTTAAAGGAAAAAAACACAACCAATGCATCTGCTTCCACGTAGGTGTATGGCAGGGTACAATTAAGCAATCAGCATTCACTCATGCTACGTGGCATGTGTAAAAATAGGCCTAGTCAATCCAGATTTTGTATCACAATGGCAAGAGGAAAACATGTAAGTGACATGGACACTGGTTCATTGTTTGGGTAGAGATGGCAGGAATTTCAGTCACCAAGACTGCTCAACTGGCTGGTGTTTAGTGTCATGGTTAGGGTTAAAATATGACCTTTTTACTACACATTGGATCACCTTATTATTAGGCGTTCATGCTACCAAATAACTGTCTCACGAAGTGCATTCACATACCCCAATCTGACTTAAAGATGCCGCCATTCAAAGGAGATGAATTTTGTTTTGTTGAACTTCTCCTGGCATAAAACGTGTCTAATCAACCACATGGATGAATTCTGACCAGTCACACATGTTGGAGGCTCAGGGCCAGAGTTGTAAAAGTTGTTGTTAGTCATAGTTGCAAATACTGTCTGGCAGCATTCTCAGCCTGCACTGACTTTATGTAAGATCAGCGTGACACCCCCTCCTTAACCAACTGGTAAACATAACGAAGAATGCAGTTTAGTTGTACAGCAGACCGGCCTCACTAAAATGTTGTCTACATTTGGATCTACTGTTCACTGATTCACTAACCAGTTTTGGAAATTGTGGTCAATGGGGACATTTAATGACGATGCATTGGTAGAAAATGTAGAGAAAATCACAAGACAAACTCTTCCTCAGGGCATGAGAATGTCTTGTCATGATGTTTTCAGACTGGCAGCAACAACAGTTCCATCAACAACTGCATAGAGAGGGATGTTATAGTAGGCTAGTGTGTAAACATCCTCATTACAAAGATTAATGCACATTTGAGAGCTCAGTGGTGCAAAAAAACTGAAGCACTGGACTACTAGAGATATGGAAGAAAGTGACACGTTCAGATTAATCATCTTTCTACATATTCTCAAGAAGTGGGTGGCTGCATGTGTTGGTGTCCACCAGTAGGACAGTACAAGCCTGAAATTCCTGACCTCTATTATGACATGATGTGGGGGACATTTTGCTGGCATGATTTGGGTCCACTTGTCCCTTTAGAGGGAATGGTCAGTGTAAATCAGTACAAAGTTATTCTGAGTGATCGCCTCTTTTTCTCTATGGGGAAACATTTCTATCCTGATGGGAGGGGAGCGGTCTCTTTCAGGATGACATTCCCCCTATCCATACGGCATGCATTGTACAGCACCTTTTAGAACTGGAATTACAAAGTGCTTTATGAAACATTAAAATATGCGAAATATTGAAAAGCAATAGTAAAACAATATAATAAAACAATAAAATAGCAGTAAAGACAGTAAAACAATAAAAACAACAATAAAAACTGTACCTAAGACATCAAAATATTATGCAAATGTCAATCTGTGCAGGTGGGTTTTTAAAAGCTTTGCAAACTGACGCACTGATTGAGCTTTTTTGATTGCAAGGTGGAGATCGTTGCCAAATGTTGGGGCAAGACAATAAAAACATGGTTCCTATTTATTTTAAGCTTTGATGCTGGATTTTTTTGAACAGAAGCTGATTCTCTGATCTGAGGGTTCCGGTTGCAGAATAAGGGGTTAAAGATGTAGGATTGAGCCAGACCATGTAGAGATGTAAACAAGAATAAGTAATGAGGAGAACTGCTCTCAAATTCAATTCTATAATCAATGACAGTCCATCCTTTTAGTTCCAGACATTCCTACAGTGAGTGCCAAGGTGTTGTAACAGCACATGGTGGCTCAACACCTCACTAAGACACAGTATGTTTTCCTTTAATTTGTCACCCTTCTGTATATGAAAAAAGTATACTGTTTACTCATCTCAAACCACTGAAGCTCGTAGCGCCTTTAGAGGAGTCATAGGTGTCTTGCTGGCCTCATTTACTGGTGTCTGTCTTGCCCAATCACTTAGTTTTTGAGAACAACTTGCTCTAGGCAGATTTAAATAGATTAAATGTGCTAGAAGAGATATTCAGTAACTTCTTTGTTGATTTTCTTGTGTCCACCTCCTGACCCGTGATTTTCAAGAATCTTTTCACTAAGTTGTTTGGAATGTTGTGTTGTCTTCAAGGTAGAGTTATAGGCATTGGTACTGATTCACCAGTGACTGGGCTTAGTGATACAGATCCATTTATACTACAATCACTTGACACATTTCCTGCTCTCACATGATCTTCATTTGTTTGACTTGTTGCACCATTTGGCTGCATCACCTTATAGGGGATGGATACTTATGCAGCCATTTATTTTACATTTTGTATTTTTATTTAGTTGACATTGCTTTGTGGAAATCTGGTTTCACTTTGACACAAAAGACTCTATTTAGTAAATTATTGTCACAAATTAAATTGACAATGACTCAAGCAGGGTAAATAGTTTATACAGGAACTGTGTATGACACTATGTGTGCAATCAGGAAACTCATATTGAAATTGAAAATCTTCCTTGAGGCTGAGGTTTGCATGTTGCAACTGCTTCTACTTCAGGCAACAAAAGTTTTTTTTTAGCTGAAATCGCATTTCTCTTGCCCTTGTGTCCTTCATTCCGAGGATAATTGCTTGCTCATTCATAACGCTGTTTTTGAGTTTTCATCAAGACTCCCTTATTTCCTTTTTTACCTTGTAATTTTTATGATATTTGAGTACTTCATCAGTGTGCAAGTGAGATATTGCTTTGGACCTTAAGGAAAGGGAAGACACATGTGTCGGAGGACAGAAGGATAATTAGTGACTGACTGTCACAACAGGATACTGCTGAATGACAACATTATTTGTTTCCGTTCGTCAGTAACTCATCTTCTAATTAAAGGTGGCATCCTATCTTTCACATTACATCCACTGTCTGACCATCAAGCCTCAGTGTCACTATTTCTCTCATCTCCCTCTCGCCCCACCATCATTTTCATCACCATCATTTCCTGAAATGCTTCGGGGTTTATTGTTTTCATGTATTATGGGAGATTTAAATAGCACACTCTTTGAAGGACATCTGTGACTCACTGTGCCTTTTGGGTAATCAAACAGCGAGGAGCAGTACAGTATGGACAGTAGTAGACTAGTAGAGTGTTAGTGTGTAAAGTGATGCCATATCACAATCTAAATGTTTTTTGTTAATTGTAGATGTTTAAAAATAGATGTTTTTTTTTCAATAATAATTGATTACAGTTGAACTTTTGGAAGTAGTTTCAGGTACTTTTGAGCTCTTTGTTCTGCCTCCGTTTTCTCTCTGCATTTGTTTCCAAACTGCCACTTATCCAGTCTGAAATCCATTGTCATGTCACGTACTGCCAAAGCTGTTTTCCATTTGTCTGAAGTATCTGTGTATATATATATATAGTATTGCAGTCCAGGCCATTGATGGGCCTTTTTCCACAGAAGACATTTTGACATGTCGCAGTAGGAAAAGCACAAGTGAATTTAATAAAAATGATTGATGGCTGGATCGCATTTAGATGCTTCAGTTCCATTGTATTGAGCATGTTGGCTAACTGTCACACTGTCATATCCTACTGTGATGCCTTACCGATGTGCAAAGAGTACAGCGTGTGCTTTGGGGGAGATCACTTTTCTGTTATTTTTTTGCAGTTAAAATAGGCAAACACAACATTCACAAAGCATTTGATTTAGCTTGTATTTATCAATTTACCCGTGAATAAAAATATGAACACAAAGAATAAGAAAGCAGATAAACAGTAGATATTGTTTGCATTCTGCACCACAGAGGGTTAGCTTTGTTCTTTTATGTTTTATGCAAACAGGCTGTACAAGTTTGTTACTTTCTAATCTCTAAGTTAAAGGAAGTGAAGTTTATGATTTTGTGCCACCATGTTTTCATGGTCAAGGCAAGACTAGCATAGATGTCAGTCACTTTATAAAACTGAATAGATATGAATTGAAAGAAATTAATGAGTAAAATAGAATATTTTCAATAGAGAGACTGCTGAGAACTTTCACAGATCATGTTTACAGGGGAGCTTGTGGTTTTTTTTGTTTGTTTTTTTTATAGTTCTGACCCTGCACTTGAATAGAACAAAGCCATTTATAATGTTATTCATTACACCCAGACAAAGTGTCTTCCTTGAAAAGGGCACAAAAACAAAGATTGTTTAACCCTTTAAATTCTAAAACAAGAATTAAATCGTATCTTTTAAAACTAAAGATAACTGTATTTGTTTTACTAATTTTAATTTAAACTAACTAATGTCTAGTTATTATCTACATTTTAGAACTTAATGAAGAAGCTCCTCTTTCTTGATGTCTTGCATGGAAATAATCCACTGACTGAATGCAATGCTAAGAATTCACTAAGCTCAAAAAATAGACGAGTGAAAGTTACAGTGAGTCCTACACACATGTTACCATAAGTCATGGTGGTTTCTTTTAATAATATGAAGTGCAATATTTCTTTCACCTAAACAGTACGCAATGTATGGCATTGAACAGATATTTAATGTGTGCTTATTCACAGAATTCCTTTCTTTTTTTAAAGTCACAATCTCGCTCAAGGGCAAACAACAGTGTAGGCACACCACATGCATTTTTATCTGCCACACATTTTTATTGAAATGGCTCATTTCATTGCTTGAAAACAGTTGATTAAATTCACTGGTGCCATGGCCTGTGTAGTACAGAAGACAGTTTGACTGGACCGCCCACTCCTGCATGAAGGACTGCAGACCATTCACTCACAGTTATGGCTTTTGTCTCAAGAAGCTGCTGTGCCAACACTGCTGAGCCACCAAGCTGCAAGCTTGAAACTGCTGAGGAAAATATTGGGCAACTGTCACTTTAGAGCATAGTAGACTCAATGCTTAGCTCCTAAATGAATGGTGTATGACATGGTCCACTTGTATCCACAGACTACCTGAGGGAGTGTTATTTTGTGTGACCCTGAGTAGTAGTTTGGTTATTGTGTGCATTGTTGAGAATTGACTTAATTTCCCTGAAGAGAACAAGATATTAGTCAGACAGCTGATCCCTCTATCTCATGTCTCACTCAGATGCCTGCGATGTGGCTGGAAGTTTTAGGAATGATGAATGTTTGAGGATGTTGCATGTGGTGGTAACATGGATGGACAAAGAACATGTATGAAACTGAGGCAGATGTGACACAGTTGGACAAAATGGAGAAAGGAAGTCAGGTCTTTCAAGCTAACAAGAAACAGCCGTTTTCTTCTGGGATGATGAAGCTAACACAGGTGTAGCAGCACAAGCATCGATAATGACATCCAACATTTGAAAAAAGACACCAAGTTGCATTGAAAAGAGCAACAGCTCCAATCAGTCTCAACACAATTTTGCAGCTACTTAAGGAAATGAGATAATGGGCTCATTTGCACCACTGTGTCCTCTGTCTCTCCTCCCAGAGTGTCTGTGGAGCCTGGACTAATTATCTCCTCACTGATGCACCTGAACCTGCCATCTCATGTTTGTGGAGGCAGACAGTACAGCGCACGCTTGAATTAACCTTAGCCGCAACACTGAGAGCTATCTCTTTTCATGCTCATGATGTCCTGTTCCACTCACTTTGTGTCTGATACGGTATCATTTAGGGTTTTGGAAATTTTCGTTTTGATCGCTCGATTGAGTTTGCTCACCCTGTAACTGAAATGCATCACAGATTGTGCAGCAGTCTGAGGCTAATATACGTTTTCATTTTAAAACTGTGTTTAAACGTTGCCTCTAGGCTACGTGTACCTGATCCGGATGTTAGCAGCCCATTAAATGGCTATTATCATTGCATATCATTCCAATAAATATTGGCTGATAGGGACCTCCTCCACCTTTTATTAGGCTCAGTCGACCATTATTAGCCTATTTAATGGTGTTCTGTTATTACCTCATTTAATGGCAATGGAGCTTTGATTTTGTGCTTCTTAAAGTCTACATTTGGAGGTTGGATGGGTTGGATGAGTTGGTGGTGGTGTGAGCAGGCTTTCAATTAGGACACTTAAGTGTTGGTCCCATCTCTGAACATTAATACAGTATTATTTTTTGACTTAAATATCATTTTCACAGTTTTTCACTCAATGTTTACTGGAGTTTTCCCCTTTGGTTTGGTCAAGTGCAAGCACCAAAACTGCTTTGTTAGTTTTAGAAAAGAATCCTAATTTACATTTACCACAGGATGACTGCTTTTTGTACATTTTTATGGTGACAGAGATTTTATATGCATTTATTCGCACAACTAGAAATGGTCACCTACATTACTTGGGTTGCTTTCTGTTTATTTATGATCACAATGGATGATAAGGTGCCCTTTGGCCTTCTAGATGGTGGAAAAGGTCCCTGCTGATACTGACCATTGACTGTGCTGATAATGTCCAGAATCAGGTGGCTACATAGTGATGTGATGGATGGATGGTGGATGTTGATGACGTGGGTGTGACGTGGGTCTGACAAGGTTTCTGCGTCACTTTGAATGATGCTGGAATTGTAGGAAGGATTTATCTAATTTCCTTTGTAAAGGACACACTACTGTATTCTTTGCTAAAGGAGATAAGAAAAAGGAGGCATTGAAGCACCTTCTTCTTTGCATTTAGAGAATTTGACCAGGTCTTATCTTGGCTGCCATTTAGACACTTCCAAGTTAAGAACCTTCCAAAACCAAATAGACTAATTAACTGCAACGGTGGTGACTAAAAAGACCCAGTCAGGAAGCCCAGATATCTGCGCCATCATTTACAAAAGTCTCAGATTCTCCCTGTCTACATATTAATACTACTACTACTATATTTTTAGTGACTTTAATGTGTGTTTGGCCAGAACACAAAGCAGTATGTAAAAATATGAAAAAGATTTGTGTATACAGCTATAATACTTAGATCTAGACACATTTATATTTATGTGTTTGTGTGTGTGTGCTATAGCTGCCAAGACTTTTTTCTAACTCACACATTTTTTCATATTTTTATGTAGTTTGAAGAGTCAACCTCATCTGAACTCTTCTTTATTTTTCTGCATTCAGCATAGAGACTAATATCCTGTAGATGTTTCATTCAGAGCTTGTTTTTTCTAGTTTCAATGTCTCACACCAGTGAAACACCTACACTCCAATATTCTGTTTAAGGATTCAGTAAGAGGTGTAATACTCATTCATCCGTTAGCTATACCTGCTTTGGGCGAGAGGCAGCTACGTCCTGGATAATTCGCCATGTCCTTCTCAAGGCCAACAAAAAGAGACAGAGAACCATACACATTCTCCCTCTTTTGGCTGATTTAGAATCATTGATTAGTCCATCCATGTCCTGGGCTTGTAGAAAGAAGCCAAAGCACCCACAGAAAACTACGGGGACATGCAAAACTCTGCACAGAAATGCCTCAAACCATCCAGCAGGTTCAAACCCACAACCTTCTTGTTGTGACACAGCAGTGCTAACAACTGGCACCACTGTGCGGTTGTAATTCTAATGCAGATTTTCTGAGCTTATTCCAACCTGAAAAGACTGGAATGTTGAATAGATTGGCAATGTGTGCACAGCATACAATGATAGCATTATTTGTCCTGCACTAAATTGTGTATTGAGTATTTTCGTCCTTGTGTCTGGCCAAAATTCATTTGGATCCTGTTGGAAAACATGAATCATATTTCACCGAAGAAGAAAAAGACTGTGTTGCTGTCAGGTCGGCACCAAAGATCACGCATGCAATGTGTGATGAAAAACTCTTTAAAGAAAACTCTTGGAAATAAGAAGACAATGAGGATGGAAGAAAGGCAGACCAAAAAAACATGCCTCGTCCACTCAGATGCACACTTCCATTTTGAGAAAAGTGCAGCTACGTATCTCTACCTCTTCAGATTCCATTTGAAGACCCCTGTCTGACCAGCTCATTGTGTTACTGCCACATCTCAATGCATGGAGCTCTCAGGAAAAGAGCTGCTGGGTCTGCCTCTTACAGCTGTCTAGTATAAAACTAACTCATGCCATTATGCGTCGACTTTTTTAAAAAAAGAGTAAAACAAGAAACAAACAGAAACAGTGTGAAGGCTCTGTCTTCTTTCTGTCTGTCAGTAAACAAATTAATGTTACATGTATCTTGCAAAATAAGATTCAGTGGTCAAGATATTGAAAATAGACATGAAGAACTGTGATTTGAGGATGTAAAAATACAACACAAAAGTCAGTTTAACATTAACTATAAAGCAGTCCAACTACAGACATTAAATTATATAACTAGATTATACATAGACTAGAATCTTTTTCCTCAAATTGAATAAAATCACTACATCTTTATTTTTTATTTTTATTCGTTTCATTTTCAAGACAGAATAGAAATTTGCAAGACTTGCCTGTAAATGCATATGTCAACAGGCTAAGAACTTTATAAGTACCCGACATTGTCGTAATTAAGATAACCACATGAAGAGGCCTTTTTGAGAAATGACATTAAGTTGCCACAAAATGCTATGGATCATTTAGTTTTACAGTGTCACTGACAAGCATGGCAATAAAAAACCCGACAGCATGGCAGCCATCTGTCCCATTGAGCCTTGGCCCTTTCTCTGCAATATGGTTTTGTATTATTCCTGAAAGTGATCAAAGGGCGGCTCTATGTATGTAGGCTATTCAGAGTAATTGGTGCTTATGCATCCTGGCATTATATATAATAAATGTCTTTGATCCTTGGTTCTTATTGTATCAAAAGCACTGCAGTGTTACACAAGCTTCATGTGTAAACAGTTCTGAGTGCTTATATATGTAGAAAGAAACAGCTCTTTTCAAACATACTGCATTCTCCAGGGGGATCTGATTCCCAGTCATCACAGTGGGACCATCTAGTGGCTAAACTATGTATTGATACAAAATAACGGCTGCCAAGCTGTCATTCAGTTTAGGAATGCTTGGAGGAAAAAAAGCCCTCAGGGGAACAACACGAGGGCTGTCTTCTACAGGAAATCAGCACTGCTCTCCAGAAAGTACAATCCTGCTCTTCATCAGACAGTACAATGCAGCACCAGTCAGCTACTCCTCCTCCTCCTCCTTCTTGCTGCTTTGACGGCTCACAAAGGAGGTTCAGCGATGCCTGATAGCAGCTGAGATGAATGACTCGCTAAAAAGTTGCATGTTTGTCCTCATGTGGAACAAATGCTCAATTCAAACTCAAAGAAATATGTTTTGAATAGTAGTTTTATATAGGGTTTCTGCAGGGCATTAAAAAGAATTAATAGTCATCAAGTTGATTTTGCGAAAATTAAGGCCTTAAATGGCATTAAAAATCATTAAATTTGATTCTCAGTGGCATTAAAAATTCTTTCTGCAGTTTTCAAGAAAATATTTGACAATAATTAATATAATAATATGTAATTATAGACTGCGATTCGTCAGATATGTGCATCTGCGTAAACATGCCGAAGCATTGCGATAATTGGGGGGTCAGGGGTGGTTTCCAGATTCAGAAATAGTGAAATGTAGGGACAGTTTTCAAATAAAAATCATCTTTTACAAAAAAACAAACCTGTGTAATTTGTTGAGGTCATGATCGTGGCATTAAAATTTTTACAGTATAGCATTAAAATGGCATTAAAAAGCATTAAATTTGACCTGTTATAGATTAAAAATACAGACGACACAATTAGGAATAAGTCTACTTTTCAGAGGCCTACAATGTTCTGTTTTTAACTCTGTCATTGAGGTGATAGTTATATGTTTTAGATCAGAGCAGTGGTGTACATTTTATTCAGTCTGTCGGGTTGGTTTTAGTCTCCCTCACCTAATGTCCATACTGATGTACTATCATGATTAGATGGAAAAAGAATCTGAAGCATTTCCACCACCAGCACGGCAATCATCAGGTGTATAAAGCTCCCACTGAGTTTATTAGGATGCATTATGGAGGAAAAATATGTATTTCATGCTCAAAGAAGCAGATAGTGGTATTACCAAAGACTCTGTGGAAAAAAAATATGTTTTCTACTTGAATTATACTTCCAGGCAGTAATTTTCAGACTTTTTTGCTGGTGGCCTCTGTGAAAAAGGTCTCTCTATGCTTGCAGCCCCTTCATGCAGGTTAATGCATAAGGTGTGAGTTCATTTAAGTGTGTTTTAGAGGCCTGAAAAGGTAAAGCTATCTTGTATTTTACAATACATTAGCAACATTTGAAGAAAAAAACTGAAAAAGAATCTAAAATTGAATGAGAAAACCTTTTTTCCCTCCTGTCCTGTCCAACCAGTAATCTTCTAAGCCCCCAGATTTGTCTTGTGGCACCTTGTTGGGTCCCAAACCTGAATGTTGGGAACCATTTTAAAAGGAAAAATCATAGGAATAATCAGGGTAAATTCTAATCTGAACAAGTGTGCAGAAAGCAGAAAAAAAAGATTGCAACTCAGATCTCATCTTTGGAAACCCTGCAGCATGGCAAGATCATAATGGGGCAACTCCTAATTTATGATCATAGTGATTTAGTCGCAGGAATATCTAGATAATATATCATTTTATGATGCACAACTGGAAGTGCTGCATTTACAGCCTTCAACTCCTCTTTGAGACACTCAGAAACAGCGCGTACATGAATTGAAGATGAGATATTTAGAGTATTTCTCTGATGATAGAAGGAGCTGGACCACACAGATTGATTCATAAAAACTCTGCAGACAGTATCATTTAATGATTTATTGACATTTACTTTTTCCACCATGGTTTCTCTTGATACCAATAGTATTTACCATAAAGTTTCTTTTTCATTTAAATTACATTTATAATGTTTTACTCACATACACATTTATTGTTTAATTTTCTTATTGCAATAAACAAGAGTAGCCAGAATGAGTCAGGTATTGCTACAATTCGCCATACAAACTCTTTCCCCCCTCTGATAATGAAGTTCAAAAATAACTTTATTGGCAAGACAAAAGTACACCATAGCCTCTCCATCTCTCTCTCTCTGCTCTGAGAGAGACTGAGGGCAAAATAAGGCTAAGGCTAGTAGCCTAAACACAGCTAAGTTGAAACACCTGCCCAGAAAATAGGAATCTAACATTTATTTCCCAAATGTGAAGAATGAGGATGACTCGATGGGAGTTACCACTTTATGAACATATCAAGTACAATATGAACATATCTGTGGTGCTACTTGACTGACCTACCAGGGACAACATTGCGGTACTTTGGTCCGGTTGGGTTATTGATCAAGTCTCTGATAGAATCCAGTATGATTGATCACCCAGAACCAAACCCATGCAGGTTCTTGTCTCCATTATTGTGTTTTAGGCCACTTTATAGCTCCAGGTTACCTCTGTGTCTGACTGGTGGGAGGTGGGGGAGAGAGCAGATCCCAACACACACTAGAATACATATGGTACACACACCAACAGAAGGAGAGCACGGATCCTGGAATAGTATCTCACTCACAAAATGAAATTGAAGATTACGTTCAGCAACAAAAAAAAAAAAGAGCACAATGGTGGAAGCTGACTCCAAGCCAGCTTCTTCTTTAAGTAATGGCATTGATAATGTTCCTCAGGATTTTCACTTAGACACATTTCTCACACACAGAAAAAAAAATAATGCAACTCTGTAAATCCAAATTAACAACAAAAAAAGCCAGATCTAGCTTTATTCCCTTGATACCTGGTGTTGTACCCTGTTCCCCAAGCAGAGATAACCATAGTAAAAAGGCCCTTTAATATGAAGGGTCGGTCCCTATGCCCAGCTACACCTCCATCTCTCTTTATCCCTCTCTCAGTCCCCTAGAGGACTTGACTCCTCATGGAAGAACAGGAAAGTCTGTCAGCTGGCGTGCTCCCAGTTTACACATGACTCCAGACAATATGTCACAACATGTCACAATGATAACAAGTCACTCTGATAAAAATTGCTCATTGCATTGCAATATTCAGACAAAGGTAAGACATTAGAGCTCATTGCTTCTCAATGAAAGGGCACAGTGTACATCTCGTTCAGAAAAGGGTTTTAGTTTCAAGCTGTCAGGCAAGATAGGTCTGCTGCTGCTTAGCTAGCTTTTTGTGGCTCCCCACTGAGTCAGTTCTTCTGCCTGTTTATCAGTCTGTCTAAGTCACGTATATAATCCACAGTCCCCTTTCTTCGTTTCCCTTCATGGATGAAGTTATTAACATTTTCCTACCTACAAAAATATTTTTTATTGTGTTTTCTGTTTTGCTCATTTTTAATGTGTGATATAAACGCAAACCAACAGTCCGAACCGACCAAAACAAAGTGCTCACCAGTCTTTGTAAAAGAAAACAAATCATGGTGCGTTTCATGGCTTTCAGTTGTAAGACAGGAAGTATCGATAGATGCCTTGGGCTGGACGTCTTGGCTCCCGCTCCGGGCGGCTTCCCTACGCTTCTGGCTCGGTTGTCACTCCAGCTCAAGATCATTTCTCCAAGAATGTGTTTGGCTTTCATCTTCCTCTATTTAATTTGTTCCCTTTCAGCATTATGGTCGCCAGTATCGATGTGCCTTCCGCGGTACACCCATATGAACCTTTGGATCTCAGGGAGGTGAGGAGGAGGAGGAGGACCGAGCAGGAATGGAGGAGGTCAACTCAGTGATGCAAAAGCCTGTCCCTGCAAGACCTTATTGTGAGGTTGCATGCAGAAGTAACATTAATACATCAGTACACAGGGTCACACCAAGGTCGTAACCACCCACCTACACAGTGAATCAGCCAGTGAATGAAGACCAGGGAGATGTGAGCATGCCAGTAACCTTTTCGGCATCTTAATCTAAACAGAAGTCTGATCGAATATCACCTATGCTCTCTACAGTACAGTATTTCTATATACCTGCATGTAAAGGCACAGGATCTTTTCCATAAACAGCAATCTATGCTACAGATTGTGGGCTTGTATTAAACAGCAGTACAGTATGTTCCAATGTGTGACTTCTGCTGCTTCTCCCATCCCCTCTCCCCTTTGGTGAGGCCAATGTCTGACTGTTATGCAGGTTGGCAGATGTGCCCCGGAGCAATTTTTGTTGGTACAGTCTATTTTAAAACACAGATTTGCTTGGGCTTGTGTGTGTGTGTGTGTGTGTGTGTGTGTGTGTGTGTGTGTGTGTGTGTGTGTGTGTGTGTGTGTGTGTGTGTGTGTGTGTGTGTGTGTGTGTGTGTGTGTGTGTGTGTGTGTGTGTGTGTGTGTGTGTGTGTGTGTGTGTGTGTGTGTGTGTGTCTGCATGCTGCCTGTGGTCAATCCATCCGCTGACCCGTGCCAGCCCTCCTCTCACCTCAGACTCTCAGGAAATGACAGGGGAGAGCAATCCCCCACAGTCACTTTTCTGTTCTCCTCACCCTCCTCCCACCCTCAACAACCATCAGACGTGTTCAGATGCGGCTACCACCTGCCTGTCAGCCGAAGTCATGTTGTATCTAGCGAGGACCTAGTGTCACAAATTGAAGAGCTGTTGGCCTCCGGCGCAGCGCAGGCCATGTACAGTACTGTGGAGGCCGCCACAGCTACATGTGGCGCACAGAGCAAAGACCGATGGAAGCAGCTACCCTACTGACATTACATTATTGTCTTGGTTTTTGAGGTGCATAGGATGAGAAGAGCATGTTGAGCCACGATGAGGGGAGAAAAAACAACCTGGCCCACGATAATAATGGAACACTACATGTGGTTTAATGTTTCTAGAAAGATCTGTATGTGTTTCTTCTGTAGCTATGGAGGCGGCCATGACCATGGGCCACAGTGCAAGGGACCAGGGGAGGTGAGAAATGTACAAGGGAGTTCAATGCATAATGAAAACATCTCCTCTGCTCGTTCCATCTGCAGAAGTCTTTTGAAATGGAGGGAGAGTGAATGGAGAGTTTTAGGTAAAGGGAAAAAGAGAGACATATACTCCTTTCTGCTATCCCTTTCCCTTGCTATTCTCTCAGATATTTAAATGATTGGATTTTTTCCCCCCCTTTGTCAATTGCTGTTTGTTGATCGTGTTTGTAGCTTCACAGTGTGCTTTTTGGAGTGGATGCTTCTGACTGGCTGAAGTCAGAGGGTGATGTGTCAGTAGGGAGAGAAGAGGATGGGCCCGTGGGTGGTGCGGATGGGCCCCGGGGCGGGTCTAAGGATGGCGTGGCTGAGAGGCGGGCCTTGCAAGAGGTGATGGTGTGGGTGAGGCGCAGGAGCAGCTGCACGGAGAGCCAGCTGGTTGGAGGACGCTGCAGCGGCCATTGCTGCGGCAACAGCCAAGGGGTTGGGCAGGAGGCCGGCACCCAAAGCTTTGGTAAGATCCTTGGAAAAGGTCAAAGAAGACTGAAAACAAAAGAGATAAGAGAAGGAGAGGGGAGAGAGAGGTTTAAAATGATTAGTTCAATAAGGTCAAAACATGCAAGAGAAGCAGATACAGACTCTTAGAACCTGTCATAATGCAGAGGGTTCAGTTCAGCTGCGTTAAAATTTTCAGGAGGAAGACTCGGCCAAAAACAAAGCTAAGGTTTTGTGAGGCTCAAGTAACACATGCTCTGACTCCAGGGCCTTGCAAACGTCATGTTCTCAAGTATCACTGTCTATCTGATCTGTGGATCTCAGGTTAACTAAGTGTGTCATAGGAGCCAGAATGCAGCAGTGAAAGGTTACCGTCAGATCAGCTCCCCTGTGCTTCTTGTGTCGGCTGAGGAGGGGGTTAGGCTTGCCTGCCATGCCATCCCGGTGCCTTCGACTTGATATGTGCTGAAAATAAAGAACACAGGAAGCTAATTTATTCACATTTTCCCTAAGGTAACATAAACACATATTTGGACAGACTTTGGTTGAATATGTGTGAATAATAAGACTTAAATTAACAAAACAGACTGAGACTAAGTGTGCTTTAAGTCTCAGTCTAAGTGTGCTTGTTCTACAGTTAAATAGTTATTGTTTGGGAGGAAATGCTTAACAGGAAATACGTCTATTTCCCAATTCTGTTATCATCATAATGTTTTGGGTATTAGAATGATTACGTATTTCTGTTCCTCCTACCTGTTTGAGTTGCAGTTCAGAGTTGACCCGCACATTGCAGATCTCACAGTGGAAGGTTCGTTCCTGAGTGTTGGGGTCCACTGGCCCCCCTCCCTGCTCTCCGCTGGGCTTCGGGCCCAGGCGAGGATATGCCTTGATGGGTCCCAGCCCACTCCGTGCCTCCAGGATAGTTTTGTGTTTTGTACCTGCAGGCGGACATGCAGACACAAGCGAGCAAAACAACGGGTCAGCAATGCCATAAGCTCAAGATAAAATTACAAATTTAGAAGCTAATAGAGTAGAATGAAATAATACAGTGGAGATGAATCACTATTTATAACATCTGAGTCACGCTGCTTCCACCTGTATGGAGTAAAATGAGATTGGACAGCATTTCTCCGTAGCTCACATTACTACTGGAGGAACAGTGACATTGACAAATGTCAGAGGATGATAGAAAAGAATTTGTAGCACGGGCTGGATTGTCATGATCTACTACATATAGAAAGTTGTACAGCTGAGCTTTCACCACAAGATGGCAGCAGTCAGACAGCTGAGCCAGCCCTAATCTGTAAGGTGAATTCTATTGTCAATTTTATGGTAAGTGAGAATAAGTAATTCACTGAAGTACTATAAGTATTTTCATGTTATGCTATGTTTTATCACTTACACTCCACTGCATTTCAGAGGGAAATATTGTCCTTTCTACTCCACTACATTTATTTGACAGTTTCAGTTACTTTTAAGATTGACATTTTACACACCGGATAATATAACAAGCTTTTAAAATTCTACCCACTTTGTCAAAGATTAAAGCAGCAGTTTCCAACCCTTTTTGGATTCTGATGTCTTACTAAAAACCACTGTGTAGTTGAGATCACATTTCACATGTCTGTGACTTAACAGCTCCACAAAAAGTGGTTTTCCTCTTTAAACTTCGCACATGGTTTCCTTTAAGTAAATGCTCACATGATCCACTATCGCTCCAAATATAAAAGATTACAGGAAAAGTCAATAAACAGAAACAGATTTGTGTACCAGAGTTTGTTTTTTCTTCTTTCTTCTCTCATTAATCATCTGACAAAACCTCAGATTTATCTGTTGTCCCTGCATATAAAATTGAATACAAACTAGTTCGAACTAGTTCCTCCTGCAGCAGAAACAACATTAAGATGCTGCTTACATACTAACACTTTACTATTAATAATCTAATGATGTCATACTATATCAACCAGAGGGACCAAACCAGTACTTTAATACTTAAACTACATTTTGCTGCTAATACTTAAGTACTTTTACTTAAACAGAATTCTTCTTTCAGTGCTTTCACCTGTAGTGGAATATTATGTAGCTCTTTTACAAAAAGAAGGATCTCATTACTTCTATCACTTTTGATTTACGGTGTTTGAATTAGTGGAGTGGGGAGGACAAGGCCATACAGTACGTACTGTGATATATTATATCCACTATATGTGCCAATATCAATAATAACGCTGGATGACTGAACCCTCACCTTCACAATCAATAAATTAGACTGTAAATGTCAAAGTTTGGAAATTTAAGGACATCTTATTATGAGATGCAGGTTTTATCTGGTCTTAGAATGGATTTACAGTCAACATTTGCTGTGCTGTGTGAGAACAAAGCCACATATTTTTCTGTCTCCCCAGATATTTATGTGATAAAACAGCGCTATTTTACAAGCTAATAACCGCTGTTTTAACATACTGGCAGCAAATAAAAATGTCTCAAATCTGATTTTGAACGTGCTTTATGCTGTGTAACTCTTGACATGGTCATATCTGTGGTTAATCAGGAATTTTTTCTGCTGACAATTAACACTGCTGAGTAATTAAATAGGCCCTGTCCTTTTAGAGGTGACACTAGACACAAAACACCCAAATTAAATGCACAGTAAATTTGTTGTCTTAGATGTAAAGCAATACCAAGTAATGACACATCTCGACATGAGCTCGGGGGTCTTAATTGTTTGATTCCCTTTGACTTCAACCAACTGTTAATCCACTCATGATTCCAAAAAGAATAAAAACCCAAATTTGTCTGAACCTGAATTCTATGCAATATTTTCCACATATCCTTGGCATTTCTCCAAGCACCATATGGCTGCATTTGCATAGAGGAATGTGTTCTTGCATGCTGCATATTATTAAGAGGGAGCCAGAATAGTTTCTCATTAAAGAATCACATTTTGTTCTGTGAAAAAAAAAAAAAACCCACTCCACCCCCAACATGCTTTACTGCTGTGCCTCTTTACACTCAGTGAAAAAAAAAAACACATTCCACCGTCATTGGCTCTGACTTTGAGATATGAATTTGAGTCACTCTGAAATGCCTTTGAACAGAGTTAAGGTTACAGAAGAGCGAGAAATCATGGGGGTTGTTGGTGGGGGGACGTGTAGGCTGCGGGCTACACTGGGGAGGAAGGGGGCTACAATGACAGGTTTTGCTTGTGGCCAAAAATGTGCTCTTGGGTGTCTGTTTTTTGCCTTTGTTCTATTTTGGTCTGACAATGGATGGCCCAGTGGATTTTGTGTCTTTGTAAGGTTGACTCACAGTGTTAAACCCACACACAGGCAGACAGCATACATTCGAAAACACAAAAACATGCAACTGGTTGACAGGAAACGGTTGTGTAAATGTTTAAATTACATTACATCATTTTTTTCCCCTTTCCTTTCTCTGCAGTTTATGCTATGCCACGCACGCTGCTCACGTCTCAGTGTCTGCATGACATATGCTTTTATTTTTGAACCCTGCTAATATGCACAGTTTTGATTTTGAGAATGAGTGAGGGTGATTGCTTCCAGATTGTTTTCCTCAGAGTTTCAGCTGTTTCAACTTTTAGTCATCCAGGGGTTGAACTCTGGAGCTGACAGCAGGCTGTGACCCAGGATCTTGTTTAGACGCTGTAATATACTGTGTGATCTTTCTTTTACATACATACACGTGTATGTGCATTGTAAAAAGTGTGCTGGTAGGAAGATGCAACATAAATTTATTTATGTGCCATTGTAAGACTGATAAACCATTAATCAGAAGAAGAAAACGCATGATTGTTAAAAGCCTTACAGAGGTTAATCTAGCCATAATAGTGACAGTGATTGCACTGTTATTGATTAAGACTTCATCTAACATTAAGAGGTATTTGTTGGCTGCTTTCATGTCTGGCTGAGCTGGCTGGAGGGAACATCACTCAAGGCAAGTAGGATACAGTTACACTGATAAGGAGTCAGTGCTACTTTATGTTTAGTTAATGTATGTTTAAGAGAATTAGTATATCTCCCAAAAACAGAGCAGCTCAGCAGATGGAAACTATCTCAGAGAGGTTAAGGCCAGAAGAAAGGATTAAAACAACCCTGAGAATGTGTTATCATATGTAAAATCTGCCTCACAGAATGTTTAAGCTGGTATTGTGGTGAATTCACCCACACAACAGCTACCTTTTTTTCTCTTTTATTTCCCCATTTAAATCCCCCATGCTGCGGTTGCACTCCTTAACCGTCCTCCTCTGCAAATTGTACAAACAGAAGGCTTCAGGGCATGGAAATATTGCTCATTGCTGTGTGCTGCGAACGACAAGACAAATCATGAATCTTTGAGTGGGTGAGAGTTTTTCTTTTAAGCAATTATGTCTTGTGCAAGAGAAGAAAGTGGGCTCGGTCGTGGGTTCGTTCGGCGTATAAGAGAATGGACACACGCAAGTGACGGAACTCTTGAAACCAGGAGAGCAGTGCACAGTTACAGAGGTCAAGCGTGTCGGTGTCAAACAGATCATTTATCTGCTGATCAGTGTTTCTGTTTGTGCCCTCGTCTGAGTCATGCTCCTACGAGGAGGCATCTTTTTTCAATCAAAGTCAGGAGACGGGTACACTTACAGCGAATGTAGTCAGGTTTGCTCAGAAGCACAGTGTATATATATATGTGTGTGTGTGTGTGTGTGTGTGTGTGTGTGTGTGTGTGTGTGTGTGTGTACAAATCTTGTATATTTTTGTGTGTGTGCAACTGTGAGGAGCCCAAAGTAAGATAAATTATTTCAAACACAGCTTCCAGTAGAAATTTCAGTGTAATTTTAAGCACTTTCTATTAAAATAATTGTGAGATATTGTAATAATTTAACTTAATGTAATCTTAGTATTCCACTTAAATATTTGCAGTTTGCATTAAGACAAATTATTACAGAAATTCCTACATACAGTGTAAAAAATATGCAGTGTATGTACAGTAAGATGTTGTCTTATAAATATCTTTAAAAAGATATTGTAATGGCAAGTTGTAAAACTACTATATTAATATACTGCATTATTTATGCTGCTGTATTTTGTTTTTATGGTGAAAACTGAAATATCTCACATGGCCTCACAGTACAGCTGTTAAACTTTCCAAGCTGTAAACTGGAGTTAATAAATTTCTTTGTCTTTGCATATCCTAGAAGGGTATCACTGAGCGAGACACATTTAGAGTCCTTTTTTTTTCATTCTCTTTTAAAAAGTTATGGCAACATCTACAGGAGTGCTTGCATGTGTCTCTCTTGGCACAATTCCTTGAACTCACAGGATGTGATTTAGTCTCCAACGGCAACCGTGTGGTTTGAGTAAACAGAGAGGAATCCAACCATAGCTGCAAAGATGAGGGACAAAGTTCCGGAAACTTAACCTTTATCAACACAAAATCTATGGAGAATGATGTCACAGTTAATCCCAGCTGGTAACCTTGCCAGCTATATTCTGGAAAGTGCAGCCGTTTTCAAAGTATCACAGCTCACAGATTACCCACCTTTGTTGTGAGCTTCCAGCTGTGACAAGGAATTGACAGCCACCTTGCACAGTGAGCAGTACAGCAGTTTCTTGGCTTTATCCTCCTCCGTCTCCGGGTTGGACGGGCTGCTGGACGCCGAGGTGCCAGCGGCTCCTGAAATCGGAGGTCCGGACCCGGGCTGCTCCGAGCTGGTGCTGCCGCAGCCCGGGGAGGAGGAGGTCGGGGGGATGAGGGGAGGGGTGGGAGTGGGAAGGAGTGGGCACAGCGACGGCATGGGGGAGTCCATGGGTGGGGTGGGTGGGGTCGGAAGAGGGGGAAGGGGCCCCGGGGCCAGCAGGGGCCCGTTTAACTGTGGCAGAGGCCGTGTTTCATCTGGAAAAAACAAAGAGAAACAACATAAAAGTTGATTTTATAGTACACAAAGTTCATAACTCAAGCAGCAGTTTTATGTTTTATTATTCATTGTCTTTAAACAGTGAAGCAAAATATCCCTAAAATTAAAACTTTGCGATGTGCAACCGCACCACTAACCACTCCCGGTTGGATATAGGTGGCATGGTCTGCTCCATAGATCAGACAGACCAACATAAAGCGCTTGCATTCAGAAGTGCTTTTTACGACCTATACTGTAGGCCGTAATTGGTTCATTTAAGGAGATCAGAAGAAGAAAACACATGAACCATGTGTACAAAGGGATGGCCACGTGTGTTTCTTAGTTTTATGAAGTTTTCCTGCCAATCTTTCACTGATGTGGTCTCATCTGACTGAAATCTTTCCGAGGGGAGAAACAGGAAACAGATACCTCAGCATGTTTTGACTCCTTCCCACACACCTGTTGTTTTTGGCCGGGGTTAAAGCAATAATGGCACTTGCTTTGTCACCAAGCAACACATGAAGTCCAAAGAAAATATCATTAGCTCTCCCCCCACTCTCTTCTCGTGTCTCCCGTTGCGTGCTCTCTAGTTTCTTCTTTCTAAATGCTCATTGTTGTGCGAGTTTGAATATATGATGATCTGTTTTCATCACAGATTATGTTTATACATGCATTTCCAGACACATGTTTCTGGTCAGCCACTCCCATACGCAAGGCCTGCGGTATTCACTAAGCAGTGGGTGTTGGCTGAAAAAAGACCCCCTAAATTTGGGTGGGGTATTCAGAACTCCCCCCATCAGCAGAGACTCAGAGGCCCTTCTCCAAACTGTACAGGATGTAGAGCCAAGGGCAGGCAGCAGAAAAAGCCTCACTGGATTATTGTATTAAAGGGATAACATGCAGTATTTCTGGGAAGAAAACAAATATTGACTTTAACTGCTTAATATCCTTTTAAGGATTCCCACGTGTCCTTTTGTCATATGACAGGGATTGGAGATAAATTTTTAATTTTTGTTCCACTCTGAGTCTTATTTGACAACGTAATAATTTGTATATTTTAGTTGAGCTTCTCCATTACATCATCTCTGATGAAGATGACATCGTGAGTGCTTTCCATTCCACTGCTTTCCAAGATCAGAAATCCCTCTCTTTCCATATTGGAAGTTTCCAGCTGCAGAGCTGCTCACTGCATAGAGCATTTGTCAAACAGATGCTTTGTTAAAAAAGAAAAAAAGAAGAATCTTACTGAGTCGACATGGCATCGAAGAGTCCATAAAGCACTCCTGGATCAAAGTGCTTTTGAGGGTATGTGCTCTTTGCAGTGCTTTATGACTCATAATATGCCTACTTTTTCGCTGCACCGACTGAGCTGGTTAAGTGAAGTGCGGAGCTTGTATCTGTGAGTGCAGGAAGGCAGAGTGACTCTCGCTAGTGTTGTTGATGAATTTTACCCACACGCAGGCACGCACGCACACAACAACAAGCCCATGACTTCTTTACAAAACAGAAAAACAAACCCTGAATCCACAACATTCTTAACATGTGGTTTGAGTTGAAATCCAGTGAGAAGGAACAGAGGTGGTCCGCCAAATAGTAATGAGGGATTTCATGATCCACGATGGCCTGGAGGTCTGCCATACCAAACCACCAACCATCACCTCATACAACACCACAGTGAATGTCTACACTCATCCCCCCTTTAGAACAAGTTCAGTGTGAGGCTAAACCCACAGGGCCTTTGTAGCCACAATAATTCACTATCTGTCTCAGCAAGTTAGCAACACAAATTTCACACATAGTTTTTCTTTTTGTCATACATACTGATGAAAATGAATCGCATGAAATATCCATTCCATACTAGCTATTCTGCCAGAAATAAATTATTTTCTTTGTCATGCGAGTCGTACTGTCAGAGCTGCTTGATTCTCCAAAACTCTGGCTGTTCTGTAAGTCTAATTAAACACTGATGAAGCAGTTAACTGACCTTTCTCCCTGCTAGATGACCTCATAGCCAAAACAGAAGAAGGGATTATTTATGGGGAGAGGTCAGCAGAGGGAGATAACTCAGTCCAGATGCTTTACATTATCGTCTGGTGTGTATGTATGACCTTGATCCACTCCAGGAAATTAAAGTTATGTATAGTATGCAGTCCTGGGGAAAGGTTTTGTTGATCGAGCTATGGGAAAAAGAGAGTAATTCAAATACAGACTTGAAAAACTTGTTTGCTGCAAAACATATACCTACAGTAACAAATTCTATATAATTGTGGGAGAGATTAAGGCCTCCTATATAAGCAGAGTTTCTTATTGTACACACAACGAGGTTCTGTTATAATGAATCCTGCGTGTAGGTGGAACATTACACAGAGATGCATGTGCTTTGTTGATTTTAAACATCCAATGAAAGCAGTGCAATTTAAACTAAAATAAACACATTATAGAGGGTTGCAGTGTTTTGAGATACAAGCATTTATCCTGCAGTTTCAGCAGGAAGACCAGGAGGTTCACCACAGGACCGGTGTATTCACTAGGTGTGGGAATGTCAGTTGTAGATGAGCTTGTTTCTGTGTATGTGTGACAGGATTCAGCAGGATGACTCCGTCTGCCACCAGTGCCCCCACTGTGCCCATTCTTAATGATTAACAAGCTACGAAACCCAATGCTGGCCTTACAATAGCCGAGCCACATTCATAATGCATTTGGGTGCCTTTTCCCAGTCTGGCCTGCATCCGAACCCTGACTCATACATTTACACGCAAGCACAATCACGCAAATTGTGTTTATCAGGTCCTATTATTTTGAGCTGATTTTTGTAAATAGCCTACTAAAAAGACTAAAAAAAATGTTAATTTCCCAAATTTCAGCTCCAAGCAAGACTGAACAATACATAGACAGAGCAAAAAAAAAAAGCGCTTCAGCTCTGTGTAACTTGATACTGGAGTCACCTCATAGCCATGCAACCCAAGCCCTCACATGAAAGTCATCTATTTAATTGACCTTGGGTGTGTGCGCGCCTGCCAGTGTTTGTGTGGACTAAAGAGTGCTATAATATCAGGGTGGTTTTAACAGGGCCCTTCATTAGAGTGGGAGTGTCAGCAGACAGCAGAGGGATAAAGACGAAGGGAAGGAGGGAGGGAAGAGTTTCTGTCCAGCCCAACAGCTGCCTCTCCATCACTCGCAGGCCTGGCCAAACCCTCAGCTCACCAGTCCAAATCCCCCAAAGCCAACGGCCTCCTCTTTGGGGGCAACTCTAACTGCAAACCCTTTGAGGGCTGTAAAACCCTCATGACCTGCTCTGAGACCCGTAAGGTTGAAGAAGCAACAACATCCAAACAGCCTTCCATAACCTTTCACTGTTTTAGCTCCCAGCAAGGTCTTGGAATGTTCAGTTGATGGTCATCACTGCTGACTGCGTTTGATATGTTAATGAGAAATGATGCTGTATAAAACTGAAGGTCAACGATAAACTGGGCTACGACTGTATTATATCTGAATGTCTCATAAGACTTTGATTCTGCGTAAAATCCGAGATCAACAATCAGACCATTCACTGGAAAAATGATTCAAAAACAACAACAAATGCTGATCTGTGTTGTAAGAGAAAACATCTCCTCATTCTTCCATTTGTGTGCTTCCATGTGGCTGACCACACTGTTGCGTACGTGTTTATATGTGTGTATAGCTCAATCTGTCTTAGTCATTTTCACAGGAACTAAGTTGCGTTAGGCTTCACAGTCCAAACCACAGGGTCTGTCCCCTAGACACTGCTTTCCCAGTCGAGGCAACACACAGCTGCCTGCTTCCAGAGATCTGTCGCCCTGCCATGGAGCACGGGATCACACTGAGGACATGCATATACACACACACACACACACACACACACACACACACACACACACACACACACACACACACACACACACACACACACACACACACACACACACACACACACACACACACACACACACACTTCAAAATCAGGAAGAGACGAGGCTCCAGGGTCACGAGAAAGACATTTGGATGGAAAAAGGCATTCTTTCACATGTTGCTACTTTCAGATCTCGATCACGACAGCCTTGTTTTGGCTCCACATGCTCCTTGACTTTGCCACAGGAAGTCTTACTAATGGGGTTCTGGAGCTGATCTCAGATCCCCCACGAGGGAAGACAGTAAAAAGGACTGGCCCTGACATCAGCTAGAAGAAAATCTGGAGTGTTATCTTTATGGACAGAAAAAGACAGTAAAATGCAACAGCCTTTGCTCTGACATGTTGCAGTCTGGCCTCTACTGGGCCTGAGTTTCATCTTTTCATTCATGGTATTTGCTCCATGCTCTCCCATCAATAAGGTGGAAATGTCTAGTAAACAGTCATCTACAGAAACCTTTGTAAATGTCACCAAAACGTGGCGGGTCTATTCATTGCCTGGTGTTTGAGCCAAGGACAGAGTGGTGACACTGAGGGAATGGAAAATTCTGGGAGGACAAAGGAGAAGGGCAGACGCACACAGTAGCCAGCCTCTGAATTATAGCTTCAAGTATGAAGATGAGCCAAAGAAGGAGAGATGAATTAAGACAGAGCTGAAGACGTTCTGCTAAAGAAAGACCTGCTGTGATCGTCCCTTGCATCCGTACCAACTAATAAATTAAATCTGCCGACAGTACATTACTTTTCATTAAAGTCAGATCAGCGGCTGTCTCTGTGCTCTCAGATGCTGGCTTAGGTTCTGGTCTATCAGGCTCCTCCACAGTGGTGTCATCTTTATTTTTCGCAATCAGTCTTAGCACTCATTACCGCCACGCAGGGGCTCAGGCAACACGGTCTATTTTGATTCTGTGGTAAATGATGTGGTACCTTCAAAGTAACTCACTCAGGAGTTTGCAAACACACACACAGATATACAGTACACACACCACAGTGGGAAAGTTGCCAAGAAACTGCCATGTTGTGTGGCAGCTCATCTCCGTACAGTCTAATGCTTGGACACCAATCTGGTTGTACATTGCTTGGATGAACAATGCATAGCTGTGGTTAATCTGGATGAATACAAAGGATTTTCTCTGGCACATTAATTATGTTTCCTCCTTAATCAACCTGTCATTCACACTCCTGATGCCTACTTCTCCTTGCACTAGTATTTTCTCTGAAAATACAACCAGTTGCAATGAAGAAATACTTCATGAAAAGTAAAATATTGGGTCAATTTTATGCTGGGATTTTTAATTTACAGCTAAATTCTCATTCTTGCAACTTCTCAGCCTTACTGGAAATTGGGGTCAGATTTCAAGTCGAGTGATCTTTGGCTTTTTCCATCAAACACTTTCCAGCACTTAACTGCAGCTGCATTTAGACAGAGCCACTGCTTTGAAGTTAAGGCTCAAATTAATTTAATATAATAATGCAATTTAGTGTGTCCAGGGCTAAGGGGGATTATTTGTCTCCTTACAGTCCTGGTATCAACTCGTTGTGGTCAACTGTCAGTCTACCAAAACAGAAGTTTTAATTTTCCAATACAATAATAAACAGCCCTGTCATAACTATCTTTGCAGTTTGTGGGACAGTGTTTTCTGCTACGCTGCAGCCAAATCAGACCACACAGAGAGCTGAGATTCTCACAAGAACAGCAATATACTGCAGAGCCAATGTGATTAGATGCCTTTGTTATTCTGGCATATTTTCCATTTAATTTTCCAGCAAAACCTTAAGCCTCTGAACATCCTGCATGGATTGAAATGATTATTTATACAAGACTAGCACGAGCACTGTTTTTGTTTTTACTCCTGGTAGTATTTTGTGTTGTCTCACCCGCTTTGCTGGGCTCACTGTCTGGGGCCGTGCCAGGGGCTCCAGGCGGAGATGGTGAGGAGGTGGGGGGCAGAGCATGAGGCTTGTCCCCCTCCTGAGGGCGACTCTTAGAGGTCTCGATGCCTTTGACTCTCCTGGCATGGCGGTTCCCTTTGTAATGGGCTTCTGCCTGGCTCTGAAGATGGACATGGAAAAGAAAACAAGTTCATGTTGCAAGCAAACACCGATGCCAACAGGTAGACAGCAGGTTGGATTAGGCTCCCCGTGACAGCTGCACGACCATGCATGCATGTCATTATGATACCACGGCATTCAATATACTCTGGGGACTAGAACAGGCAGCAGGCAGGTTTACAGCGGACAGATAGATGGATTACAAGCAAAAAAAAGAAAAAAAGGTGCAGTGATGGACATATGAGACAAAGACGTGTGCACCCTCTTGTCCCTTAGTCATCATATTGTCGAGTTTTCAAATTAATAATAAGTTTATCTGCATTGGAGTGCTTGGCTTAAAGTTTTGACATACATGTTCTGCAGTCTAAACCTCACATTGCACATACACCCTGACAGCACTTGGCTCCAGCTTTTATTACTACAACCATTTTAACAGTCATGCCAAGGGGAGTTGAACTGGGGGTCAGTAGGATGCCACATCTGCCTGGTGGGCCCATTATTCCATCGCTGACAACACCCTCCCTCCTAGAACAAGCACACATCATTGCAGTATACACATTATCAATGAGAGACTGGCATAGGTGGGTTCTTAGGACATAAATTGCTTTCAGCTGCTGGCTGGACGGGGTCAGGCTTTTGCACAATCTCTGCTTTAAGTCCCATATGTGGAGTGGTCAAAATCTAAATATACATGCTACCAGGCAGCAAAGTCCCTGCACGGTGTATCTCATTGTATAGATAAAATGGTGATCCACATTTTGAGTCTGGAGGTTTTGGGGGACTGAAGATCAGTCTGCATTCCAGGGGAGAGGGAGCGAGAGAGAAATGGTGCAGAGATCTATTGCAGAAGCCAGTGTGGCTAATCTCCTGATGAAAGGCTTGCTACTAGCTAATGTGTTTGTTCAGAGTAAACAACACAGGTGAGTCATTTGTCAGGAGAGGCTACCAGGACATCAGGGAAGTCTGTCTCCAGTCTCTGTGTGTCTGCAGAGGTATGCGAGCCGGGACAATATGGCGGATGAGATGCAGCATTGCTATGCTGAGCTGTCGCCAAAAGTCTGTCTTCACAGTTTAGACGGTAACTATACAGAGGAAGTACACATCATTTCACTGATGCCCACACAAACAAATGGCTTGGGGAATTTGTGTAACCCTATTTAACAATTGTTCATCCTCGCTATCTCCCCTTTATTACAGTTTATGTGTCCCTCAATGTAAAAAGTCAGTGTTATGTTATGTCAGTACTGTTCTCGACTCTATGAGTGCGTTAAATGAGCTGTTAGGCCGTGACACGTGATGTGTTGGCCAAATAATTGGGGCCAATGACAAAGATATTTATTAAGTGGCTGGATTACAGTTAGTTGCCAGAGAGAGATTCTGTCTCGATGAGTGGCTGACAGCTGCCATAGGTGCTGAAAGGCTTAGAGACTTTGACTGACACTTAGGACATCACACTGACCACAGGCCCAAGTGTGGATATAAACCAGCCGGGCATAGCAGGCAGGGGGTGATGAGTAACGTTACTGAGCCCGGTGATGTATGTTTGTGTTACTTGTGTGTGTGTCTGATAGCATCTGGGACGTGAGCTGGCATGGTAAACATTGGGAAACTGTCTGCAGTGGGAGATCACATGTTTCACGTAAATCATAGTGACACGTCGGGCTGCAACTGTACCCCGTCAAAGGGATTTTAAGGAGCTGCTCTAGCAAAGCCTGCAGATCAAGGTGGAGAGAGCCAAGGGGGGAGGGGGAGGAGAGAAAGTGAAATGATCTGTCAGGTGAAGGAGGTAATGTGCAAAGATAGAAAGGTATATTTTGGTGCACCAAGCAGAGGGGATCAAGTGCAAGCAGCTGAGTGTCAGTGTGAGGTCCTGGATGGAGAAGGAGAGAACGAAAGGAAGATGTAGCAGACATGGTGGAACTCCAAGACAAGGAAGGTGGTTTAAAGAGCTGTAATGAGAATGGGAATGGTGTGAAAGAGACAAAAATTTCAGAGAGAGAGGAAAAGCTGCATCACATAATCTGTGATGCCTCTGTTTCATTATGCAGAGGGTTCCGACTAAACAAGCGCAACATGAATCTGAGGGGGAAGCTGCGATGTTAAAGATCGCTACTGTACAGCTGGAGCTTCACATGATACAAAGGGGGAGAAAAAAGGACAAGCAGGAAGCAGAGTGAAGGGGGTTGGGAAAAAAGAGGGGAGAAAAGCAGTAAGGGAGCGAGGAAGAGGTTGAAAATAAGAGATGCATATCATCTGCTGCAGCAGCTATGACGCTGTTCAATGCAGCGCCACAGAGCCTGTGATGTCACTAATGCAGCATGCCACCAAGGTTATTCTGCATAAACCACCATATAGCACCTCACACCGCCATTCAATGCAGGGACAGGGGGGTGGAAACCTACCCTCCCTCACCCACCCTTTCCTCCTGTCCTTCCCCTCTGAGTCTCCTCTCTACCACTTTCCCAAGATGCACTGGGGCTGTCAGAGCCAGACACTAATCCATGTCCTTGACGAATGCATCTTATAATAAGTAGTGGCAGGCAATTTTAGGCATTTCCACACTGTAAATAATGCAGCATGAGAGAGGAAGACAGATAGAAATAAGGGGAGAGGGCTGCAAAGAGAGAGAGTCAGAGAAACAGAGAGAGGCGCAGTAGCGAAAGATCAAATGGGACGAATGAATGATGGCAAAATGATGTGTGAAATGAGGGGAGCACTGGGTGGGAGCAGGAAGGCAAAGCTGGAGCTTTTCAAGACAAACGCAATGATGACATTACATAGTAAGACCCCATTGCTTTCTCTGACCTACAGGGAACCCAATCAGCTCACAGATGGCAGATAAAGACTGAGAATGTCAACATCAAGGGCAGAGCCTGAACTGCAAATTGAGGCTGTAAATGCAGTGCAGAATTCTTGGAAGTGTTTCTCACTGTATTATTTTTTGATCCATGAAATATTCATCCTTACTCAACATTATGCACAACAGTGTGGATGAGTAGTCATTCTATGGCAATAAGGGGGACACTTTTTCTCTGGCCAAGCTTAGCAGATGAGCGCAAACAACAAACAGCTGCAAGTCTGACATTCTGATATACTGCAGCGTGTTTTCTTTCCTGTGTTTGCTGGAAGTAGAAGTGACAATGACAGCAGAGAGTTGGGGCCGTCTTGCGTATCACAGTCCAAATGATTCACAGACTTCAATGCAAAATGAGCATCTATGTGGTGACCAAATGCTCATAAATATTTTCATATAATACCTTCTACATTTATTACTCTGCCAAGGAACGGCAGAGTTATTTGACGATTGGCGTACATTTGTCTGTCTGTCTGTGCTTCTGTTTGTCTGTCTGTTAGCAACATTAATCAAAATTGGACTAATAGATTTGGATGAGATTTTCAGAGAAGGTCAGAAATGACACAAGGACCAACTGATTTGATTTTGGCAGTGATGTGGCTTATAGTCTGGATCCACGGATTTGTTAAAGATTTCTGTATCATTGCGAGATAACGGCACGGCATCACTGTAACCATGACAACAAGTGAACACTACGTCAGCTGCCTGCTGACGATCACATGATTGCGATTCTACTACAACTCGACCATTGTGGAGTTACCGAGACTTATCTGTTTGAAATGATACAAGGAACAACTGATTAAATTATGGGGGTGTTTCCAAGTCCCATCAGTTTCCACCGCCCGCTACGTATTTAGGTCACGTGATTCAGTATGCGTACATAACATATGAATGCATAACACACAACTGTACTCAGCACAAGGTCTTTTTGTTTGTGGGTACATTTATATTAAATGGCCTCATTCTATAGTGCCAAGATTTCTGCCACAATTTTTTCAAGATTTCAGCCATCGGAAATGAAAGGACTGAGCAGCCTTGGTGGAATACTGTGCTCTCTGAGTGCTTTTCTTCTTGTTTTTACTTTATTTATATTGTCTTGGAAAACCATGCCTTTTACATCTATGCATCTTACACTAACCAGTTTACTTGTGTCTACTGTATGTTTTTATGCTGCCCCTGTGGCCAGGTCTTGAAATAAGAGGTTTAACTGTTAAGAACAAAACCTTCACTTGATTAAATCAAGCCATCAGGTCACAGCTTGAATCACTTTCCAGATGATTCACACTGTTAATGGCACCGTGAGGAAGAGTCACCTCTCTGAGAAGGGAGCAGACCACAGCCAGATATCACTCTCAGGTTCATGTCAGTGAATGATAAATAAAGGAAAGTATTCTCTGACATGTAAAGCTTAGCCAAGTGCAGTAAATAGTATTTCTTTTTTCACTTTGCATATGCTCTCCAGATATATTCCTCCATGTATGCACAAAATAGTACTTGTTTCAGTTTTAATATTTTGGCGTGATGTGGAAAAAAATATTACATTCTGTTCTGTACACTTTAGGTGCTTCTTTTGTGGCTTGATACAATTTCCTTTAAGATGTCATCATAAAAGCACAATTTTAAACATGAAATCTAATATGTAAAGTCTTCAAACTCTTCAGTGATTTACTGTCCTTACTTGATCCAGCAGGACACGTCTTTACTAAAGAAGCCGGTATTTGATCACTAGCCGTAGGTCTCAAAGTATTTCATTATCTAAACATTTCTGTCTAACGGTTTCCTGTTGCCTGCAAAGATATACAGCAGAGAACCCTGCAAAAAGGAGGCTGAAGATTACAGCCCTACAGCTCCCTGACCACACGGAAACCATGATTGTAGATGTGAGGAGTATATATAGCACCGGTCCACTCCTTAATGTTGTGTATTGTGGATGGATGCACGCCCTGGCCCTCAAGTCTGTACCACTGAATACAGAGAATCACAGCCAAATTATACACTCCACACATGACATTTGGCGCTGATGCTGTCATGTGTCTATCCTATTTGTCTACACAACAAAGAAAAGACTGGGAATAGTTTGGCATCGCTAATCATAAAATACTTCCATATGATTTTTGCTTTCATTAAATTGTCATCAGTCATGTATGCAAGTTGCCCAAGGGTATAATGTGCCATTAAACTCCAATTATGAGCTTAGATAAACTACACCATCTGGGCTAACAGATGAAACTGCTGTTATAATTAATTGACAGCTCTATACAACATCTTGAAAAGACCAACTTGCTGCATTTAATTCTAAAGAGATTCTGACTTCATGGCATGCTAATGTCAGCATGTTCGAGATTTTCATCAGATTTATCACATTCTTATCAATCCGGCTCTTACTGCAGCGATTATTACTTCTGCTAAACTCTGCACTGTCTTGAAATAAACTAAATTCCACCGGGGTCGCCAAAACAGAGCCCAAACAAATGCACCACGTCCTCTGGGTCAATATCCGCTTTCAGTAGAGCAAACCAAGACAGAGAGGCCTCCAACACATTCCTGAGGAAAATGTGTATGAAGAGAAAAATGCTGCATATTTAATGCCACACAGGAAATGAAGAGAACATGAGCGATGGAGGGAGAGCGTAGCAGTGTTTGTGTTGCTGTACATTTATGTTCCTGTACCTCTGAGTTGAAGCGGATCTGGCAGACGTTACAGGAGATGACGGGCCGCTTGGTCTTGACCAGAGGAACTCCGAAGGTGTGGTTGATCACGGCCTTCTGCACTGGATCCATCTGCCGGAGTGAATAACATGAGAGAGGAGAGAGAGTAGAAATGTGTGAGCTATGATTCATACTCTGCAGGGCTGTGCTGTCAAAGTCCTGCTGCTACAACTGGATAGGTCAGTCTATCATACTGATGTAAGAGGTGAAAGTGCTCCGACCTCCACCCCTGAGTGTAGAGGTCAGCGTGGAGTCAAGCGTGCACAGTTTTTCTACACAAGACACTGATTTTGAACATCTAAAAGGCCTCATGCAGGATAGATAAAGTGCACAGCCAAGAGTGTTTACAGAGTCTGTCCAGTGTTTACCCCATGTCTGTGTTTATGTTCGGCAAACAGTGATGTTGACAGCATGTTGCTACAACTGAAACACCTGTTGCACCCCTGAGCTCAGGCATGTGATCGTTCTGATCCGGACCAGACTGTAGCATCATCAAGTCCCCGTGCTAATTGTTTCAGCTGGGACGTCCATCATCCGTGTGGTGTTAAGCACCTTGTACAAATTTAACTAACTCGCTTAGCGGCCCTCCGACATGTCGGCGCTTAATCCTCCCAATATAAACTGTGTCCCAGACACAAAAGACCCTGCCTGTGCTGATCTAAAGGGGTTCCATTCCAATTGTTTATCTGTGTTTGAAGCTGAATTGATCTAGTAATCACTGTTAGTTGACCTTAGCATTAGTCTGGATTCAGTGGCTGGCACACATTTTCACCACAGGCAACTGTCTGGCACATTTCAGTGGATAAAGCAGGCTATGGTTATGAAAATGATGTGGTAAAGTATGGTTTCGCAAAAAAGAACAAAGAGAAACCAAAAACTCGTAGCCTGAAAAACAAAATTGCAAAGATGTTTTTTGTTTTGAATTCACAAGGCACTGAGGGAATGTTCCAGTTAGTCCTCCAAGTTTAATGCAAGCCTGTTGGTTTGAAGACTGACACACTCCCAGTGACTCAGTTTGGTTCATGCGTTTAATTTGGCTAATCACCAAGCTCTCCCTAAAGCTGTCTTACACTCAGAGACATAGTCTCATCTAATATACAAATGGCTCTATGGCCTGAGGAGTGACAGAGAAAAATAAAGTCGCTGAAATGAATAGTCTCAAGAACTAGAATTTTTGCACAGTGCTTGTTACTTGGCAACTCCAAAATAATGGTTTAAAAGAAAGAAATATATGGGGAGGAGCCCCAGGACATTTAGCTGGGTGGCAGAACAGTAGAGAAACACACCATCTGGAGTAGTGGATGAACTGGGATGAAAAGAAAAGGAAGGAGAAATGGGAGAGAGCCCAGTTAGAGACAGAAAGAGAGCAAGAGGCCCAACCCGGACATCCTCACATCGTACATTCTTATCTTATTTGGCTCTCTTTCCCGTATTCCACGTTCCACAACTCCCTCTATTCCTCTCCCCAGAAACAGCCTAAAGCAAGCTCTGTGGCTGCTGCTGTGAATTCAGATGGATGAGGGGGGGCTTGGGGGGTTTGGGGTGGAGGAGATACCAAGCAGTGACGACTGAGAAGTGTCTTATGCAGCTACACAGCAAGAACTGCTTAACAAGAACATGTATTAGCCAATCCAAGCCAACAAAAAAAAAAAAAAAAATCAACACAAGGACTAAAATAAACCATCCTCATCCCAGATCCTCCTAATATCTGTCATATGTGGCTGCAACTCCATGCTCTGGGTGTCCGTAATGTGACCCGCTATCCAGTCTCTGAAGAAAGTTTAACGAGAGGCTGAACAGGCCTGCTGGAGTAACTGTACACACGAATCATGGGCTTCTCATCAGCCAGTAGGTCCAGTGCTCTGGGTGTGGGTCAGCTATGATCCTTCCAGTTGATTCAGCTGTTAAAAACACAGTCCATCTGCCAACAGGGCTTTTTGGAAGGCAGCTCACATGGCCCCTCACTCAAATACTCTCCAAAACATGCTCTCATGAAATCGGAGCAATGCACGATGATGTAACTGCAGGGGGATTTTCCAAAACTCACTCACACATTTTTTAAGAACACCAGCAACTGTACTCCAAATTGACTTTGTCCAGTAATATCTCTAAAATCCAATAAGCTAATGAAATATATATATAGTCATCTTGAGAAATAATGGAAATTTTCTGTCACTTGAAGTTTGAATATGGTGAGAGCACTGGCAGATTTAAGCAAACCACACAGACCGCTGACTTTTGAATCACTCAGTGAACATGTCAACAGCTTTAAGAGCGCCCAAGTATCAGCTGACACTACACAAACACATTCACCTGAACTCACCAGCATCCTCTTTTATGGGGCTAACTTTCAACCTTAAACTCCCATTTTCACCCACTCTTTATTGTTTTCCATCCTTCGCTTTCATGTTTGATCAGTTTTCCGAAACAAAATGTTTGGAATGGTTGATTTCCACCCGTGAAGAATGCACCACTCTGTGATTCTCAGTAGAACCACTCTTGCAGTCACAGTGAGCTTGACGCTGTGCCCGATAAAAAGCAGCCTTTGAAGCACAAGTTCTGCAGCGCTCTTGAGTTGTGCCCAGATGAAGGCACAGCTGGGTGGAAAATAAAGAGAAAAAAACTGCAAAGAGCTCCAAGAATTGAATGCTACTCACCTTCTTCTCCTCCGTGTCTGTAGAAGCTTGAAGCTGCATTTGTCCTCCTGTGTGTGTGCTGCCGGCCGAGGTGTGTGTTTGGGTCCCAGCATATGCCAGACTGAGAGTGAGTGGTGCACCTTCCTCACTCATTCAGCTAACTGGTGGCTTGTATATGCTGAATACAGACTAGCTTACAAGAAGAAAGGAAAAGAAAAACACGACTTGTGCCTAGTGATGCATTGCAAGCTGAGGTTTCTTTGCTTTTCCTCCTTTGAGCACACCCTGCTTCTCTTTGAGATGCTGCAACAGAAAGCTCTCCCTTACTCTTTTTTTTCAGCACATGACCATCAAGTGCCTTCCCTTTTTGTCCAACCTCCTCCTCCTCTATTCTCAACTACTTTCTCTCTGTCTCATGCTGCCCTGTAGTGCATTTCCCTCTCTTTGCTTTCCAGTTTTCTCCTCCCCTTCTCTCTTTCTCCCCCTCTCTCTCCCCTTTCTTCATGCATACTCAATCTTCCCCAGTTGCAGCCAGGATTGTGTATCCTACTGTCCTCCTGTTTGACTCTCACTCTTCTTATCAAATGTCATTATCAGCCACTGGAGCCTTTGCATTGCCCACCAACCCCCCTTCAGTCACGAATGAATAAAATTCGATGCTTTACTTGCAACAGTGGTTGAAAGACATACATATTCAGCCAGGCTTACCTGCACAAAAGAGCTGTTATGACTAAGGAATTGGACCAAATACATTGTAAATGGTTGATTGCTTGTGCTGCTGAAACCTGCAGAGATGATCAAGTCAGTTGGTCTGGGGAAAAGTGAGTGCCGCAAAATCAAGTTCAAGTTGAAAATCAAGTCTTTCAGAAAGAGATCGGGAAAGGAGATAAATGGAGGCTGGATGTCATATGAGATTCAACAAGTGTGCTTTGCATGATTAGACTCCATGGAAATTCCTGATTTTGCAGCTTTGTAGTAGCAGGCCTACGTCAATGCGCCTATATCCGAACCAACTGCTGCAGATAAATAATTCAGCCTCGTCACTGTCTACGGGCACATTGAGCGAGACAGGCAGGTAGAGGACAAATCACATTGGAGGACTATTAAAGCTGCATATGGCTTTAGGAGAAGCCATTCCTCTGCTACGGGGCTAATAACCCTCCATGTGAAGTAGAGTCTCATTAAGACTAGACAAACTCAGCACAGGTCACTTATTAAGACAGAATGATAGAATAACTAGCTGCCAGCACAGTGCAGGCTCATTTCTCAGTGTTATTGCTGCTATAATGCTGCATCTTTATGGAAATATTATGTGTATTAAATTTGCCACAGTGTGTTGGTGCAGAAAAGACAGTAGGAAGCATCTAAGACACTGGAAATGGTATGTAAAATAATCCTAGCTCACCCTCTGTTCAAGTCTAACAAGCCATAAAAACAGTCTGCGATGTAAACAGAGCCACAGAGGCTTTCTCTCTTACTCTAGGTCTTCCTCTATAAACACACTCAACTACACAACACTAAATTAAACATAACGTATCTCTGGGAAAAAGCTGATGGCTATGACTTCCTGCATAGCAAAGACATCAAGACGGAGCCTTCATTTGCAGCATCCAAAGTAGTTTCCTTTTATTCTCCATTTTTACAGCATACTATACACGCCACAGATCCAGAACAACTGAGATTGTGCACTTCAGGCACCAAACGATCTTTTCCTAGACCTTTAAATCAAATACCAACTGTACTATTAGGGAGGGTGTCCCAGTCGATCATTTCTCTATTGTTTTTAATGCATTGCAGTAAAATCATTGAGTCCCGTCTACGTTTGTGGTAGTGTGGAATAAAGCTGTAAGGTCAGAATGTCCTCCAAGCCACTCCTATGGCCCCATCTCCTGGCCACAGAGCTGTAAAACACCAGTCACTGGGGGCTGCATCGCAGTCATCGGCAGCAACAGCTATTAACATTCACGGCGTCCCTGTGGACCTTCAGACGTTGTTAACGTTCTGAAGAGGAGGATGGGGAGCGGAGGGATGTTACAGAACGAGCGAGACAGAGATCCAGAGGAGTGTCGCAGAAGCAGCAAGACAGAATAAAGAAAGAGCAAGCAAGAATGATTTTAGGGCTGTGCTGACAGAGGAAAGAGTGGAAACCGAGTGCCTGCCTAATTTCAGTATCTCCATTAATCCCTGTCTGCTGGGTGTAGTGCAGTTTGGTGGTGGAAATGCTCCCACTTATGTCATGGCCCACCGAGGGCTATTAAAATGACTTTTATTGTCTGAATGTGTTTAACAGTGTCTGGACTCATGTTACTGTAGTGCTATGCATGGTCAAAGCACATGCCAGATATTTCCAATTAGCGGAAGGAGTGTTGCTATTTTGCCCCTTTGGAAACTACAGCCAAATATACTAGTCTGAGACACGCAGAGGATAAAACTCTGCCGCAGACGTGGCCCAGGAATAGCATTGCCCCAAAGAATACATACAAAGTTTACATGTATTGCTGATGAGAAATGTGCCAACAACGGTCAACAGAGTCTGGAGGGGAAAGCCCCACATTACGCTGAGCTGATGAAATAGTAAAAGTCTCTACGGTCTAATCTAAATGATCAGATGTTAGTTAGAGCCTGAGGAAGAAGGAACAGGAAAATCCCTCTCTGTTAAAATAAATACCACATCAAGCAAACTGTGGTGTTTGAAGTACACAGTTATAAGGATGGCCTTAAAACTGCTCTTTAATTCTTAAAGCTTTGATTTAAGGAAGTCCACAGTGTGCACACATGAAATAATGCAGTCTTGGGAATGCCCTGCCTTCCCAGTATAAAGGCCTGACTGGCTCAGCATGCATTTTTAATGCAGCTGTAGCAGCACAACTCAACAATTTAAAGGCACACTTAAAAGCCAGCTAATGTATTTAAAACTAAATGTTGCACACGGTTAAATATAGCACTGCATGTGAAGTCATAATGGAGGTAATAACAGTATAACCTCCTGCATGTAGTAGAGTGCAAGGTTCCTACATTTTGTGGTGAAAGAGGTCTCTCATGTGCTTTCCTTACTGCAGTGGATGACTTAAAAGACTGCAGTGTGTGTGTTTGTTTCCGTGTCTGTGTCGACTCTCACCGTGTTGAAGTTGTGGAAGAGGCTCATGCTGTGCGGAGGAGGTGGGGTTTCCATGGGGAACTGCAGGAAGGGCTTCATGTCCAGGTGGGGCTGGATCACCGTAGGGGTCCGCAGGAACGTCGGCACTGCTGCCCCAGCCCGGTTGATGCCTCCTATACAGAGAGCAAGACAGAGGCAGAGATACATAACTATGCACGCTATTTACTCACAGGACAGAAAAAAACATCATGTGTAGCTTATGGCAGATCGTGTGCTGTTGTTTCCTGACACATGCAGCTGAATTCCAAAAAGCACAATGGGCTGTAATTGCGCTGCAAAAAGCAATTACTTCTCTGCGGACAGAGCGAAGCTATGTGACACCCCAGAGCAACATGCAATCTCCTAGCTGTGAGAAAAAGCTTGAGCTGTTGAGGACGTTCCAATGATTGCTGTGGACAGACAGTCTGGTTTTCCTGACAAGCTGACAAGACTGAGCGTCAAAGTGTGGCATTACTGCGCACAAAAAAAAACAAAAAACAGTGCGGCTTTGTGGACTCTGTAGAATTCACCTCGCTGAAGCATTTCATTATAGTAAAACATTCACATCAAATGAAGCAGGAATGCCAAGGAGAAGAAAAGAATGCCACAGAGGCAGTGGGGATTCCTCTTATCCACCTGCCTGCCAGTCTGCTCTGCTCTCCTCTCCTCTCCTCTCCTCTCCTCTCCTCTCCTCTCCTCTCCTCTCCTCTCCTCTCCTGGGAGGCATCTGCACCTTGATGATAATGAGTTTCATCTCAGCATGTGTTGCTTTATGTCATCCCGACTTGTGCACTACAGTCGGATCACTTAGTTGTTTCTAATTATGCTACGAATGAATCATAGACTCTGATTCCTCTACTCATGCCTGACACATGCTCTCCGGCTTTGACTGTGCCTAACATGATGGCGACTTTTGTTGAGTTGAAAAACACATTACTGCAAGGGTACCCTGCACACACGCACTCACAAACACACAAACGTGCACTAAGCTAACGTTTAATTCTCCTTTAAAAGCATGTGAGGCTGTCTTAATGATACACGGCTCCCTATTCTCGTCATTGCTCCCATCTGCCTCCTCTTCCTTCCCTTCTCCTTATCCTCCCTCGCCTCCTCTCTAACCTCTGTCAAGGATGATAGTGATGGGGCCCACACAGCAAAACTCAGCCTCAGCAAGCTCTTAGATTAAGCCTCTTAATATCCGCAACTGGATTTCTATGGCTTTCAAATTCCTCCGAGACTTAAAGCTCTGCCGCTCTCCTTTTTGGGATTGCTCTAAGCTGCTCCCTCGCTCCGTTACTTGCTGTCCCTCGCTCTGCTGCCTACTGCAATGCAATTCCACCTGCCTCCACACTTTCACATGGTAATTTGGGCATTATTTGACACCTCTGCATTTTCATCAAGCTTTACGTCAACTGAATATGATCAGAGAGGAATGTTGTGCCTGCCGCATGGAAGAATTTGATGTTAGCAGATGGTGTCTCGAAAAAGTTTGGATTAAAGAAAACAGCAAGCAAAAGGGACAGAGAGAGAGAGAGAGAGAGAGAGAGAGAGGTTGACTTTGACAGACTGGAGTGGAAGTGCTGCCTCAGCTGCCTTCTGCTGTGCATCTGTAAGCCTCAAGGTGGGAGGACTTCATCATTACGTTTAGTTTGTCGTGTAAGTTTCCCCCACTGAACAAGCCACAAACATCCACATGCAAACACATGTAGGAATACACAAACTCATGTTCACACACACACTTATTCTTCCACCATGAGAAACAAGTTAGAGGCATTATGCCTGTTGGTTTTCCAGCTGGTGCACTGTACTTATCGTAGCAACACAGGGTGACTCGGCAATCTTAAACCCTACGTTGTCACACAAGAGCAGTTGTGCGTGCATTGAAATAAAATTTTTAAAAAAAAAATAATAAAAAATTAGTGTTGTGATTTTTAAAACATGCACAATTTGTCAGAGGTACACACATGCAGTTTCCAGTCTGTTAAGCTCCTTCTAAGAGTAGCTTATTGTGATGAGAGAGAGTGGGAGGTCCTGTAGCTCTTCTCTCTTCCACCTCTACCTCCATGACTGATGAAAGCAGCTCATCCCCTGGGACTGTGCCGCTACAAACATGACTAATACGCCACCTCTTGACTACATTTATCATAAGTGTATACAATGCCTTGCTACTTGGATGCAGTCTTTGTGCAGGCATGTGTGTGTGCTTCGTTTGAAAGCAGTGACACTCTGTTAGCTGAAATTGCACAGTAGTAATATTAGCAGCTCCCCAATGAGTCTGCACTTGAACATGGAGACTGTTACTGGCAGCGGGTCAGGGAGTGTCTGGCAGGCAGACAGAGATTGGCTGACCAGAGAACCGAACGTGTCTCTGCAGCAGCAGGAGGAGCTGAAATGTGAGGAAGTGAATGGAGCTGAGGAGCAGACAGGAGTGAGGAGCAGTCGTCCTTTGAGCAAAGAAAGCGTCTGTTCCATCAGGGACGTGTGTGTGTGTGTGTGTGTGTGTGTGTGTGTGTGTGTGTGTGTGTGTGTGTGTGTGTGTGTGTGTGTGTGTTTGTCAGTGTGCATAAATCAGCATGTGGCTGCAGCGTATAATTACCCCATTAATTTAATCTCTCTTTGGGGATCTTCTTACAGTGTAAATCAGACAAATCGTTGCATGGTGCAGGAGTGCGGCTGTTCGACCTCCACGGCATTGTGTGAATTGTTTGTGCAGCGTGTGATGCAGCGTATGTTGGTTTGTAATCTCACTTAGCTTGATTCTGTGTAATGACAAAATCCTGCATTAAAAATGACAAAAGATTAAAATGATCCATTGACATGCAACAGTGAAACAAGACAAGTGCATGACACAATAAACCACAACTAGTGTTTACGTAACAGTGCTGCTGTAGTCATACTACATGTGCAGCTTTAACAGAAGTGCTGAGTGGAGCCACAGATTTTTGATGCACTTGTTCCAGGTACTTGAATGTGAGGATTTGCTGCTTTTCTCTCTCTGGCAAAATTGATAATTTTTTTTGGTTTGTAGACTGTAGGACAAACAAAACAAGAAATTTCAAATCACAGCTGTTGGCTTCAGGAAAGTGTAATTAGTATTTTACAGGAATTTGTGGCAATTTTAAGGACTAACTTTACTGATTAACTGATAAATCCAAACCATTAAAGAACAGAAATCCTTGACAGTCGACAATGAAATAACGGTAAGCTGCAGCCCAGAGTAAAGCTAAATTTAACTACTGCATGCAGAATTAAGTGAAGATAAAACAGTGTCTTTACTCTGTGTATTCAGATATTCTCTTCCTCTGCTCTGCCTACTGGCAGTGGGATCCTGATCTGTGTGAACGTCTGTGTGAGACAAATTGACAGACAGGCCAGTCTGGAAGAGCTGAGAGGGCTTGGACAGTGATTTGGATGTTGTTAAACCTCCTGACATGCCAGGAATCCTACCAGGCTCACAGGGGCCATAATCAGAGCTCTTAAACTGCCCGCAGGACGTCGTCAGGAGGCTCGGTGTTGCAGCCAGTGGCTTGTTTGTGATTGTGAGTGTCTCTGCTTGGGCTTTTATGTTCGGTCTTTGTCAGGACCATTATGTACCTTGATTAGAATTTTGATTTAGGTTTCGGCTAGAATCAGCACTGAGAGCCGCAGACCGCATGTTAATAAGGGTCTCCCCAAGAATAGAAGAGATAACAGGAAGAAAAAGCGACTAATAAAGGACAAGACATGCTCTGTGCAAGTGGAGGCAGGGAGTAAACAGTTAAAAATGAAAAGTGCTGCAGCATAGACGGAGTGTAGCGAAGGAAAGAAGGAGGGTTAAAATTAGAGAGCAGGGAGAAGAGAGATCAAAGGCGAAAAGCGACTGATTCTCCTATTTGGAATAATTCGCAAGCCTGCGTCGCCCTGATAAATCTGCTATTGGCCACTTTCCCGCCTCTACTTCAGAATTACATGTACACACACACACACACAGACAAACACACAAACACACACACACACACAAGTAAATTCTCCCCAGCCCTATTTCTCCATGTGACACATTTAATTCCCTAACTTTATGTGTCTGTCTGTGTTTGGGATTGAGCAAGTGGAGGCAACATATAAAATACAAGCAAAGTGCAAATAGCCGATGGGCTACAGAGCATTTTCATATGGTCACTGCCTGTTCCTATGCCGATGTTTCCCTTCTAATACAAAAATTATGAACCAGTGCACTAAAGATAGAGAAAAGAACAGCTAACTCATGCATAATCAATCAGTTCAATCGAGCGAAAACAAAATGCTTAAGGAAGTTTCACGTGACACATGAGGAGCAATGTGCCGTTTTATAAATCATAAAATATAATTTCACCAATATATGCATATAAGGTTATTATGCTCATCCAGAGCTTTGTTCACTTTAGTGAATGTCTAACTCCTGAAAAAGCTGATGTGGGGAAAATCTTCTGACGAAACACCATGGGGTGTTTTCCTTGCCGATGCTGCATGACAAAAAGCTGTTTCTAGAATCTAGGCTAAGAGAATCTTTTCATGTCTTGAGATTATCTAACAGGCTGTGTAGGTTGTGCCACACTGTGTTCAGCCTTCTTTCCCATGGGCGTTGGGTGCATTCAGGAGAGAACAATGGGAGCAGGGTAGCTGGCAACAGCCATGCTGGACAGGCACAGATGTGCCAGGGTTGTTGGCAGTGGAGGCAGGGGGAAGGAGGTGGTAACAGTGAGGCTGCCAACTTGCCTTTCTGCATGCTGTGAAGCGGGCACCTGTCCTGCTCATGGCCCAGAGGGAAGAGAGGCACTGGGACTACATACTGGATTTATAGACAGAGCAGCTCACATGTTTCATGTTGGAAAATTACCTTCAGACACGCTGATGAGATTCAATACACAGCACCTGACTGGGATTAACATAATAAAAGAACAACTCAGAAAGATTTTTTTTTGCCATCTTTAACTTCTGTGCCAAGCAGTAGCTGTAGTGATTAACAGTGCAGCGTTCATAATTTACTTTATCGACCGAGTGTGTGGGGCGCTTTGAGATTTCTGACTAACTGTTGGCTCTAAATCCTACAAAAAATCTGCCCTCGGCTTATGTATACATTATTGAGAGAACTCTCAGTCAGTGAGATGATTTAAACAGACTTGGAGCGGCACTGGGAGTTTCCTCAACATAACCCCAACATAGTTTCTCATCAAACCTTCTTTTGCACTTCCTTTCTCACACATGCACACGCTCACCAGACTCGTACTGTAGAAACATTCCCTCAGTCCCAGTCTGACAGTGCAGAGGATGATTGATGCTTGCACATCGACTAACCCATTGCAGAGACACATACAGGAGCTGACAGACTATTTCATAACCAATAAAAAAAAAGAATTCTAGTGACCTAAAATGACTGCCTTATTATAATTACGGTAATCGTGGTCTTGCACGCCTGTTTTGTCCTTTCTGGTCTTCTTTTTCATATTTGTCAGAATGTGAAACCGATGGCTGGCCATCTGTCCGTCCATCTTCATTTCTCTTATCATCTCTCCGTCTCATCTCTCTGATTCCTTTCCTGGTCTCCCTCATGATCAGTTCAGTGTGGATTCTGTGCCGTACACAGCTGTGCCCAGGTCTACAGGAATAGCCAATTCATTTCAGCCGTGGAGGCAGCATGATAGAATGTGGACACAGTGTAGAAGACCCTATTTCCATTCAGCATTCCCTTCAAACCTCAGTCTCAGGACACCGTGTCTCCCTTTCACCTGACTACAAGCGCAATCAACAGGATCATAGGCCTGGCCAAAAGCCCTGCGCAGATGCACACAGAAAATAGCAGCGGCACACTGAGGTCGGCTGATTCACAGCAGAGAAATGCAGGCACATCAAAGACACGAGCATGTGCGCACACACACTCTTCCAAAAGACTGAATTTACTTTTTCCCTGACACCCACTTTCACCTCAGTGCACCCACTTTTACAGATATAGAGGACTATCCAGTCAGGCCCATGAAAGGCAACATTCCCCTGACTCACACGTCTCTTTGGCTTTATAGCTGTGCCCATCATAAAGCAGGTGATTCTGTTTTAAGTTTACCTCCACACACACACACACACACTCTCTCTTTCACATTCATTTAAAGCGCCGGATCAGCCTGATGTCTCACCTGTCACCTCAAGATCTTGCAGCACAAAGTACTGTGCAGGTCATTAGCCCTGAGAGTTTGTCTGCTGGCTGTATCCTGAGCTGCTTGCCTGCCTGGATGCTCCCTTCACAGAGAGAGCTGTGGCAGCAGCATCCTAACTCCAGATAGCTGCCTCTGCTTCCACTAGGAATTAATTATAGACCCACAGGTAGTGATGCGGTACATCTGAGAAAGCACAGTGTAACGAGCCTCGCACAGTGCAACGAGTTACACGGTGAAGTTTTCCACCTTCATGTCGATCGTAAGTGACCACAAGAGTGTGCTGCTGTGCCCCCGTGTCACTTTCAAAGGAGTCACATCGAGTTCTTATTTTTAGCCCCTCAAAGTGATTATGAACTGCGAGTTCCAATCAAACTTTATCTTCCCCATCTTTTCTAATCACGGTATGCTAATTTCTAGCATCCTATGAAGGTTAATACATGCAGACAAGGCAGGTGGATGGAGATAAAGATCTGTTTGATTTGCTGCCTGAAACTGCTGCGGTTATGCTTTAATGGGAGGATTATGCAAGGAAAAGCCGGGAAAGCTTAAACTTGTTTCATTGCCACAAATGCGAGTTGGCTTCCCTTTTTGCATTCGTGTTGCGTGTAAGGTATGTGTGTGTGTTTGTCTTGCTGACGGTATGTGTGCTTGTGTATATTAGGTGGTGTAAAAAGGTTATGAGAGCTTAGTTACAGTAAAATGATACAGTGGTTGCTGCTGAAGATTTCAACACAGTGCTAAGTATTAGTCGGAACATGCCCCAAGTCCTTAATCCAAAATACTGTGCATGTCCTGCAATGAGACTTATGAACACACACACACACACACACACACACACACACACACACACACACACACACACACACACACACACACACACACACACACACACACACTCAGCCCCCATATAGTGGATGCCAGCGGTGAAATATTTTGGGATATCTAAATGGCGAAGAAAACTGTTTCCGAATTCTTTTGCTCGCGTCAGTGCAGAAAAACTACACAGCTTTTAAGCCTGCGCACATATTTCTGCATTGGTGGCAGGGGGTTAAACTTTCTCCAGTAATTGCAGGTCTTTTGGATTTTACCAAACCTACCAATTTGCAGAACAGCTATTTCACTAATTTACTGCACTGTAAAGTACAGGCTGCTGCATGTATGGTATTATGCTAACTCGCTGGAATAAAGAAAAAGAATAATGCCACTAACATGAAGGTCAAGCAGAGTTGAAACATCTTCTAATGAGGCTTGCATGAATAGTTTACATCTTTTTACAAACAAATGCAGGTTCATCACCCCCTTCTCGATAACGCAGACACACAAAGGAAGCTCAAGCTGTTCTCTTTTGCAATCTTAATTCTAGAATGGTCCATTTTGAGAGCAGATTTTCCACATTTAACAAGTAAAACCAGGCACACATTACTTCATCAAAACACACACAATCATACTTGGACTAGATATACTTCAAGGTAAACTTTCCGTCTCTCCCAGGAGGGAATATCGTGCTTAATGACAGACTGGATGGAGTTGTAATGACACCCTGGTGAGATAATATGACAGTGGCAGGTTTTAAAAAGCCCCCCAAAAGATCCTACCTTGATCTCTCTTAAGTAGCTGAATCACGGCTGGGAGGATTTAATTGCCAGTCTGTCTCTTTGGTAGACACAGAGGAGCTGACTGGGGATTCCAGGAGAGATGGAAAGAAGAAAGATGGGCACAGAGGAGAGGAGGTATAATGCAAAAATAATGGGATGGAATGAGGTGAGGACAGCCTGCCATTGATACCCCTGCCTACCTACCGACCCCTGGCTGTCAAACCCACGGCCCCACAGTCCACAGTGTCCACAATTGTCCAGAATATACACAAGGGCAAATGCATGTGCTTGAGCCACAGAAACAGATGCACACCCCTTTAATCCTTCAGATAAATCTCCCACTGGCTTCTTGTCAACCAGCGACTGAACTTTTGGAGGCTGTTGGCTGTTTTTTTTTTTCTTTACTTATGAGGCGAGGGATTGTTTGCTGGTGCAAAAAGAAGCACTCATAGGCCGACATGCACATACTTGCACAAAGATGTAGGAAGCCGATCTCTAGAGTTGCTTACAATCCATACTGTGAAATTTGTTGGAGTTTCAATCTGTTTTGCAAAGTCCAATCCTGACTTTTCCTTTCTTCTTATTTACACTGGATGCGTGTTACTGCGTCTATCCATCCAGGGGCAATAAAGGTGGCCTGGTAAAATGATATATCTCTATTATATCCCTCATGACTGATACACAGCTTTTCTCTGGTTCCACCTTAAATCAATGACAGCGCTGATAATGATGATACTTTGGTGGAGTAGCCCTGTGCTGGGCTTCATGTTCCAACTAGCACCAACCTATTCAGGACAGGATTAATAGGCTTAATGAAAATATGTCTGAATTCTCCTCAGACTCATTACATTTCAACATGATATTTATCTCCATGGCACCTAGAGTGATGCATACCATGTAATTAAGTTTGAACTATAGCGCAGGCACAAAAATGATTTTTGCAGGGCAAGGTTTGGCAAGTGTGCAGCCTCTGTATGTGTGTGTGTGTGTATGTGTGTGTGTGTGCGGTGACAGTGAGTGTTTGTGCTGTTTTGAGGTCAATAATGACAGACAAATAGCTGTCAGGGTTAATGGGAGGGGACAGCCAGGGATGATGAGAACACGGAGAGAACAGCGCTGCCCAGCTGAACACAGGCAGAAGCCGGAGACGAGGCGCTGCTACACTGTTCACACTGAGAGAGGGTCACAATGAGAGCACAAAACAAACACACAAATATGAGCAAACACACACCCCTCTGTGACTGCCCTTGTCAGGATATGTGCTTGCATTCATTCCCGTGGCTACAAACCTTAGCACTGACCCTGACCTACGTGGTTAAATAATATCACGCACCCTTAATTTTCCATAAAAACCTGTTTCACGAAATGAATGAGCAACCAAAAAGCTGTTTTCTTTTGAGTATCTAATACGCCTGTGTGCTTGAAAGGTAGTTCTGTAAATTCTGAAGCATTCTTTTGACGGAGAATGAGAGCTACACAAAGCAGGAATGTGGCTTTTTCTGTATCACTGAGAGGTACGACAAGTCTGACACTTTTAACTGCAACTAAAAACCTCTGTGAAGAAGAGTATTTTCAGAGCCGCCTTTCAAGAAAACAGGCAACAAGTATTTCATAATCAAAAGGTTTTTCAGTGGTGCATTCCTTTCATGCATTTAAGGCCTCCTATGGGGAGGTGAAACAAAAAAAAAAGCACAAATAAATAAGCAGATAAAAAAAAAAACTCTTCATGACTATCATATTAAATGTACTGTATGTGTTTGATAAACTGTAGCTACTAAAACTCAGCCGTTCCACAGCTTTATAGGGAATAAACTGACGGACGTGAAGCAGCCTAAAAGACAAACACCTTCACAGCAGACTAAATGTTCCTCCCCTGTCCTCTTTTAAATTCCCTGCTGTCTGCTCTCTTTCTTTCTCAGGTTTCTGTCTTTTTATGTATTTTCCTTTTGTAATGAATGCTCCTCCCTTGGCCAAAAGCCAGTCAGGTTGGTAAGATGATCACAGTTGCTGTCCAGAGATGTGTCTGAATATCACTGGCTGTAGGCAATGTCTGAGTCAGTGATGGATGGACTGTTGGAATGCTACGGAGGGGGAAGCGGGGCATTGCTTTGTTGTGTCTGTTGAAAGACAGTGATCCACCGCAGCAGCAAGAGCTTAGACCTGAGCAGAGAGGGGAGCAAATACATATTTTGTACATCACTGCACTGCAACAGGAGTGTAAAAAGATAGAGAGAAAAAAATAGAAGACACAGAAGGAAAGAGGACAAGGTGACATTCTTCGTCTGAGAAGGCAGAAAGGCAGAACACCGGATCATGTACCCTTTCTTTTTTTCCCCCTCCCCTGCAGCCTGTTCGGATCTGCTCCCACTTGTTCCCTGCCATCCAGCCCCCACCCAAAACCCTCATTTCTCCCACATCTCCTCCCCTTCTTCCCTTGTTCATCGCAGTGGTCACACACCCAGGTGGAACAATAGCCGGTGACTTTATTCCCATGCACCTCCCACACACTGCTGCCCTCAGGTATGGAATTCTATCACTCAACAACAACAGGTGGATCAACTCAAATACACTTCGGAGGAGCCCGACAAAGGCGCCAGATTCTCTCTGAGATTAGACCCCCAGCCTAAGGGAAGTGAAAAGGTGGAGGTATGGTGGGTGACGGTAGGGGGGAGGTTGGGATTTAAAAGAAAAAAATGAAAAAAAACGTGTGTGTGTGTGTGTGTGTGTGTGTGTGTGTGTGTGTGTGTGTGTGTGTGTGTGTGTGTGTATATATATATATATATATATATATATCAGGTCTGTATATATAGCTGGGCTGTTTAAAGAGCAGCGGCTATAATGTGCCCCTACCAATGTTTGCCAGTGTATTTTATTGACTTCCATTTCCCAAGGAGGGTGGAGGGCGATCTGTTATCAGCCTAATAGAAAGGGGGAGGAGACTTTATGTGCTTGAAAACCACTGCTTTTATTTCAGCCTTGCAGTGTATTGTCTATGAATATGGAGTGCCCGAGCAAACGTCCATGTCCTCTAACACGCTGCTCTCTGGCCCTCCCTGGGCAATCCTACAACAGCCCAATCTCTTTAAGTGCTGGGGGGGGGGGGCGCCTCTGTAATGTCACTTGTCATTGGTGTGACCACAAATGACACTTTAGTTTAAATCAGCACCCACCACCTCGCCTTCAAGAGCTGCGCGCTCAGAGAATCAAGCCCAGCCATCGAGCATTTTTAAAGGTTAAAGCAAGAACTGAAATGTAAAAATGCTGGGCTGTAATAGTTTGCCAACACGTTGTAATTTGTGAGTTTGAACACATGCAAAAGGTCCCCCTACGGAGGCTGATTACCCAGGCAGAGCATCAAATGAAAGGGGGAAACCTTGAACCACACATGAGCTCATTTGTCAGACAGAGAGCAATGTTTCCCTTCGGTCGTCTCATGCAGAAGCAAAATAGAGAACAAGCTTTCTGCTTTTTCACACCACCTCCCACACCTTTGAGCTCAGCTGAGGCATATTCAGCATATTTTTCCATGATAGCGAGTGATGCATTATTCAGTGACTCTGGTTGATCCTGACTGTAATAAATCTCAGGTCTATAGACACGTGAACCACAATACGCACACACACGCACACACACACACACACACACACACACACACACACACACACACACACAGACTCGCCTTCTCCAGTGTTGATGCATGATGAATAAAGAGAAGCTGAGCATCCATGAATCACACCTCCATGGAGAGATCTTAAACAAAGCGCACCATGGATGAAAGGAGTGCTTGGCTTTTGAAAAGCTATCCAAAGCAGCATGGTAATGAGAGTAATGAGGATATCAAACGCTGAGCGTGGTGCAATATGCTTGTTAAATGTGACAGTTGAATTACATCAGAGCTTCACCCATGTGAAGCAAAACACTGCCGAACCTAATATGCCGTCCTCGGTTTCCTGGGTTTGGATCGACATTTAAGGACACTTTACTGTAGTTCACTCATTATATCATCTACAACAAGGTAGCACAGACGCCTGGTGATGTGCAACACGGCTTCAAACTGGAGAGTCATAGGATCAGGAAAGGGCAGCTGCACAGAATGTCTGCATCAGAACCACTTGACAAGCTGCAGGGAGGATCTGTACAGTCTGAAAGAACAGTTGTGTAATGTCTTGTGGAGCTCTGGAGGGAGTCTGAAGGGACAGCGTTATCTCATTTGGGTTTGGGAGGCTTGAATTAAGTTTTCACCAGGCTGCATTACAAATATATCACAGGGTGTGTCTAAAGAATTAAAGTGAAGAAATGAAGAAATGTGAAAAGTAAATCAAACTGTCCAACATTAAACATCAGGGGGAAAAAAAACACTTGTTAAACAAAATCTAAAACAAGTTTTAAGTTGAAATGTTGACCAAAAATTCTTTATACATTTTTGGGTGCTTTAAACAATTCATAGCAAACATTTTCAATGGAATCTGTAGTGTTCTGAAAAACATGCCATGATCTTTCTTCTTTACATACTGCCTTGAAAAAATCAAATATCAGCAGTAGATTTGGTAGCACGCTGCTGTCTCAGAGCTTATTCATAAACCGGATTCCTCCCACAGTCCAAAGACTTGTTGAGGTTAATTGGTGACTCTAATTTGTCTCAGGTGTGAATGTGATTACACTTATTTGTCTCTGTGTGTGGCCCTGTGATAGACTGGCGACCCGTCTAGCTTGTAACCCTGCCTTCACCCTAAGTCAGCTGGGATAGACTCCAGCCCCCTGTGACCCTGCAGAGGATTAAGGGTGTGTAGATAATGGATGGATTGAGTCTTGACTTAGAGACTTTAGCGTGGAGGTTGAAAGAATGAGCTGCATCAGAGGAAAAATATATATTTCTCCTATGTGCAGATACACCTCTGCAACATCAGTTTTGACATTTCTCTTTAAGCTCATCGAGGTAAAATACAGAGTCAGCAGAGAACTATTTTTAACAACACGCTGAACTTAAAGCAAAAATTTGTAAAGATATGAAATATGCTTAGTTGGTTTTTGGCGAGGAGTTAAATGAAAAGGTCAGTATCTCTCACATACCTGTCTTCAGGCTCCCGTCAGCAGCCAGCTTGCTTACCTTAGCACAAAGACTGGAAATGGGAAAAGGGACAGCTTGGCTGGCTTTGTCAAATGGTAACAAAATCCATCTACCAGTGCATCTAAAGCTAGCTAATTAACATTGTACCTCTATTCAATGGAAAAAACAAAGCCAAAGCAACAATTTGTCACTTCACAGGAGGTTGTGTGGACTACTTCCTGGCAGCAGACACTGGGAGTTAATGGTTGCACATTGTTGTTGGCTTTCCTACCGAATAGACACACGAAATGGTAGTTGCTAGATTGGGGCAGGCTTTGTGCTGAACCAGACTAAAAAGCTCCTAGCTGAGATCAATTTTCTCATCCAACTCTGTACCAGAAAAGTGAGTAAGTATATTTCACAAGATGTCAAACTATTCTTTTAACCTTGAGCAACAGCTGCTGAATCCTCTTATTAAGTGTTTACAGACATAAGATAAAGCGACTAGGCGCAAGGATAAACAAATCATATTTCCTGCTAATAAATCCTTAAAAATTCATGCCAGAGTGCTTCTGACCTTATGTGAGACTTGAAGGTGACAAGGTAAGACCTCACATCAGCCACGGCATGTAGAGGTTGTGTGTGTGCATGAATGGCTGTGTAAAGGTCTTACTAGGGAGTGAGAGCAGAGACAGAAAGATTGAGAAAGCGTGATAGGACAGAGTGCTGACTTGACATAATCTCTTTTTGTTTGTCAGATGATTCAGAGAGTCCGCGCCCTCACGCACCCTGCCAGTCCTCCTCCACCTCCTCCTCCTCACTCGCATCCAACACCGTCAACGCAACCACTTAGTAAGTCTGAAAATTGAGGGGCGGGGGGGGAAAGAGAGGGACGGGTTGAAAAGAGGGAAGTTTTCTGACCGGGCAGGGAGGAAGAGAGAGTCCAATCCTATGACTTAGGTGATGCTTGCGTTTGCAGCCTGGGCCTCACTGTTATTATGATTTATTTTTTAATGAGCAGCGCTGCCCTCCCCTCTGCCATACAAAGCCCTGATTGAATCTGGCGTTCCATTAGCATGTTAAAGAGGCCCAGCTTCATCTGTGAGCTGCTGACTGACAGTGGATATCATCTCTGTAATTGCTCCATATACTGGACCAAGAGTCAGCCAAAGAGAGAGGGAGAGACTGGAGTTGAGGGGGGGGAGGTTGACGCGAGATAAGGAGGGAGGGATTATGATTTAACAGTAGGGATGCAGGAAAGAAGGGGGGAGAGCTGATGGAGGGGCTGGTGGTTCGAGCTACATCTCTGTATATCTCAATTTGGTACGGTTGGGACCCCATGCAGAGAGCTGGGAATAGTCTGTTTGAATATGGTTTTTTTTTTTTTTTTTTAAAACTACACTCTCAGCCCATGACACTTATCAAAGCAGAAACAGCGGCGGTGTTTCATAGCAGAGGCTCTGCATGCACGGCGGCGTTACATGGGGAAATGATGTTGCATGGATTTTTATGTTTTTTTTAATGTGCAAATCTGAGGAAAACACACGTGAGATTTGTCACGTCGTGCGCTGTAAGGACACGACGCTGCACCTGACACATCTAGGTGACAATCACACCAAATCTCACCTCGTGTCCTCTGCTCTCTCTGAATGCTCTCCCCTCTCTCCCTCTATTTTTGCACTCGTCTCCAACTCTTCCCCGTCTACTTCCTCATCCCCTGCATCAGTGAGCACCTCCTCCTCCATCACCCTCGCTATTCTCTTTCGCTCTGGCCTCCCCCTCTTCCACCGAGTCCCTCTCTTTCTCTGCAGTAAATGGTAATTGAACAAACAGTGTGGTGGAGGAGAGCTGCAGAAAAGATGGTTATCCTAACTCCACATGCCATGCATCCAAAATCACCCCTCCCTCCCTTTCGCTTTCTCCCTCGTTCTTGTCTCCTTTGCTGTGCAGTGACAGTGTGACAAGCATACAGTCCCACAGCTTGGTCAGCCTTGTGTATTAATATTGGAAGACAGCCCAACGGTACCATGGTGAGCGGGTGCGTGAATGCGTAAGGCTAGCATGTGCGGTGCCAGCACATTTCCAGTCATAAGGAGGCCAGGTGACAGTGAGAGGTGTCAAGCACACAGAAGTATCCGAAACCTGCGCAACATTTCCAACGAGGCTGCCAGCATGCCACATAAAATCCTGACTCATTAGATTACGATGCTATAAACTGCTACTGTTTGTCCTGTTATCAAATCATGATAAGCGGTGCATTGATTTCCCAGATACAGCTGCTGTATAAAGGTAGTTTTATTGGTTTTGCGTCTTGGCATTCATGTAAATGTAGTGTAATGTGTCAGGAATGGGTCTTCCACATCTAAAATAGCAATGCACATTATGTTGCAGTCTGTTTTAAACAGCCGGTACAGATTAATTAATGACAGAATTGATGTGCTAGGTTAATGCTTTCAAGTTGTACTGTCAAACAAAACAGCTTAATCCAGGCTTCATTTGAATCAGAATGTGGTTTATGTAAACAAAAACCACAAAAGCATCCTAACCAGCCTCATTCTAGCAGATATTTATTGCTATATGATGGATTTAGTTAAATGTATTTATTTATTTCTGCCAGGTCCTCTTGTGAGTATGTAGAAGTATCTAATTCTGGGTTCCTAGTCAGAATTTAAAGCTCCAACAAACTAGAAATTAACTTGTACTCCCTCTTTGGATTTAAAAATATCTGTTTGCTTTTAGTTCCGGAGCCAAATGGACACGCTTCCCAAACTTGCATCCAAAGTGCTCAGCTAGCTTCACATGTAAACCCAGGGAAAGCTTAAAGTGCTCTTGAAGATGAAGAAAAAAACCAAAGTGCTCTTAGTGGAAGAGAAAAGTTAAATTGGATGTAATTATTGAGACAGACATATTTAGAACCGTCTCGACCCCTTACGCTTTTTATTGTGTTTTTATCCTGTGCCATGGTTTAATTCTATATTAAACGTTGCTTGTTTTTTATGTTGTTTATAGTTTGTTTTAAATTATCTCATTCTGTGTTTGTGCATGCCCACATTTCATGCTAGCTTAAATTAGTGTCTCTTTTTGTTTGGAAAAGTGAATCATTTTTATTTTATGACTAAATAAACCCAAGTTAACCTTTTCCCATCACATTCCATTCCTAAATTAGTTTAATTTTGGCCACAAAAACTGGATCAATATCCTGCCAATATCAATAACAGTCTTACACAAGAACTCAGACGAGCACTGCAACATCTTCAGTTGAGAACAACAAACAATCTCGTGACAATGACATATTTTCATATTGAGTTGGAAAACCAGGATGCTAATATTATTCAACGGGCACACTGCCATTGCATCTTAAATATGAGTTTGAACCATCACTGGAAAAATGCCCCTCTCAAAACAAGAAAAAAAAATATTTCAAGGAACTTTTACCTTGAAATAAGTGAAAAAATCTGCCAGTAGAGCAAGTGAAAAATGTCTTGGTAAGATTTCTTGAAATAAGATATGATATTTAGAATATTGAGATCTCAAAATTAGCTGGAAAAACTTATTTTAAGCTATATTTTACCAGGATTGTCAAGCTTAGGTGTCTTAAAATAAGCCAGATGTGCTTTAAAAAAAAAAAAATTGTAGTTTTTCACTCAAAAATAGATTTTTGCTTTCATTCGTGTAACCTCCTAATTTGAGATGCATTAAACTTGTTTTGAGTTTTCTTGTAAAATACAATTAAAAACAAGATAATTTCAAGATTGATTGACTTAACAAGATATTTAAGATGCATTGTCTTAAAACAAATCCCTCCATCGTGCTGAAATGTCACTTGTTAAGTGAATATATCTTAAATCAAGTGGGATGAGACATCTAAAAATAAGACAAATAGACTTGGTAAGATTTTGAGTTTTTGCAGTGATTAAATTCATGCAAATATCTCCTGAAAAACCACCATCCTAACACTACCCATCCCTCCTTTCTGTTTCTCTCACTGTCATATTTGCAATCATTATAGTCATCATCTATTATGATAAAAGAAAAATATATTAAACATGCTAAATGAAGGATTCTTGACTCACTGCCAAGAGTGCAGAACACCTGAACACTCTGCACCCTGCGCACACCCACAGTCATGCACCCACACATACAGTGCACACACCACAGTCCCCTTGTGCCCTCCAGGCACTCCCTGCTCCACTAACACACCATGAAATCTCTAACACTCACAACACATTTACATGACATTACTGCTGAAGTGCTATAAAATTGGTGCCAGAATAGCAACTGCTGCCATGCATTATTTGTTTCTGCGTATGAGTGTGCACCAAAGCACAATGGGAGTTTCAGCACCCGTTTACATTGTGCTGATTGTCACAAACATCATTTTAGCCACGGCATGTAAAATAATGAATATTACTAAGTGTGTGTGTGTGTTTGTAAAACTGAAATTCGAGGTTGAGGCTACATTCAAGTGTGCTTGTCTGATTGCAATGATCTCCTTCGGTCTCTGCCGTGTTGCTCTTGGATTAGCATGGTAATCATGGAGCATGTTGACACACACTGTTAGTCAGATTGATGTGTTTGTTTGAATGGTGCAGGGCTGCACAGCTTTACACAGCGACTGACTACATTAGCCACTTGCTACTAATCTGAGAGTTAATAGCTTTCCACAATGATGTTGTTCCCATGCACGATGTTTTATTCAAATGCTCGCTGGGTCTGTTCGTAAAGTGTTGAGATCTATCACTGCTGCGTTCCCTTACACAAACACTCTGTGCAAATCAATGTAGCCATGTCTGAAGAGGTAGTTTATCACCGGCAATTATCCTTTCTCGTCTGTCTCACACCAGGCAAATGGGACGAGTCAGAGTTTCAGATTCAATGAATATTGATGCAGCCCCTTAGGCCAATGTTGACATATGTATGTGTGTGTGCGCACATGTTGGGGAATTTGTCCAAAAGAAGAGGACAAAGAGGATCAGCTGGTAGACAACCATGCACAAGGGTTTGTATTGAAGTGTGTGTCGAAGGCTGTAATTGCAGCTCTTGGAGGGATTCTTAGTTTGACCGCAGTTTTATACAGCACAGGCATCAGAGTTATGATTTACTCATGTTTTTTTGGCCTCACTCTCTACGCTCCTATTCTGGGTCGGGATGGCACGCAGAACCAAAGGCAGCGAGACAGTGAGTCAGTAGCTACGATGCGCTATGCATACGCAGCTCGCACACTTGTTCATGTCACTGTGCATGTGTCTGCGAGGCCACTGACACCGATGATGCAGACAGCGTTCGCTTGTGTGCTGGCTGCCGCTAAAGGGACAGACAGATGTGACGCTACAGTGACGACGACAGCAAACCATTATGTAGCCTTTCCTGTTTGTGCCCTGCGTGCTGCACACCTCCCACACCCACCCACCCACCCCTATTTTACTCCCAGCTCCCTCCATGCTGCTATCAGAGTCTCAGACTGCGGCAGCGCGGGGCAGTGAGACGGAAAATACAGTGATTGTTTCTGACGAAAATAGAGGGGCTCAACGAGAGGGAGACTCTAAAAGAGAGGAGGAGCGAGAACGAGGGGGAACTCAAAGGATGATGGAGCAAGGGGAGAGGAGAATGGAGGGAAGGCAGGGAGAGAGAAAGGTCACTGTGTGGCAATCCAGGCACAGGAGAGACTGGAGAGAGTAATAGCTCCACTGAGAGCTCCTCATTTTGTGTATATTTGTTAGCGGGTGGTTAAGAGAAAGTGAAGGAGGGGAAGGAAAAGCGAGGGAGAGTGAGGGAGAGTGAGGGAGAGCGCTGGGCGGCACCATAAAGAGTCTCACCTTGTTCTGCACCATGCACACACAGCACCCCAGCTGTCATCCAGCTTCACTCTCTTTCTCCATCAGGGCCGGTGGGGACATGCATCATTCATGAGCAGAGACTTATTTGGCTGCGTCATCTCCTCACATAACTGTCAATAACTTTTTCTGGCTCTGGCTTCACCTTTACTCCAGCAGCAGGGCACACAGGATGCAGACAGCAAATATTAAATGACAAATCATTTTGTCTAAGACACAGAGCAAACAAAAGAAAGTTTCCTTTAGCGTTGAATAGAGGATGCTCTCGTAAGATAAAGCTCTTCCATTAGAATACAAGACACAAAATGAGTGATACAGGACTTTTCTATCCTTGTTTAAGTGATAAAATACTTTTGCAAAAACTAAATTGGCTGCCGTTTAGAGGAATTATTCTTATGATCGTTTTTTTTCTTTTTTTTTGCCATCCGACCACATGATTTTGTAAAAAAATCAACACTTAAATATTCATCAGGATCTGCTGCACTTGGAAGAGTGCAACCACATGTAGGAAGTGTAATATGAAAGGGTAATTATCTAAGAACTGCCGTGTCCTGCCCCCAGCATCCTTTTTGTCCAGGCTGTCCCCTTCCCTGAGTGCATGCGTCGCAGCCTGCTGCGAGGCTGCCTGCTGCGAGGCTGCCTGCTGTGAAGGTCACCCTCCCTGCAGCTATGGATTACACAGCCACGCACACTCAGGCAGAATATGATACTGCCCTTGAGGGGAGGTCTGAGGCTCGTTCTGGCAGAGACAAGTCCTCTGGAACTTATGGGCCCACCAGGACCAGACAGTGTGACAATGAAGATGCCACTAGTCAAGTGCTGAAAGGGAACAGTGCAGGGAACAAGCAACAAGACATCTATCTATTCATCCATCTGTTCAGTGGTGGAAGGGAGCTTCATACATTTTTAACTATCATGCCTGTATGATTTGAGATATCTGCACTTTATTCGTGTAAATTTTATTGCATGTTATATTTCTACTTCACTGGAAACTAAATGAAAACTAGTAAATAAAAACAGAGCAAAGCAAAGCAATATAAAATCCAATTCTAATAAAACCCTCAGGAAGGGAGTTCCAGGGCTGAGGGGGTCTTGACAGCCAAAGCTCAGTCTCCTTTAGTCTTGAGCCCAGTTCTGAGGACATCTACCAGAGGCTTGCTTTGTGGATGTGAGGCCACTCTCTGGCTCATAAGGCTGCAGCAATTCAATGTATAACTAGGAGCCAAGCCATGAAGGGCTTTAAAAGTGATCAGCAAAATCTTAAATAAGTCCTGAAACTGACTGGTATCCTACAGAGATGAGAGGCTGAAACATGAGTTATAGGACCGAATCTTTTTGAGCAAGTTCAAAGCTGAGCTGTTGCATTTTGTTGCTGTGATTAAAATATCACCACATGAACTCATTTATGACCTTAAGATGAGCGTGAAAAAGGAATGGTGTGGTTTTAGAGACGCTTGTCAGCTGCAGGAGGCAAAGATGAACAAATATCAACCGCTAAGAAGGTTCTGTTTGATAAATAAGCTCCAGACTAGTCAAAAACCAGTATTCCTGAAGCTAAATAATTTCTCTAGGTTGGCCAACAAAACTGCACGATTTACAGTGTCAAATCCTAAGCTAAGGTCATTTAAAATTAAAAATTAAAACAGTTGCCTGCATCAGTTGTTGGTAAAACTTCATTTGTTGCTTTGATGAAGACTATTTTAATGATTTGATAGGTACAAAACCCTGAGGTTTGTTAGAGTAATTTAAACAAGAAATCAGTTGTAGCAAAATCAAGTTTTCTAAAACCTTTGATGAAAATGGAAATTTGAAGATCAGTGCAAAAATATTAAAATCTACACTGTATAAACGCAGTAATTTAACAAAATCTGTCTTTGTTCTGTATTTTTGAAACAGACAACTATTAATAAAAATAACAAAATAAACAAAAATGAATTTACATCTAATGCAATGTAATCTAATGTGATAATTGAGAAATTTCTATTATTTCAAAGAATTTTTTTCACATAAAAAGGCAGCTTAAAAACATTCACGTTTTTTAAAATTAAAAGCAAATTAGTGACGAGAAAAACAAGTACTGGTTCTGTAATTTTACGTAGATTTGTTTGTTAAATCAAAGATATCTTCTATAGTTAGAGAAATTTGCAAAACAAAAATGTTGAATGAATTTGTTTTTATAGGTGTATAAAGTAAGTACTGTGAAACTGTCAAAATACGCTTTTTTAAATCAGTGAAAACACTGATAATTACTGCAGCAGCTGGTTAAGTCACTTCATCTTGTAGATCAGCAAGAGGATTATTTTGATATCAAACGGCTGTGAGGAGATTTACAACATTACAGGTTATTTACTGTCTGCAGCCTATTTGTTGTGTTCAATATTGTCGTGATTAGAAAAGCCGGTCGCTCAGACCATGACTGGTGAAAAAGTCTTTAACCAGTTGAGGACGGACTGGGGAACCATGGTGGTCTGTAGTTACTTGACACTGACAGATCTGCAGTCTAATATCAGTGATGACGGACGAGGTTTCAATTTCTTGCTTCAAATGACACAAGCAGCTTCTCCTTTTTCCCATTTCCTTTCAGCTGTCTACATTTTTTCTGTGTTTCTTTGGTTTATTCGTTTAGCAAGAGCAACTTTTTATCCGCTGGCACTGCTTTGAAAGTGATAAATTTCAATTTCAATAAAGTAATTTCTCAATAGAGTTACAAGGTAACAACCCTGGATGAGGCGCAACAATCCCCGCCACAAGAAGGAATCTAATACGTGATATCAAATAGCCTTCAGAAAAACATTTATCACTCTGTTTTGTGGTCTGAATTCAAAGGAGGAGCACGGCACCTTTTATCCTGCAAAATGGTGCAATGAGGGTCAGTGTCCTTTGAGTGGGACAGGAGCCATTTGACAACGGCTCTCTCTGGAGTCGTGCCACTGTTTAGAGGTCAGAGGAGACAAAAAAAATACACCCGCACACATAGACGCAAACACGCTTGGCAGATCGTGTTGTCCTTTGCTGGCTTGGCTCTCCCTGCTGTGACCTTAATTTGTTCTGTCTTGAGTATGAGTGCCCACCGGGCAGCTGATGCACCTCAAGGGAACAAACTGACAGCATGTGTGAGCATTATATGGGTTTGAGCATATGTGGTAAAAGGACAGAGATAGACAAAGGAGGGTAAAGACTGAGACAAATAAACCCGCATACAGAAAGAATGCTTGTGTTTGTGTGGCTCGCAGGTGAGCTGCGGCCATGTTCACAAGTTTAAACAGAGGAGACAGGAGGGGGGAGAAACGGAGGCTGGAAGCGGTGGAGGCAAGGCCACCAATAAAAGCACAAGAACACAAGCTGTCTCCCTGCAGGCTAATCCTCTAATGAAGATTTGTGGCAGTGGCTGGCTGGTGATTATTGGCCCAGCACAGAGACAAAAACCATCTTCGGTGATACTGTAAATACAATCTCTCACATTTACACAAGCCATCACCGGCGCAAATGAGAAAATTTAGCATGGAGGCAGGAACACTGCTGCTGCACTGTTTATGGGCTGGCGACTGTTGTGCTCTGACATGCTGTCAAACTCCTGATGCTAAATTAATCAGCAAAACCCACAACAAGCCCAAATATTAACCAACATTATTCAGTTGTGAAGAATGCAATGTGAAGTCGCTTATGTTTGTGCTGTTATTCCTGTCTCATCGGGCCAATTGCACCAATCTCAACTATGCTAATTTTATGGAAATGCTTGTTTCCGTCTTTCCTCTCTGGCTCCCTTTTGTTATATTTCATCAGTCCTCGTCTGAACCACTAACAACCACTGTCTGAGTTTCAGTGTTAGTCGAGAGCAGTGCTGAACATAGAAGCAGGTGTTCATCCATCCGTGCATCCCATAACAGAGACTGCTACTGCATTAGGCGAAGCTGACAGTGGGAGATTGAAAATTCAGCCCAGGCTTCCATCTCCACATATCCCTTAAAGATTTGCACTTCACATATCATAGACACAGAAATTGCTCCACTGAAGTTGCTTGAGGGGAAAAGATTCAGGAAAACCAGCCTGCGACAAACACCAGCGACAACATCAACATGCATTCAGACATGAATCAATGACCTCAGGTACCTTATTACCCTTGTGTCCCTTACAGCCTTCTAATCCACACCTCTGGCACTTCGCCCTCCCAATCCTCCCTTTCTCCTCCCCCTTCTCCCCCCAGGCCGAGGCGGGGAGCTGTGGTGCAGGTCCTGGCAGAGTCCCTTAACTCCCTCCTCCTCCCTCTCTCTGTAACTGAGGGGTAGGGCCACTTGTTCAGGGGAGAACTTGTTTGTGAGACAGGTGTGCATACCAGACGCCTGCGTTAAGCCCTACGCCACGCGGATCCCATAACTACCTGCTAGAGAGGCTTCCCCAGCTTTCATCCAAGACTCGACTAAACCTATTTTAAAGAATCCTTGTGCTTGCTGCAGTTATAGTAGCTGTCAATGGGCAGGACGCCACCGAGGGCAGGTCTGAGCTGCCACCTTTTCATCACCAGACCTTTCTGCATCTGTTATACACACCATTAAAACACATTGGAAAAGATTCAGTTGGAAGGCGTCAGGGGTGGAGATTTAGGCTATTTTGAGCTCTTCATGTAACATTAAGGATTAAAAGCTAGCTTAAGGCTTCTTGGAAGCAAAAGCAAGTACTATTCATTCAGACTGTGCGCCTGGCAGCAAAGCAGTAGTAAAGTGAGAGCTGTTTGGATGGATGAGGTCACATAGTGAAGAGACGTCCTTGTGGCTATAAGTAAAGTTCAGGCAATGAAGTAGGATGACATTCCCAGCAGTGTTTCAGATAAACTGCTCATGTTTCCTCTTTGCATGATACAGAGAGACTACAGTTCAATGCATGAAGTCGGAAGAAAAGCATAGATTTCTCCCTGTAGCTCTGCTGCAACCAAAAAAAATTGCCACCCCATATCCAGTCTCTCTCATCTCACTATTTGTTCATTTCCTCCCTCTCTTTATCCCTTAAGTCTCTGTCCTCCTACACTATTCGCTCGATCCTGCTCTCCCATTCTATGGTTGCTTCATAGACTTCCTCCTCCTCCCTTTTTGCTTCCTCCTCACTAACCATGCTCTTATGAATTGACCTTGCTACAACTCAAGGAGAATTGATTTCTCCTTTGGTCTTTGTGCGAAACCCTATCTCAACAGCACTCAGAGGAATTTCCTCTTCCCCCCCAAGAGCTGGATGGAGCTAATTCTCTGTCATGAGGACACTTTTCACTCCATTTTATCTTCCTGCCTTCCTCTCTCTCTCTCTTTCTATCCCCTCTTCTCTTCTACTCCTCTTCTCTTGTGAGCACACAGAAATAGAGCAGGCATGATTAATGCAACATCTATCGCCGCCAAACGTTAGCTTTGCTCAACCTTTTTACGCTTGGCTGCTGCTTGAGGAATTGTTATTCATGCACCTTCCAGCACTGTTACTGAATTATCACATTAGCTTATCAATAAAACAGCTTGACTTTTTACTTTTGATGAGCGTGAATAAAATAGCATAAAAAAGACACAACGGCTGGCTGAGACTTTGACTGAACATGTATTATCACATATTCAGAATTCTAATAAAAAGAATAGTAAAATGCGACCGAAAAAAATTGAATGTGAAAACCAGGTGAAACTTTGGGAAGTGGCCAGATAAGCTGGCTTGGAAGCTAAGTGATCTTTGCAGTGCACCTGCACTTGGATAACAGGCACTTCTGAGTCACCAGAAACAAGCAATGAGGATAAAATTGACCTTATAATGCAGTTATTGTCCATACTGTCCAGGTCTTTAAAATAGCATTTTGTTGTAGTGAGAAAGAGAAAAGAAAGTTTGCACACTTGGGCACAATTCAAGTATTTAATAAGGAAGCTGGGCTTTCAGTCTCCAGACTTTCATTAGGACAAATGTTTGGCACAACGTAATTTAACCCTCGTGTCGTCCTGCGGGTCAAAGCTGACCCGTTTTCAAGTTTGAAAATGTGGGGGGAAAAACGTATTTTCACAGTGAAACTTCTGATGTCCACATTTTCAACATTTTTGGGAAATCTTTGAATATTTTTTGGTGGAAAAAAAGAAATGTTAAAAATGTTTCTTAAGAACATTCACAAAAAAAAATCAACCAAAATCCAGCGAAATTCGCTGGAATTTGGTTGATTTTTTTTGTGAATGTTCTTCAAGAAAATATTAGAAGTTTTACTGATATATATGTAATAACTTTAGATATTTTTAGGATTTTTTTGGAGGATTTTTAATCACTTTTTGAAAATATTTACAAGAATTTTCTTGCCAAATTTAGGGGATTTTTTAAAATAAAACTTTTAAGGGAAACTTTTAAGGAATTATTGGAATTTTCTTCCTGAAGGTTTTGCAAATTTTCAGAAATTTGGGTAATTTTTTTGCTGAATTTTTGGATTGGAGGAAACAATATTTTTTGGTCCCCGTAAATGAGGACAACAGGAGGGTTAAAACTGATATGGGTAAAAGAGTGCACCTGTGCAATGTCATGCAAGTACGCATATCCGTGTCTCCTAAGATCCCAAGAATGACAGCATAACACAATGCATGAACATTCATCACAGCAAAGGGAAATTGAAAATCAATAAGATAGATCAGAATTAAAGATTACAAGTATTGCAGAGACACCAGAACAATAGAAGACAGTAAGTGTTCTGCATGATAAAGGCAACAAAGGCTCTTTGCAAACACCAGAGAGCTGCAGTGTGAAGAATCATCTGTTCCTCTTTCCACTCTGTGATCACACTGACTGTTGAAGCATACACAACATTTTCCAGGCTTCAACTCCCAGGTGTCTTGTAGCCCCAGGATTCCCAGTAAGTAGTGAGCCAGGCTGCCTTGGTGAATGCACTAATGTGACACCATAATCACACACAGGTGCATTTTTGTGCTTCAGAGCAGCAGCAGCAGCAGCAGCCGCCACACCAGGCTTTTGCTGGTGGCAGGTGTTTGCACTGGTGTGCATGTCATAAACAGTACATTTTATTCAAGTGTACGCATGTGCAGAAAAAATGAGCCGTGTTTACATCCGAATTTAAAAAGACCTCATCACGCTAATTCACAAAATGAAATGGTGCATACTCTTGCGTCATTCGGGCCTTTACGTTCTGGTGAGCGGTCTTTGATGGAGGGCACTGCAGTGAGACCGGTGGAGCAGTGGGAGTCAGAGGACCAGACACCTCCACCTCCCTCTGCTCTGCAGTGCTACACACACACACACACACACACACACACACACACACACACACACACACACACACACACACACACACACAGATGCATTTACAGACACAATAGGTTGCCTTCCCACCAGTCCAATAACAGGCCTATTCATTAGAGTCTCTTACAGACAGTATTGACAGCCTGCTGACACACAGTCACTCCAGCATAAACAAATGGAGCAATAGAGAAAAGTGAGGGAGGGTGAGGAAGAAGGGAAGAGACCTGTTATAGTGGCTTTTTGACTGAGGAGGGATCTCCACAAACCAGTAGTGAGCCACACTTAAAAGAAAGAGGAGAGAAAGGAAAGAGAGCTGCCACTTCTGCTCTTTCTACCCTCAGATAAACCCACATCGTCTTGCACTCACACACATAATGCAGTCTCCCTACAGATGACTGTCACATTAATCTTACATCCCAGGTCACTCCTGACCTCTTCTAATTATGATCATGGGAGTAAGTCTTTCATTCAGAGCCTCCCCACATAGAGCAGCTACTGAAAGGTGAACTGGGTCAAGTGCAGTGAGCTGCTCATCACACACACACATCACGCAGCACTATGTCACCGCCACCCTCATGCTTGCCAGAAAAAATATTCCCACTGAGAGGAATTGGGATATTCTGCAAAACGTCACGGTGAAATTTGAAGCCAGTGGCCCACTTGCTGGAAAATGTGCAGAATGTTAGAAAATGGCCCTGCAGAATTCTCAAGTTTCAGCTGCACTGATGCATTCCAGTTATAACTTGGAGTTGCAGCGAAGCCTAAAGGGACAAACTGTGCTGCGCATACCAAATATCTGCCTCATTAAAGAATTATAATTTAGCGTGTCACTTTGACATAAACAAAGAGAGCAGAGCAGTCATGGAGAAAATGGGAGGAAAACTGCTGATCTGCTTAAAGACATATTCCCCTGGTGTCGCTTTGAGTTGACCTCTGCAGCCAGGTGAGTGTGTGCAGACTGTCAGAGGAAGGTGGGGGCTGGAGAGCCAGGTGAATGGAATGAGCAATAGCTATGCAGACAGGTCAACTGAGAGACACACTTTATGAAGACAGATGAGGCCAGAGTGGGCACACAAACACAAAGACAAAGAGACAGATAGACTGCACGGCCCTGAGCTCGGGAGGTCAGGCCTGACTCAAACAGACAAGACAGATGAGACATGAAACAACTTACAAACATGAACTGATGGTGACATTACTGAGACTTCCCCAAAAACTTTGAGATGACGCTCACAAAATGGATTTTTCATGAAGCACTTCAGGTGACAATGAAAGGAAGTTACAGACACATCTTATCTAAAAGTGAATCCTACACCATGGGCTCCCTCCAGGCTTCGGGGAGCTGAAAGGATTTTTTTTTTTTTTTTTTTTTTTTTTAGACAACATGGCGGCCGATCACGATGACACCATAGACGATTGAGAGGCTGTACGTCAACAGGAGCCCAGTGATCATGTTCTCTATTAGCTTGCCATTGTTCTCTCGCTATTTCACTCTGTTCTCTGTCCAAACACAGACACACACTTTAATACACAAACGCTCACAGCAGCAGCAGCAGCCCCATACCCATAACTTGGTGCAGAGCCCATGTCAGGCTGCCCGTGGCTTTGTGTAGCGCACGCTGTACAGCACAGCCACACATCCACTGCCATTATCAGCGTCAGGACTGTCATCGCCATCACGTCGGCCAAAGACCTGTGCCAGGGCCAGAGAATGCTTACAAAGCTGGGTACCAGAGACTTGTGATCACAACATCAAGGACAGAGCAGCACTGTAAAAGGTTATTTGCTCAAGGTCATCGTAAACAAAGCATAGGAAAAGACTCATAGCCGTGCAGACACAGTTGGTGAAGCATGCGGTTTACACAGGGATACTCACACTGTACACATACCGCGCAGGCATTTTGTTTAAATCGCATTTTTTTTTTTTTTTTTTAAAACAATATATACCGCCATTTGTCAGAGACATGTTATCACAACCTAGCAGATGTGTATCAGCAAGCTGAATCAGGAAATTTGCTGATTGGAGGTCGAGATCAACCAGCGCCAGAATCGTAAAGGTCATTACAATGACATTACCCTTTTCAGACGAGGAAGGCAAGAAATGTCAAATCACTCAGTGGTCACATCATCATGCAAATGGAGCAGAATGTTAGGTGGTGGAAAATCTCAATGTTCAGACAGAAATAATGGAAGATACCTATCCGAGTGACAACTTAATAAGGAGACGTCTAGGTCAGCTTTGTTGGCAGGTGTGAAGGGGGAAAATTTAACAACCCATTAGATGTGATGAAAAACACACAGATTTGGTATTCCTGCGCTACAGTCATTATCACTGTTTAAACACCAGTCAGCCTGATATTAAAAGAAATCTGCCATATATGCAGCAAACACTGACAGCATTCAGTGTTTCTGCAAAGGCATAATTCACGGTGCAGCACAACAGAAGTTGCATTCCATGTTTTATTACTTCTAGCGCAACTGTAGTGCCGAACAGTCAAAATAAACACACTGAAATAGCTATCCTGAAGCAAACCACTGGGTGAGTTCGTCTGTGACAGCAGAAGAGCAATGAATGAGGATAAATGCTGGTGTTAACACATCCTGGCCAAATATCATTTACAGCTGCTGCTACCACCACCTACACCCTGATCAAGACAGTACTTGTCTAACTGTTAAATGAGGCTCAAGTCAGGTGATTGCTCACTTTTGGCCAGCTGCAAAAACTGGAAAAATACAGCATGCAAAAACAAAAAATGACTTGTCAGTGTAATGCAACAAGAAACAAGCTTGAGAGAGTAAAAAGCTTCTGCATTTTACAGTCATTCTGATAGACGTGAACTTCTCTTTACTTTTTAGCTTACAGGTATACATACTCGTCGACGCACACGTTTCAAACTTGCTCACACAGACTACATGGCTCCCCATAATCATTAAAGATGTCTGCTTGAAAAACATGCCTGCCGGGAGAGCAGAGGAGCAGAGCTGCGCCTGAATCAGCCCAGGCATGCGTTAAAACAAAGTGGCCTCTCCAGCAGAGCACATAGCAACACACACACACACACACACACACATTTAGAACAAATACACACACAAAAACCACACACAGTCTCACAGACACGGCGGTACACAAATTAGAAGTCTCTAGAACACTTTCACTAGCTGGCATGCAGCACGTTGCCTGTTAAACACACACACACATTCCTCATATTCTATCCAAAGAGCAGCACACCCATGGCAGGTCATATCACTAGACTTATAGTGGCAGCAGCCCATTCTCTGTATGAATGTACAGCCTCACTATGTAGAGCACACAGACCACACAGAATCCCCTCTCTGACATGACCACTATGAGACCAACATACTAAAGAACAAAGTGTGGGCTGACTCAGAACAATGTTTAATAACTGGAAGCTATACTGTCCCTTCATTGTAATACTGGATCTTGTTCTTTTAAAAATGCCATTCATTTGATGGCGCGTTTTCTCATCGATTAAGGGAGTTATAAGGACAGGTTAGTGAGAAACTAGGTATTGCCAAAACAGATCCATATGTAGTTGATATATTTAGTCTTAGCTAATTGTATAAAACTACATTTCATCAGTTATCAGTGAGTTGAACTGGAGCCATCGTTGTCCCTTCACCTCTTCTGACAGAACATGGGAATGGTGGAGTCTGGTCATGTGACCAAACAGCCAATAATGACACAGTCCAGCTCCAAACACTTTGACCTTCCCTGTCATCACTCACACCTGCCATTTTAATGGCACACTATTATCGTAATTACAAGCACTAACCATGATTTAAAGGTTCGTCCAAGCACTCACTATTGACAGATGTCTGTGTGGAATGGAAACCAAGCAGAGTACACTATTAATAAAGAGCTGCTGGTGGCCAAGTTCAAGTAGGGATTAGTGATACAACAACACGATTGACCTCTCCAAAATCCCATGCACCGAAAAAAGCGACAACTCACCCAAAATCATGCTGTGTGTTGCCTTGGGTGTCCCTGGGTTGACAAGTGTTCCCTCACTGCCCCCGTCTCTCCTGCTTTCGACAAGGGACAATGGCTCCAAAATCTCTTTTCAGAGTTCCTCTCCACTCTCCAGAAAGAGGCAACTCAGAGAGGCAGCGCTAGATGGGAGACGAGACTGCTGCTGCTGCTGCTGCTGCTGCTGCTGCTGCACATGCCATCCCTTGCGCCTGCCCTCTCCAGGTGAAAAACTGAATGTGTGTGAGAGAGAGAGAGAGTGTGTGTGTGTGTGTGTGTGTGTATGGAGGAGGGGGTCCAGTGTTTCTGCAGTGGTGGCTCAGGTAAGCCTGAGGACAGTATGGAGGTGGTTAGTAGCAGAGGAGAGAGAGAGAGACGGACAGAGGAGGGGGAGCCTAAAGTGTGACAGCCAATCACAGCGGGAGGCTACAAAGCCAAGATCTTCTTCTCCACAGCAGCCAGGAGGAATTGCAGTGGTCTCCAGCAAACAGCTGACAGGCAGTTTCAACTGTATCATTTCACAAGGAGCTTCAAATGGAAGGTCTTCAGTGTGCTCTAAAGTCAGCGCCTTCTTTGGTCTCTGGGAAAAACACACTCCCTTCCCCACTCTGGCTTTCTCTCCCTCTCTCTGCTTCTTGTTTTTGGGGTTGGGTATAACCTAAAGGCACCTTACATGCCTCTGCTCTGATTGGTGGCAGGCTCAACCAATGGGAACAGCGGCAGACACTTGTCATCATGCAGAGTGGAAGTCATGAAGGAGAGACAGAGCTTGACTGAAAATGCCGTCTCCCCAACCACTGTTTCTGCCTTTCATTCGCCACGTTCTCCTCGTCAGTCTCCTCCTTACCGAGAGCCCGACTGGCACATCTGTATATTGCGTTTGTTGTTTATTACCACTCCCCTCCCCCTGTCCTTTGACTCCATGTGTATGTGGACTTGTTAGAGGATTAACCTTTTCTCTGTGTGGCTTTGTCCTTCTCCCCTTCTCTCCCTCCGTCTCTTAACCCGAGCAAGGTTACACGTTTCATCAACCTTTGCGTTTTCTTCAAAAGGATGGAATTTAGACTGGGAGTGAGTGGGAGTCGGGGGGGGGGGAGAGGAGATGTCAAGCAAAAAAAAGGAGAGATGAAATGGAAAGCGACAGAGCGGAGGAAGCATAAGAAGGAGGGGCAGAGATTAAACTAAATACAAACTGACAGAGGGATGAAGAGACATGGAGTGACAAGAGGAGACGACCAGAAGGACGGAATGCAGAGACAGACAGAGTCGGACACAGGAGATGTGCTGCAGAGAATGAAACTGTGGACCACAGCAATGCAGTCACTAAGTGAAGAGCAGCTTCACAGCCAGCTTCTTATGGTCCACTTCCTCCACACCAAGAAGCCATTCAAACAATGTCTGCTGTCATGTTCGAGCACTAGTCTCTCTCTCTCTCTCTCTCTCTCTCTCCAGTTCCCCGTGTGAAGAGGAATCAGAGGGTAGCTAGAGAGAGACGTTTTGAAAATCACACAGCCGCGATGTTATTGAGAAGCTCAGCGCTTAAGAGAAGGCTTAACAAAGCTGTCAAAAAATTAATCCCCTTGGGCGGGCATGCTTGCAAACACACAGATACAAACACGTGAGCCCGGGGCTACAGAAAATGCTGCCTGATGTTCACAGTGCCTCCTGTTGTCCTGCTCTCTCTTCCCCTTTTTCTTTTCTATCTCTACCTCCCCACCGCCCTTCTCACGCTCTCAGGCTGAGGCTGTGAGTCACAGGGTGTTGGAGTGAATACTAAGGAGGCTGGCTGACACCTCCAATACCTCTCTGCAAGGCAACTCCACTGCATACGTTTAAGCCACTGTATGTAAACACTGGCAGACTTCAGGGCCACAAACACCCACACAGAGTCTCACAGATTGTAACTTTGGATAAAATCCATTAACTAAAAGCTGCTGGTATTATGGAGCATATGGTAGCTCTTACCAAAGGTGCACACAAAATCTTCCTGCTGACATGACTTCACTTAGATGCAACACATGCAGTGGCAATCAAACTAATTACTTAGAATAATGAACAGAAAGATTAGTAAAAGGAATTTGAGCCTGTGGGTCTTTGGATCAACCACACAAACACAATGTGTCTGCAGGAAATGGACTGAAAACTGAGAACATTAGTTTTTGAAAATGTGACACTAGCAACTGGAAAAATAGTTATTATTAATAAAGCTGTGTGTGCAAGTTGTTCCTTGAGCATTTGTGTGTGTGTGCGTGTGTGTGTTTGTGTCGGCAAAAGAGCTGAGATAAGGTTTCCTCATTAGTTGTGTTGGTATCAATAATTCAGAGTCGTTCCTTGTTGGCGTTCAATGGGCCGAGTGCTAATGTGCTGTCGGGCCAACGGGGGCCCAGGGCCCAGCGCCACTTTAATGGATGTCATGATGAGAGGGTGAAATCGGAGCATGGAGATCCCGTATCATCTATAGGCAAGACGGAGAAGGGAGGACAAGGCATGGGAGAGGAGTGAGGGGACAGGGGTGAGGGCCACTGGGGAGAGGACAGATGGCCTTACTGGACAGGTACGTGAGCAGGAGGGGGAGGAAAATTGGGCTATTAGGTTCCTCTGTCTGCCAGCGGTTACAGATCATCATACTGAAGATGACCTCAGCTGATCCCAGTCACCTCTGGACAGGAAGCCATCATGGCCTCCGTGGGACCAGGATAAATGGATAATGAACTGACATTATTTCATTTGCCGTCCAGTTGATTTGCTAGAGGTATTATACTCAACCGGGTCTCTTCAAAAAATGATGGGAGAAATAGAATATAGTCCTTAATTGTACATTTCTGTAATTATAAATGATTTTCTAAGAACATTTCTTTAAAACAGTGTAATGCAGTAAAAATTACAAGGGAAAGGGGATTTTCCTTCAAAGAGATGCTTCATTTAAATCCTTCATTTATTATTATTCTTTATATATGTGTGTAGAAGATGATGATGGACATTCAGCTGATTTGCTGAGAAAAAAATCTGTTTATTACACCAGCAATTATATGAAACTAATTGGAAGTGTAGTACCTGAGCGCGTTTCTATTTTTCAAAATAAAAGTACCAATTTACAAACACATTTTTAGGGAAGAGTTTAGGGCAATTATTATGTTATTTACACATTTGACCAATAAAATAAAGTGTTTCATATTTTTCTATAACAATTTTGTAGTATATATGTATTTTTTTTTAAGTTTTTAGTGGTATGCATTTTTTTTGGCCAAGAAATTAAACTTAAATTTCTAGGCTAAATGCTGGCTCATATATAGCTCATTTGCATTGATCAACAGACACTTAATGCTTAATAAAATCAACAAAATAACTAAAATGAATTATTCTACTACACAGCATGTACAACAGAGAAAACAAATCACATTATAGTACATACACCAACAGTAACACTGTCTGTACGAAAAAGCAACGTCATTGTTTCTAAAATGTCATTTTTTAATTTTGTTTTTTTTTTATCTCATTTTATTTTATTTTTTCAAACATTATAATTTCAAGTTTGTTAATATTCTCTCTGTTTTGTTGAGTTTCAGTTGTGTCTAAGAAGTGTGTTTTCCAAAATTACATGTTTTAGTGGTTTGTTCTTGTGCTTTCTAAAATGTTGCATTTTCGGTTGTGTTGTGTTGTTTTGCCCAGTGTGTTTATACCTGTCATTTCATGAGATGACGGCGAGTTTGTGGAAGATTAGTGAGTTTGACCAGCATGTATTACCTGTGAGTCGCCTCTGCATTCACCTGCACATACACACACTTGTTTTTGTCACTTGTTAGGGCAAGTTGTTTACTCAAACTCACACCATGGATGTTTATACCAATGTTGACCTTAAGTATCAACTGTTGACTTTAACATAACTTCAAAGTGAGCCAGATTCTAACACTGAAACAAAGTGTTAACCCTAAAATAAATGGTAAACATGTGAGGACCAGCGTTTTTTGGTGGTAGACAGAGAACAGATGGCAATAAGTGGTTAGCTTGTGCTGCCCCCTGTTGGTGTCTGCCTGTCAACACATGATCCATTTGTCAAAGAGATGGATTCCCGACCCTGCTACAAAACAGCGGCGTGGAAAGGTTCCATAATGTAAGACGATCCCATGTAAAGTGAGAGGGTAATATCTTCTTTAAGCCATGTCAACACACACACAGGGGTAAATAAGGGAACCAACCCAGACAGGAGACACAGCTGGTTACAGTATTGATGGTCTGTCAAACATAATCACATATACCTTACTCAAGCGGAAAACTATCTATACAACAGACAGAGCTGCTGAGGACGGTATTCTTACTGACACCGTTTTTATCGGCAGAATGATGAATTTGGCAAAGTGCTCAGAGCCTGAGTGCAGCAGGTCAAATACAAAATGAATGACTGCCGAGTATGAAAGACGTACAAGAATTTGTCCGTCTGATGTCCAGCAATAGCCTGTGAGAGATATATCAAACCTGAAGCAGAGAGCACTTAAAAGTCGCCAATTCAAATATCGCTAAGATATTTCCTCTTTATTCTTCCCTGCAGGGAAAATACACAGTAAATCTGTGCTTATTGAAATTTGCCAGACTGACTGTAACTCACTTCCTTACAAGAACTCAAACTCAGTGTCAAAATACAACTTTTGTTGATCATAAATTCTAGTCATATTTCATGAGCCTGGGCCTGCAGGCACTGTGTGACTTTCCAGAAATAATAGTTTGCCCTTTTTCCTTTTAGATATTCCTTGCATGGTGAAATGAAAAAGCTTTCTGCTGATACACAGTCCTGCACCTGGGTCATATATTACGCTTTGGTTGTCTCCTGGCACTGTGGTGGTGAATTTAGAGGCTGCCTATTAAAAGGTCAGAGGTGGATTGGTCAGGCATGAACCAGGTGTCAACACAATAAATCACAGCTTATTATTTTTTTGAGATGTTAAAGAAAAAAGCAGTCGTCTGTACCGACTAACGAGCTGAACGTACATCACAAAACAAGCAAGTCTGTTCAGTATGAACACGTTACCTCTACATTCCCCTTGAACCGGCCTGAGCCTGCAAGTCTGACAAGCATATCACTTTGCAACTGTGAGGGAGAATCATCACACTAAATTTAGAATATCGATCAAGGCTGGGATATGTGCAGGAAATGCGAACAGCAGCATAGTGCGGTTCTTGCATATTTTTCCCTCAGAAAACACAAATAATTCAGGAGGGATAAGATTTTTGAATGGCTGGTAGAAATAACAGTGTGGGGACTATGACACAGAGTCTTTCCGTCAATCGCTAAAGATAAAGTATGCAAAAAAAATCTAGTATTTTCCATTACAGAAGAAGAGATTATACTACAACTCCAGCTTGTCATAATAAACACATGCCTTCATTTTTATTCTTTATTTTTAGTTAAATAAGCTGCATGTTTCCCAAATTCCCAAATTCTTTTACTGATCCACTGGTTATCACTTCTTTTACATGTATTTATTGCATGTGTGATTCATTGTTTCTGTTTTGGCAACATCTTTTAGATCTAACCGTCACGTCAATAAATCTTTACGGGTTTTTAATTGGATTTACAGAAAGCCAAAGGGAGACTTTGCATTCTGTGGGGATCTGTAGATGTGTGTACACAGGTGGGTGTGCCTGTGCTGTGAATCCACACTTTTCTACAGAGATGGAGAATGTTGATGTTGACTGTCACACTCTCACACATCCCTGACATTTTAACACCAGCACCAGAGGACAGGATGTCTTTCTTTCCACCCATGTTCAAATCCCACATTTGCACCTTAACCGGTTGCAGTTCATACTTGTTGAAACTTGGCTATGACCCGTCCCATTATTCTGCTACAAACTGACACGTTTCAACTTATTATCACAAAGTGTTCTTTAGAACACAGCAATTCAAAGTAATCATCTTCTCTCCAGATCATAGTCTGTTTCTGCAGCTCAGACATTCCTCAGCTGGGAGTGAAAATAAAAAAGGGTCAACCACATCCCAGCCCCGAAATTTAGACTTCATTTTAACAGCGTGTCATTTTCATCCTGTTTTATTCTAACAAACAACTTTAACACAAACATTCATTTATCATGCCTGCATGCACACACAAAATAAGATCAGCTTTGCCTGAACGGGTGATGTGGCAGAAGACAGGTGGAGCTGTCAGGACAGTTTCAGTTCCACAAATACATGTATAGTTGAGCCAAGAATGAGTGCCAGTGACTTTCATGCACATGCACACACATATTTGTCAATTCTTCCTCCAGACTAAATCAAAACTCACACAATAATCACAAACATGAGAGTCAGAATGAAACAAAGAATCCAGTGTACAGGATGTAAAATTTACTCCCCACAGGGAACATAACTGCATCATTTTAACCCTCCTGTTGTCTTCATTTACAGGCAGTAAAAAATATGATTTCCTTGTCTGAAAAAAAAATCCAAAATTCAGCAAAAAAAATCCCCAAATTTCTGAAAATTTGCAAAACCTTCCGGAAGAAAATTCCAATAATTCCTTCAAAATTTCCCTTAAAAGTTTTATTTAAAAAATCCCCCAAATTTTGGCAAGAAAATTCTTGTAAATATTTTCAAAAAATGTGTAAAAATCTTCCAAAAAATCTCAAAAAATATCTAAAGTGATTACATACATATCAGTAAAACTTCTAATACTTTCTTTAAGAACATTCACAAAAAAATCGACCAAAATCCAGTGAAATTCGCTGGATTTTGGTTGATTTTTTTGTGAATGTTCTTAAACATTTTTTTTAAACATTTCTTTTTTTTCCAACAAAAAATGTTCAAAAGTTTCCCAAAAATGTTGAAAATGTGGACATCAAAAATTTCACTGTGAAAATGTATTTTTTTCCCACATTTTCACACTTTAAAACGGGTCAATTTTGACCCGCAGGACGACACAAGGGTTAAATGGAAGCGCGCAGATACAGCAGTAGATGGTAATAGGTCCATTTCTTACCTGTGCTCCACATTGACTACACCTCTTCTCCTGCTGATCTTTTCACTGAGTCCAATCTCCAACACTGGCTAATGGGGAAGTAACTATTTCCTGTGTTAAATCCTTCCCAACAGGAAACTAGCTGCTGCTTCTCAGGTGAAAGAAAAATGATGATATTCTCATTAATCTGAGTCCAAGAGCAGCAAACAGCACAACTGCAACGCAAAGGACATGTGGACATAGATACTGCTTACACCTCTGTCACCTCCCTTCCACCTCTCCACATCATATCTCCTCCCTCCTCCCTCTCTCTCTCGCAGTCTCAGGCCTGTGTGAAAACAAAGCTAGAGCAGGAGATTCCAGCAGCTAATCTTGGCAGGCCTTAATAAGTGAGGGCAGTGGTGTCATAAGAAGGCGAGGGCAGACTGTTGAACGCTGTAACAGGGAGGCTGGGGAGGGCAGGAAAAGGAGTCAAATGTCAACGAAGGCATGAGGAGTAATATGTGATGTTCGGCACACAGAGGGAAGAGAAACATTAACCTATGAAGAGATGATCTGTGGTGCAGCACGTGGAGGGAATTCTCTAACTCTCTGTCGAAATGGAAAAAAACAAATTCCTAATCGTCTGCAGACACAGCAACAAATCTCAGTGCATCGATGTCGAGAAAGTGTAGAAAAACAGCGAAAATTCTGAACGTATGGAAAAATGCTGAGTGACAACAGTAGCACGCACATGCGGAAATTCATGGGTAAATGCTAGTCTGCAGTAAGCAGCCACCCACCATGCAGACAACTTGGAGCTGCTACGATGTGACACAAGATGAACAGAAGAAGAACAGCTCGCTCCAGGCCTGCTCCTTCCACAACATCACCTCCCAGAGTGCAGCTAACCATTAGAGTACGATGCACTTGCAGTTAAAAAAGGCAACACGCTCTCTCAGCCTTACATGCGGGCGCACTGCGTCTTAGCACCCCCCCGGGCAGTCTGCAGAAAGATAGGTTAGAAGGGGAAAAGGACAGCAGTTTACAGCTGTAAGCACATTTCAGCACCCAGGGCCTGAGGGCTCGAGTTACAGAGACACACTGAGGACCAGAGCTGTCCCTCGCAGCAATAAACATGCCAGTAAAGGTTACACGACAAAAACCATTAAGCTTGGCAGTAGGTTTTGTTATGTTTTTTATGGCTTAATTTACTTTGTAAATGTCTCAAACATTCTCATCTGGACACTGATACTGAAGTCTGAAAAGTCAGCTTCCGTAAGAATGCTGTGCTGCCATGTATAATATACTTAAACATGGCACAGCCTTGAATAATATTAGTTGTTCTTTCATTAGAAAAGAGCGACGTAAGAATAAGACGTAAAAAAGTGATCATATATACGAAAATTCTATCCGTTTCTCCACAGCTTTAAGTTAGCTCATTTCTTGTTCCCTGAAAAAGGTCGTTTTGTATAATTGTGAAATGTTCATTATTTTTCAGTTTTGAGTAACCTTACCTTTTTTTTAAAAAAGATTTGGCAGTTCACCACTTACCTTTGTACCGTTTCAAGCTATTCATTGGACTTGAACTACTCGAATTTCTATAAAAAATTGAAAGATTGGGGTGTTCTAAAACTTTTGACTAGCAGTGTATATATTCATATGTGAATTGCAAGAAATATTAAAAGAAGATTGAAATTCATTAAAGGATTAACCCGCCATATCCCAACAACTACCCCAAGGTGTCAAAGGCATGTTATCTTTTTAAAAAATGTCAAAAACATAGTATTTTTCAGCCACAAACTGTAAAAACAGAGAGAATCATCAACTTGCCGACAATCCTGAAATGTATCCCAAGTGAGATGCAGTTCCTTCTATAAAATTAGGCAAATCTGAGCTTAAAATCCTAATAGTTACTGATATAACTCACTGTATTTTTCATTTAAAAATCAGCTCAAAAACAAATGTTTAATTGGATTGTGTCATAAACAAAAAATTGTGTGGTTATTTTCGACTGAACTACAGGCTGTACTTACACAGAGCAGAGAGGACACAAGTATGGAAACGGATAAAAAGTTGCAATTTGGAGTCTGGAATAGCATTCTAATTTATTTATTTTTTGAACACAGAAGACATTTTGGAGTTCTCCTTCCTTTAGCCATGGTTGTGCTGTTTTCACAGAGTTGCCAGACTTTGTATTGGAGTTAAAAATGAGGCCACAGTGAGTAAAAATATGACAAGAGCAAAAATCTCTCCAAAATTTGTCAAAGTTCGGAGAATTAAATTGCCGTTCGAGGATGGAATTAGATTAGTTATGCACAAAAAAACACTGTCTAAAGTTTGGCTAAGCTAATATGAAGCTTTAGCAGATTGAGTTGGACAAATTAAATGGTCATTTTTCAAATAAGTGCAAAATTTACAGCTCAGTCAGTGAAAAATAAAGAGGGAATTCTGCAGCCTACTTCAAACATTTGGAATACATGTCTAACTCAAGGCACTGAAGACTTTAGTGTTGTATATACTAAATGAGGGTACTTCAAAAAGTTCTCAGTCTCACCACAAAACGTCACAGGAGAAAGATTGTTCAAGCATTTTTTTCAATACAGTATCTTCGTCCACTGATGTTCTAGATTCACTATTACTTCATAGAAGAAGGTCACATCTTGAGCCCCCAGATTCTCCTCAGCAGCATGGATGGCCTAATCGTTATTCTAAAAATGGTGAACACTGGAAATTGAAAAGATATGTCAGATGCTGCAGGTCATGTGAGTAAGGTGCATGGAGCAACAATTCAAAGCCACATTTGGCATCTTCAGCCACTAGTACTGCATGGATGGGTCCAAGCATTCCTCTCTTTTTGTCTTTGATTGCTTCAAACATTTGAGTTATAATGGACAGTCATACATGCCTTTAAAGCATACAGTTATGTGTCAAACAGGAGAAATTGCCCCCTGAAACCTACTGATTTTAATGGCATCTATAACCTCTGCGCCTATGACGTATAACCGCTCGGCCAATAGGAACGTGGCAACTTAACTTGCACGAAGGGCAAAGTGGAGGTAAAACCGGAAGTGTGTGTGTGTGTGTGAGTTCCCCCGAAACTTCGTGTGTAAACAGGTAAGTTGTTGTAGGTCGCTAATATGCAGTGCTGGAATATAACAAAGTACATTTACGTTACGCTACTTCCCCCGAACAGTGCGCAAAACCCCGCGGCGAGCGCAGCGCAAACGGTGTTAAATACGCTTAACGCCCCTTATTTCCGGGTAAGGCCGAAAGCTTTCTTCAAGTACCCTCGTAAATATAAGAATTATCCTGCAGTTCAAATGAGCCTATTTCGCAAAAGTTCAGTCCTTATTACGTAGAATATGTTTGAGTGGAACATATGACTGTCATTGTTATTGCAATCTAATTAGCTTCTATGAAATTATAGTAAAAATAATGAACTTGTTTTCTATAGCATCCTTCAAAACTGTACTGAGAATGTGATTCACAGAGCATTAAAATACTCCAAACAGCAGATTAAACAATAAATGAAATAAAACATTATTTAAACACAAACATTGCAATCTTTAAAAGACCAATTACCAAGCATGAGAGCAGGAATAAAAAGTTCTATAATTGCTTTTCTGTACTGGTGTGTTTTAAAAGCAGTAGCTGGGTTTCAGATCTTAGGGGTCCAGGTGCAGAATATAGTGATAAAAGTTGCAATATATAAAGTGAGTCCAGGCTGTGTAGAGATTTAAAAGTGATCAACAGACTCTTAAACTGAATTGTATATTATACGGGAAGCCAGAGTTGTTTAGTTTCATTTGATCTATCACGGTAATTGTGCCAGAACCGGATTTACATGTTCCCTTCCCCAAGTGTTGGTGAGAAGTCATGCTGTAACCAGGTGATGTTGAGTTGTTGAGGCAGGTGAATAAGTATTTACAATAGTCCAGGTGTGTAAGAAAATGAGGGTGTGTGTAAAAGTTGCTCAGTTATGTTTCTGAGGGAGAACCGGTTTAATTTTTGTAATATTTCTAAGTTGTATAATAATAATAATAAATTTTATTTATAAAGCGCTTTTCCAAAAGCTCAAAGACGCTGTACATAAAATACAATAAGATAGAACAAAACAGATAATTAAAATCAGTAGATAGTAAACAAGTTCAAGATAAAATACAGAATCACTTAAGGAAAGCAGATCTAAAAAGGTGAGTCTTTAAAAGGGATTTAAATGTGGTGAGGTTGGTGCAGTCACGGAGGGCATGGGGGAGTGAGTTCCAGAGTGTGGGGGCGGCAATGGCGAAGGCTCTGTCCCCCCAATGTCGCCGGCTGGTCCTGTGCGGGATGGAAAGGAGGTTTGTGTGGGAGGAACGGAGATTCCTGGGGGGGGTGTAGGGGAGGAGCAAATCGGTAAGGTAAGAGGGGGCTAGATTATGGATGGACTTGAAGGTGAGGAGAAGCAGTTTGTACTGGATGCGGTGTGAAATGGGGAGCCAATGGAGGTTCCGCAGGACGGGTGTGATATGGTCGTGAGAACAGGTTCGGGTGAGGAGTCGGGCAGCAGAGTTTTGAATGAGTTGAAGTTTATTGAGAACTTTGGAGGTGGAGCCGAAGAGAACGCTATTGCAGTAGTCAAGGCGGGAAGTGACGAAGGCATGAATGAGGGTTTCAGCGGCTGAGAAGGAGAGGAAGGGGCGGAGACGGGCGACGTTGCGGAGATGGAAATAGGCAGTTTTGGTGATCTGATTAATGTGGGGTTCAAAAGTGAGGTTGCTGTCAAATATCACACCGAGGTTGCGGATGTGAGCAGAAGGAGATAGGGTGGTGTTATCAATGGTAATGGGGGGGTGGGGAAATGGTGTGAGTGATTTAGGTCCGATAAGGATGAGATCAGTCTTGTCACAGTTTAGCAGGAGAAAATTTTTCCTCATCCAGGATTTAATGTCGGCCAGGCAGCTGGAGAGAGAGGGGAGGGTGGTGGTGGCGGTGGTGTTGGTGGAGATGTAGAGTTGGATATCGTCGGCGTAGCAATGGAAGTGTAGGTTGTGGCGGCGGATGATGTTGCCGAGGGGGAGGAGGTACAGGATAAAGAGGAGGGGGCCAAGTACTGATCCTTGAGGGACACCATGGGACAGGGGGGCGGTGGGTGATGTGCAGTTGTTGACCTTGATGAATTGTTGTCGATTAGTGAGATATGATGTGAACCAGGTGAGGGCGGTGCCGGTGATGTTAATGGAGGATTGAAGGCGGGACAGGAGGATGGAGTGATTGATTGTGTCAAATGCTGCAGAGAGGTCGAGAAGAATGAGGATGGTGACTTGTCCAGAGTCTGAGGAGAGGAGGAGATCATTGGTGACCTTGAGGAGAGCAGTTTCAGTGCTGTGATGAGAGCGGAATCCGGATTGAAAGGTTTCATACAGGTTGTTGGAGGTGAGGTGAGTTTTCAACTGGGCAGCGACGACACGTTCTAATGTTTTGGATATGAAGGGGAGATTGGAGATGGGCCGGAAGTTGTGAGGGGAGGTTGGATCCAAACCAGGTTTTTTGAGGATGGGGGAGACAGAGGCGAGCTTGAGGGGTGAGGGGACACAGCCAGTACTGAGGGAAGTGTTGATGATGTTAGAGATGAGGGGGGCGATAACAGGGAGGCAGTTTTTGAGGAGGGCAGTGGGGATGGGGTCCAGGCAGGATGTGGAGTTTTTAGTTCCAGTGATGAATTTGGGCAGGTCCAGGGGGGAAACGGGCGAGAAGTGGGCCAGGGGGGGAAAGTTCAGAGGGTTTGGTGGAGGAGAGGGGGGATCAAGTGAAGTGGGAGAGGTGACAAGGCTGCTGTGGATGGAGATGATTTTGTTATGAAAAAAAGAGAGGAATAGGTTGCATTTGTCAGTGGTGAACGAGTTTGAGACTGTGTCCGGGGGGGCAAGGAGTTTATTGACAGTTGAGAAGAGGGATTTGGGGTTGTTGGAGCTGGTATTGATCAGGTCAGAGTAGAAAGTGGACCGTGCAGATTTCAGGGCGTCTTTGTATTGTTGGAGGAAGTCGGAGTAGGCTTGGCGGTGAACTGTCAGGTTTGTTTTCTTGACAAGACGTTCTAGCTGTCGTTTATGGGCTTTCATGAGGTGGAGTTCAGGGGTGTACCATGGAGCAGAGTGGGAGAAAGTAACTAATTTGGATTTGAGGGGAGCAAGCTGATCAAGACAGGAAGAGAGAGTATGATTGTAGTGGTTGATGAGGTCAGTGGGGTTATTGATTGACGGGGGAGGGGAGACGGACAATGCAGTGGTCAGTGAGGCGGAGAATACAGAGGGGGAGAGTGATCTGGTGTTTCTAAAAAAGATTGTCCGTTTTTCCTTGGGCAGGGGGGTGGGGAGGCTGATGTCCATAGTTATTGCTAGGTGGTCAGAGATGGAGAGATGACAGCTGGAGATATTTAGGACTGTAAGACCAGAGGAGCAAACCAGATCGAGGATGTGTCCATGGTTGTGGGTGGGGAAATTGACATGCTGGGTGAGGTTGAGTGATTGTAGGAGATCTAGGAAGTCAGAGGCAGATTTACTGTGAAGGTTGTCCATGTGAAAGTTGAAGTCACCAAGGATGAGGACTGACGGAGATGTAGCTAATAGCTGGGTGGCAAAGTGGGAAAAGTCAGGGAGAAATGAGGGGTTTGGTTTAGGTGGGCGGTAAATGATAGCAGTGACCATTGGGGTGGGACCGGGTGATTTAAAAACAAGGTGTTCAAAGGAGGGGGAGGCAGGGATGGAAAGTGGGATGGTTGTGAAGACCTGTTTGTGGATGACTGCGATGCCGCCTCCTCGACCTTCTGGGCGGGGTGAGTTGAGGTACGTGTATCCGGAGGGGGTGGCTTGGTTGAGTGGGTATGAATGGGCCAGAGTCATGATGTGCTGGATAAGCTGAGGTTGTGATCCAAGACGACGAAGTTTCTTGCTGCATGCGTTTTATTGGTTGACAGTGGTCCGAGGTGAGGGGTGATGTTGTGGGAAATGTGTTTGGGACCATTGTTTAGCTGAAGGAAGTAAGTTGCCATCCAGTTCTTGATTGCAGTGAGGAAATACTGCAGAGAGTTCAGTAATAGTTTCCACATGTAGAGAACAGAATGAATTTGTGTCTTTCTGTATGTTTCATTTCTCATTCACTTACATTGCTACCTATTTAGTTTGTCAACTTCTTAGTGTTGCATTGTGAACAGTGAAGAGAGCACAATATCGTATTGGCATGTTGTCCAGGAATGGCCGACATCTCTGTACCACTAAGGGCCTGCAACAAAAACATACAAATGACTAAAACAGGTCCAATGCCAAGAATGCATGGATATCTCACCAAAACATGTGTTGCAAGTTACTAATACTGGATAGTGTCATTTCCTGTGTCTGCTGATGAAAAGTCCTGCCTGCATATAAGGACTTTTTAAAAAGGGGGTCTGAATTTATAGCTTTCATGTCAAATCATAATTTCATATTCTTAATACATCAGATGTCCAATATATAATCCGACCAAATTACTTTATAGCTCCTAATTTCTAATAGGAAGAACAGCAAATTTTGTTTTGTTCCATAAAACATAAAATCAATTAACTGAAAAGATGTAAATCAAGAGAATGTATTTTTTTAATAGTTCAGTATGGCTACAGCTTGGCCCAGCTGCTCTTTTCCTGAACATGACCTTAAAATGAATGAAGTCTCGCAACCTCATACTCTAATTGTGGCCCTGCCCACCTTTAACCTGAGCAAAGTTTAATCAGCCCCAACTGAAAACACCCACGTGCAAGTGTGCAAGGCATTCTGGGTCGTCAGCACATTTCTATATAAACACTGACGCTGGTGCTTTAGACACATGGTGGTTTGAGGCTGTTTTTGCTGAAAACATGGCAAGCATAGAAGTACTGGCAAGCAGATATAGCTCATTTGATAAAATGTACTGTCATGACTTGCGCAAACAAAGCTTTGCAGACTGGCCATTTAGAGAGGAATGTAACTGCACACCTGAAAAGGTAAGAAGGCCACTGTCTGGTGAAGTCCTGGTGCTTCAGAACATTATTCAATTATAGAATGATTTCAAAAATGTTTGATGCTTCATTTTGACTGTTTAGTGGCCCAAAGGACTGAATCAAGATAGAGGATTTATAGGTGAGACCGAATGTGTCAGACAACTCTTAGACACTTAGGAATGCAGCCACACTTCTACATAAACTTTGAAGTATTTAACAGCAGCTTATGAAAATTTTAATTGGTATTCTATCCCAACTGTGTTTACACAGTAATGATATCACAGCCTTTAATCCAAGGCAGTGACAGCCTGTGATTTACAGCTAAGCAGGTGCCAGACTGAGTTTCATCAGGTGTCCTGTTCACAGACCCTTCCGACTGCCCATCCCAGTCCTGTCATGATGGACGGGCTGCTGATAAGTTGCTTGTTGAGCAACACAAAGTGCCATGTTACCAGCTCATAATCCTCCCAAGAGCCAAAAGCAGATCATCCTCTGGTTTCATTCTCACCGATATCCACTGTGTCATATCCTCCTGAGAACCAAGTATCTTTCTATCTAACTTTTGTGATTTTTTTTTTTTTTTTTTTTGCCGTTTTGGAGCAAAAACAAGTCACAATTTAGAATTTTATAAAAAAATTTGTATTTTAGAGACAACAGAACAATTTTACCATAAACCAATAAAACATCAACACAGGCAGAATGCCAATCCATTTTCTAATGAAACTTTAAGAAACTAACTAACTGTAAAAAAATTGAGGTTGAATGAAACATAGTAATAAAACTATTTACTCATTACATTAATTACTTTACATTTAACGTGTTTATTATCCCACAAAGAAATGGTTTTGGGGGCAGATATTTGAATGTAAACAAAGAAGTAGCATGCTAGTTATCTATTAGCTAACCCCATTAAATCGTTCTCATGTCCATAACAGTTGACATTTATAAAAGGGTTTTCCTGACAAAAAGTTTAACCGAACTCTGACCCCAATTTATAACTCCCAACATATTCATAAACCATAACAATTTTTGACTTTTTTCTTTTCCTGGCAGGCGCATTAGCTGCTGCCTCCATTTTATCTCAGCATGAGAACAAAGTTCACCTAATTACACCCAAACACTTAAGATATCACTGGAAAGGCCAGGATGTCCTCTATTAAGCACATCATGATTTAGTAGCGTAGCTCAAATGAGTCAAAAGATATAGATCAAAAACCAATGTCCAGTACAGAAGACATAAATGAATGGGCCAGGTCTCAGGAGGATATGCAAACTTCCTTAATTTGGTGTTTCGTGTTTTATTTTCTATAAGAAAAGCTTCAGACCTTGACTATGTTTGTCTTTGCAGATGGCCAAGGCTGGGTTTGTCCATTGCCCCAGTGAGAATGAGCCTGATGTTGTGTGCTGTTTCTTCTGTCTGATTGAGCTCGAGGGCTGGGAGCCAGAGGACGTTCCCTGGTAGGAAAAAAATCTTAACTCCCTCAGGCCTTAATTTTCACATAAGCTCAGGGTCACCTAAACATGTCCTACTAGCAGTGTGAAGATACGTAGTAGTTTCAAATCTGATTATTTTATCTATACAGCTCAGAATTAAGAGTTGACCCAAAACAATTAGGGGACAAATTCGATCAACAGCATGTCATCGTAGGGCATTAAAGGAAAGACTGCAGTTGCATCAAAATACAAAATACATTTTACAGCTGCCTTTAAATCTTGATTCACATGATAATCTTTTGTCAGAATTTTATTTTACAAAGGACTGTGTGTTGATTAAACTGGATTATTTAAGGATAACATAGTACTTGTTTGCACTCGGCTGTTTTGTCTTATATGTTTGTATTGTTGCATATTACCCGACCAGGTCAGAACATGCAAAACGCTCCCCTAACTGTGGATTCTTAACCATGAAGAAAGACTTCACCAATCTAACTGTGGCTGAATACCTTGGAATGGAGAAAGACAGGCTGAAGATCTATCTTGTAAGTGATCTGTAGACTGTATGCAGTGAAGTAACCTTTTGCTTAAATACTTAAAGTGGTTGTTTAATGTTCAGCTTTGTGTTGTTTTATTCTCTAGAGAAAAATTTCTCATAAGAAGATGGCTTCAATGCGGGAAGCCATAGACTACACGCTTGAGACGCTTAAATCTCACTTGGACTCGTAATGATTCTATATATGTTGTGATTTTTATGAAAGGGTGCAGCAAGAGCCTGTAGTCTTTACTAAGTACTTCTATGGAATGGCAGTTTAAAATATCAATAAAGTTTTGAAGTTTACTCTGTAGTACTGCCTTTAACCACAAGATGGTGCTTTTGCACTAAAGCTGTAGTTTTCCCACCACAGACACACTTTTTGGAATCTCTCACTCTAAACCTTCACAAATGCTATCCAAAATGAAAGCGCACATTGAGCAGGATTACAATGTGGGGCTATATTCCCTCTTTTCAACCACATACTTACCATTTTCCTGAACGTGCCACCACCTCTACCACCCCTTTTCAAACCTTGACCCTGGACAGATGGCCTGAAGCCCCTCCTTTTCAATACCAACTGTTGCCCCAGTAACATCTGTTACATATAGGGGGACAGTGTGCACTGAGAGGGCTTGCCAGGACACTGTGTCTAACCCTGCAAGGAGGACTGAGATGTCAAGGAAAAAGTGCAGGATGCTGCAGCTGACAATGAAAATTGTGGGAAAGGTGCTCATGCAATAACACCCCAAGAAAACTCCCTCACACTTTGATGCTTCCCCAGTTGTTTAGCATTTCAAGCACAAAGGTTTGAGTTGGTGTGAAGTCTTGAGATTTTCATATCTTTTATATAGCAGAAACAAAAGTGTGTGTGTGTGTGTGTGTGTGTGTGCGTGTGTGCGTGTGTGCGTGTGTGCGTGTGTGCGTGTGTGCGTGTGTGCGTGTGTGCGTGTGTGCGTGTGTGCGTGTGTGCGTGTGTGTGTGTGTCATGGGAAGGTTGGCTGGATAGAGAGCAGGATTAAAAGATACGATCCCTTCTCCAACCTTCCACTGGTCTGGATTAATGTCTAATGTAACACTCTGGCCACTGAGCCCAGATCAGCTGCTTAATTCTCTTTTATCCGCTCACTGCAGAGCAAATTGAAGAGAATATTTTTAGATTAAAAAAAAAAAAAAAGTAAAATATCCTAGGTGATGTAACATTTCTAATGATACTGTTTTGCTTTAGATTTTCTGGACTTTTTTTTCCCCCCAATACAGTTGTGGGATATTTCCACAATCACTCAAAAAACAGTAACTTTCATTTTTTTTTTTTTTTGCTAAGGAATATTCACAAAAAGTATAAGCTAAAAAAAAATCCCAAGAGTTTATTGATGTGATGGTTGGGTTAGTTAAGTAAATGGTGAGGTTTTGCATAAGTACACAGATCATAAAGAGCCTATTTACTGTAATTGCTAATGTAATTCTAATCAGGGCTTATACCCTCATCCAGTGTCAATCCACTTACATATGTGTGCTCCAGAAAATGAACAAAGAGAATAGTATGGCGTGACTTCAATCCCTGTGCAGCACAGATGTGATAGACGGACTTATGTGTGGGAACGTTGAAAAACTGTTTTCATTTTATTGGATCATAACTGAGGTGGGGGCCAGGCCTTATGTTTCCCCTCACCCCGCTTTTTAATAATAATCAGTATAAGCCTAAAATCGGTCATTAAAATAGCAGGAGTCTGCATTTCACTACCATACATTTGATTAGGTTTCTCTCAGATCTAATTAATAACCTGTGAAAGGGTTTTACACCAGTGACCTAGACTGGAGTTTCCTAATTAATGAGTCTCTGCTAAACAAACTGTAAACAGTGATTGTAGCAGATGGACAAATGGACAGATGTTACTAACAGAAACTTTACAACCTGAGCTTTCCATCAGGCCCCATCTGTTGCTTCTGCAACCGGTCCCTCCCTCTACCCTCCTCCAATGCTTCTCCTCATCAGCATCTATCACAGAACACTGATGCTCTATATGCGGCGCTGAATTAATGACATCAGAATTTACCTTCTCGAATGACCTGGCTTAACTTTTCGTAAATAAAGACCAAATCAAGCAACGTGTTATCACATCGGAGCAATAAAAACAGAACTTTCCCACTATTTATCTAATGGTTATTCTTTAAGCTTCACTTACTTATGTACTCATGAGAATCTATTAAGCAAGATAAATGACTGGCATCTATAGAGGCCAGCTGACAGACGTCAGCGATGCACCAAAGCCACGTCAGTGTGTCTAAATCATGATGAATTTACTGATTGATTGCCAGAGGAAAAAGGACACCGAGTTGCACAGTTCCTTGCATCCTAATTAGACAAAAACTAAAAGTCCTGTTTTAGTTCCTCCACCTCTAATGTTCATGCTGGCTGTCTGCTCTCTCAGACACCACGGCCCTCCTACCTTGGCAGTTTTTTTTTTGTTTTTTTTTTTGTGCCCTGTTCCAAAGAGACCTCCATCTGTCCCTACACTTGGCTCATTGTGGTGTCCCTCAGCCCAGCAACTTCCACAATGCAGTGGGCGTGCAGAGGGGGGCCAGGGTAAACACGACAGCATCCACATCCCATTAGAAGCTCTTTAACTCCTGCACCCTAATACTCCCAGAGAACTCTGGGAGGGGAAGGTCCACCCCTTATCCTCCCGCACACAATGTCACCTTTTACACCCACTTCCATAGGTAATGAACCTGCAAGCTGCCCTCTTTCCTCCCCTTCCATGTACATCTCCATTTTTTATTTCTCTGGAAAAGCTGTTGTTCTGTATCACTTCATTTTTAAAAAAGCATTGTTTCTCTAATCAAATTAATCTGAAAATTTTAACTTTATTTGAATGTTTTACAGGTGAGTCAGTGCTGTTATTAGAAGAGATACTGATGTAGTGAAACCATCCCTGAATATTTATTACTTCAAGCTAGATTTATTTTATTCAGTACACTAATCAGATGTGATAAGATTGAAGTGAATCTTATCCTGTTAACTCTCCTGTTGTCCTCATTTACCGGCACCAAAAAATATTGTGTCCTTGTCTGAAAAAAATCAAAAATTCTGCAAAGAAATTCCACAAATTTCTGAAAATTTGCAAAACCTTCAGGAACAAAATTCCAATAATTCCTTAAAAGTTTTATTTAAAAATAAATAAATAAATAAATAAATAAATAAAAAATCCCCCAAATTTGGCAAGAAAATTCTTGTAAATATTTTCAAAAAATTAGTAAAAATCTTCCAAAAAATCCTAAAAATATCTAAAGTGATTCCATATATACCATATATATAACTTCTAATATTTTCTTTCAGAATATTCACATAAAAATCAACCAAAATCCAGCGAAATTCGCTAGATTTTGGTTGATTTTTATTTGTGAACATTCTTAAACATTTTTAACATTTTTTTTCCACCAAAAAATGTTCAAAGATTTCCCAAAAATGTTGAAAATGTGGACATCAGAAGTTTCACTGTGAAAACATATTTTTTCCCACATTTTCAAACTTTAAAACGTCTCAATTTTGACCCGCAGGACAACATGAGGGTTAATAAAGTTTTTAGTTTTATTGAATTTCTTCCACCATGTTGTAAATGACCAGCTCTGATCACAAGCGTTTTAGATTACCCTGCCACCAACCCTGCCATCTTCTCACCACGCCAGCCTTGGCATCTTCTATTGTGTTTCTCTGTCTTTGCCCACATTTCTTTCTCTAGCCATCTCCTTGGTCTTTCTTCTACCAGCTGCTCTTCTAGGTCGTCTCCGTTTTTGGGTGCTCCACCTTTCAACCTGGACACCCATATCTCTATACACCCTACAGAGGCGAGTGTGTGTGTGTGCATGTGCTGAGGCCCAAGAGGAGGAGGGGGGATCACTGTGTTCACCCCAGCTTAAAGGCAGAGGGATTATCGGCACACAGACACTGATTAAAGCCTTCCAACCTCCCATGGCCCCATTAATACAATCTTAATCACAATGCTTTATCCTTCCATCTAGCTCCTATGGATCAGGACCTTTTTCATTTTAGTGTGAGCCACTCTTGTTTGGCCAGTGGATTAAGTGTGCTGTGCACAGAAACTAAAATATAGGCACAAGAGAATGAGAGAAAAAGAGAGACCAGGCTTCATTTTGTACTTTTAAAAACTCAGATTTAGTATTTTTCTGTTTTTATCTGGGACGTCGGCCAGGATGAAGCAAAGTAATCACCCTCATGTTGCCACTAGGACTCCTGTCAGCAGCATGCATGTCTGCTGTATAGTGTCTGCAAACATTAAAACCAAAAAAAAGTTTAGGAGTCAGGAGTTGGACTGCAGCACCATTAAATCTCTGGGCTGATATCTGATATGACCTCACTCTCTGGGGATTGAGCTACAGGTTGCACTCTGCTGCCTTTTGCTTCAGCCAAGATGACATTATTGAGCATGTGTTCCTTTCCCATTAGGAGACCCTCATTCACTTCTTATAGAGAAGATAAACACTTGATATGTTTGATTAAGTCTGTATTATAAAGTACTGTAAAGTTACAATCATTCTTAAGTATACTTTTTATCAAATAGTTTTCTAGCAATTTCACGTTTCATATTCTTTGCATCAACAAACTAGTTTAATAGAAAATACTAAACCCTAAAAGCTTCTGACATGAAAACTATTTGTAGATCATCTGAAATTGCTCCATGTAACTATCAAACTCTCCACCATACCACAATCTGAGACTGCCCTGCATCCCTCTGTGTTTTCTAATCTTGTATCCAAAGTCAATTTACAGGGATTATTTCCATATCCACCCACTCATGTATTTGGACTCTGGAGGATAATTCACATTCCCTGCCCCCCACCGTTTTTGTGGTAACAAAACAGCAAAGACACAAAGAGGGTGTGCGCCAGCTAACTCTGCCAATACTTTCTCACAGGCCAAGTGTGGGCCTGTGTGTAAAGCTATGTGTCGTTCCCGTGCCAAGGCTGACACACAAGAGCAGAGAGGACAGACTTGTGAATGAGAAGCTAGACCTCTGTCACCTTTATTGCCCTTTCCTTCTCTTTCTCCAACACACTAATTCCCCTCTCCTTTTCCCCTCTCTCATCCCTCTCTCTCATGCTCTCACTCTCTTCTCGCTCTCTCCTTTTCTCCCCAAATTGGCCCAGCTGTCCGTCAGCCCCCTGCAGTTCCCCCAGCTGTCTGCCCTCCCCGAACGAGAAGCCCAACAACAATGCAGGTCACAGGTCAAGAGAAAGAACAGGCTGCGTTCACAATAGACCAGTGGCGCCCACTAAAACAATTGTTCCATTTTGTCCTCCAGTCTTTCTCCACTGTTGCCAGGACTGGAAAAGACAAACCTTTTGGAGAGGTAGCTGAAGAGGGGGGAAGTCCTCCTGGACAATAACCTCCAAAGCACCTTGCCCTTCTTACAATTGGCTAAAGGGCCACAAGGATAAACGCACTTGTGCACACCAGCCCTTGTTCTCACCACTCCACCTTTGCGTTCTGCCACCCCATTGTTTATTTATTTCAAGAGCAATGATGTCATTGAATGCCATCATTAAAGTCAAAACCGATTCTTTAGTCATTAGTTGAGTGATATAAATGTGTTAGGATCCCTGCCAGCTTGAGCTAATCTGAAAATAGACGTTACTTATCTGTAGCTTATTCACACTTTGCTGAAATTTGGATTTAAACAGGCTTTGGCATATAGTGTATGTTACATTTTTCTCAAAATAATAATTTTTAAAAATGTAATCTTCTAAACTAACTTAACTAATCTGTCTTTGAACAGAAATTTCAGGCTTGTCTTTCTTTCAGTAAACGTGGATGAATTATTTGAAAATGAGTTCTTGCCCTACAGTGTTTTGGCATGAGCTAGATGGGAAAGTGGGACATGTGTGAGTGAAAGCGAACGATGGAGACTCAGAAAAGCCTCTGTGACATATTCACCTGTTCCCCAGAGCTGTTTTCCCATGGCCAACAACAGCCTCCCGCCTGACCTGATAGAAACCCCAGAGCAAGCCTTTGAATGACATCATACACAGACTGTCTCTCTCTCTCACACACACACACACACACACACACACACACACACACACACACACACACACACACACACACATCCTGCAACAGATCTCTATTACCAGACCATAAAATATTCTTTTATCCAACAACTTGGTCTTGTACGTATTCATTCTTTTGATAGTTGTGTGCCTATGTTTGCAAATGTAAAATGATTTGAAGCCACAAGGAGCACTATTCATTTTCTTGTGTGTCAAATACCATTTCTGCTTTTTGTTGTCTTTTTGCACTGGAGATTTTTTTTTAAAGTATGCATTCATATTAAACTGCTGAGAAATGTTCTTAAGATACATGTTAAAAACCTGCATGTAATAGTTGCAGTATTATTTCCACATGCTGTAAAAGAGCTGAAACTGTGAGCAAAAAGTAAGTCTTAGTATGAAGTAAATATTTATAGATTCACTTGTTAAAATGACTGCCACAACTGAGACTCTATTAGGATTTTGTTGTGAAATTAACATAATTACAATTACTCTTCATGTTTGTGGATTACTAGGGAAAAATAGTAATTCTTGCTATAACTAACAATATGGCAAATGCAATTTGAAAATGCAAAAAGTCCATTTTTGTTGTCTGGCCACTGGAGTTTTTATATATATATATATATATATATATATATATATATATATATATATATATATATATATATATATATATATATATATATATATATATATATATATATATCTCAAACTACTGAGAAATGTTCTTAAGATACTTGTTAGGAACCTGCACATAATAATAGCAATATTATGTGCACATTCTGTTAAAAAAAGAAATCTGAAACTGTGAGCAAACGTGAGTCTTACTGTAATTAAAAATATGACAAATGCACTTTGAAAATGCAAAAAGAAGTAGTTTTTAAAAAAAGAAAATCTCACTACAACTGAATATTCAACTCCTAGCTAATGTAGTCTAACTGCATAGATCTTTCTGTCGAGCTCAAATTTAAGTGAGGGATGTTCACAGGATAAAAAACATGGCACACATTGTTACTATGGAAATAGCATATAATATAAGAATATTTATTCAATTAAGTGCGAAACAGCAAAATATTAACAGTACAGTATGACAAAAAAAATTGTGACACCAAATGAACAAGTACCTGAAAGATCTCCAATAAATAAATTAAATACAGTACAGCTACCAGTGACTGGCAACAATCCAAGAAGACAGTGAACAAAAACTGTGCTGAGACAAATATAAAAAAAAGGACAGGACATTATCAAAATAAATATTAAATACAGATATAAATAAATGCATTGCTTTTCTTAAAATGAGGAGGGCATCGGCTGCAGGCCTCTGTGCACAATTTAAGCTGGATGACATTTTGATCAGTTTTTTCTGTTTTGTAGACCAATGTTCTCATGTTTTTGTTCAGACACAAACCCTCTAAGCATGTGAGTGATGCTTCAGCATGGATATCTGATTTGGCAAACTAATCTTTAATTCCGCTCTTTAACAACTGAGGGGGCAACATGTTCAGAAATAATTAGAATCCAAATATCAACATATAATCATAACAAAAAAGAGAATAAATAAAACGATAAATGTTATGGGTGCATGTTTGTATCAGGTAGATTGAGTTGAGGTGATGAGTCTCTCTCTCTCTGAGCGTTCAGTGCTCTCCCAGAGTACTAGACAACATAAATGCAAACAGTTTTCTCTATACAGTCAGTACCGTGGTCATCGTTTTTACAGCAGTTTATACAAGAGCAGTGCTTCTCCTCTGGCCGGTTTCAGAGGAGTCACTGGTTCGGTCTCATTTCAGATGGTGCCCATCTGAGAGGCGACCAGGTGAGAGGGAGCGAAGGAGTCAAAGGCCACATCCAGGGGCAGCTCATAACGAGAAGCCTGAAAGAGAGGGTGGCCCTGAGGCCCCCCTGGCAGGCTGCCCGTCGTTGAAGTGGGGTAATGGTGGGACGAGAGGTAGTGGGCATGGTGGCTGGTGTGGGGTGTGTAGTTCCTCTCTGACTCATGGGGAGAAAGCTCCTGCTTCAGGGCAAAGTTGCCACTGATGCTGAGGGGGGGAGTGAGTGGGCCGTCGTACGGTGGGGTGCCGCTGCTGCACTCGTTAGGGGAGGGGTTGTCGTACACAGGCCCCTTGAATCCCTTCATATGAAGGAGGTGGGATGCCTCCAGGGAGCCGTAAGGAGGGCTGGGGAGGCCTGGGGATGGGTAACTGAGGGGATGGCCAGCCACCACACCACCCACTCCCGGGCCTCCACACTTGTCCTCCAGCTTGTTAAGAATCATGGGAGAAGGTCCCAGCTGCAGGCAGCCAGCCACAAGGTTACTGGTGGGCTGAGACAGGCCTTTACACAGCATCTCCACAAACCCGTGGCTCTCTGGGGACTGGCCACTCTCAAGCACCTCTGACAGAGCCCAGATGTAATTGCGGGCCAGCCGTAGAGTCTCAATCTTTGACAGTTTCTGCGTCTTGGAGTAGCAGGGCATCACTCTGCGCAGATTGTCCAGGGCATCGTTCAGCCCGTGCATACGAGAGCGTTCTCTGGCGTTGGCCTTGACCCGCCGGGCACGAAACCTCTCCTGTCTAGCTTTGGTCATTTTCTTCTTCTTGGGACCTCTCCTTTTGGGAGCGTTTTCTCCATTCGGCCCAATCTCCTCCTCATCTTCCTCCTCCTCTTCCTCCATGTCCTCACTACCCAGTTCTGTGCAGGAGTGGATGCGGCCCCCTACGGTCAGGCCATGGCGCCCTCTCATCTCTGGGCTTTCATCTCCATCCTGTGAGCTGCCGTCCTCCTCCAGCCAGCCGAGGGAGCTCACCAGCTCACTCACATCCCCGCTTTTCCCAAACGGTTTGGTCATCATTTTGATCTGAAGGAGAGAAGAAAAAAATTATCAGCAAATAAAAACCTCATCCGGTCTGTAAATGCACAAGGCTGCTCCCTAAAATGTGCATATATACATTTTTATTCATCATGACTATTGAGTGACACCAATTAGAATCAGCTGCTGACTAATTGTTACTGACTACACATGAAATACAGAGTGGGAGCTCTCATTTCAGCACTGCATCGTGGACAGCTCACCTAAGAGTCAGTTTACTCTGCTATATGAAATATTTGAAAGAAAGCGTGTAATTATTTAGAATTACATTGTGATTTTAAAGTATACTTGACTATTTTTAGCATGACATGCATGAATGGTCCCCTGCTGCTATGCTGTAGTCGTTGCAGCGACGCTGTCAATCTGGGACACGACGGGATTTACTCAGCATATAAAGCTCAAAGATTAAATAGGCAACATACAAATCAACAAACATGTGGACAAGCCGCCCACATAATGTTAATGACGCTACAAAGCAGTAGATTTGTCATTTTAATGATATTTTTACCTCTTGTAGAATAAATGTATAGAGTCCAAATCCAAATTCTAATGAAATGAATGAAAATATTGCTGTTTTTTTTTTTTTCTTCTTTTAAGGAGAACCAGGGACTCGGGACAGAAAATTTGCTTTTGTTTTTTGGGGAAAAAACTGCCCTAGTTAATTGTTGTGCACTAGTGCGTAAAAGTGGGACAGATTACTGTAATTTATGAATTCAGAAGTTTGGGCACGCAATTCTATTGGGACTTTACATGCTACTGAATATAATAAAGCGATCACTGCCAATTTAATACATTAGTTTTAGTGTTTTGAAAATGTTATTAAGTGAAAATGTGTTCGTCAGTTTGAGGATGTTTTCCCCATCCGTTCGAAGGAATGCAAGTGAATGTGCTGGACTAAGTGATCCAAATGTGGTTCGCAATTAAAATACATCTTAAAAGGACTCTTAACCTTTTAATTAAGCTGGACTCAAAAACGGACAAATCTGCAAACTCACCTGTTTGGATTTAACGCTCGCTTTGCGCAAAGAAAGAGAAAACCTGGCCAGTTAAAAAAAAAAAAAAGACTACAGCAAACTGAGTGATAAGTCCAGAATCGCCGGGTGTCTTTCTTCGCGCATCTGCCAGTGTCCCCAAACTGCTGTGCTCCCTCAGAAAGCCATGAGCGCGCCTGGAACTTTCATCTCCAAATGGCACGACTGGGCTGATTTTTTTTGCTTTTAGCCGGACAGGCCCCTCCCTCTGCCGCCCCACCCACCATCAGCTCATCCAAAACGCGCGTGGCGGGCTCGTGACCATAAATCCCCCCCCCCACAGCAAATGCGTAAGGAACAGATTTAGTGTGCGCGATCGGGTGCACGTGTGGGGCAATTCTGTATTTGTAAATCAAGGGGGTCTCGAAGCAGTGAGAGGGTGCGCACACATGGCCAACGTAAATAACGCTGAGGACGCTTGGTGTCTATGTAAGAAGCATACACTGTTGCCTGGAAGCCTGGAAACTTGCCTGTTCTCCTGGTTTTTCCTTCTGCCCAAACTTGCTTATAGCTGCAAGTCTTGCAATTATCATCAGCCAAACATGATTAACATACATCATTTCCTCACCTTATCCTTGGTGACACATTATTTGATAGAAATCCCAGCTGTGTTGCCACAACACATTCCTTATTTATCACCTTGCAAAAATTCAAGGTGGCCAGTAGCTCACACGTTCATAGTAAGAAAAATAAGATGCAAAGTCGTGCTAGTGGAAGACCAAATTCAGTTGCAAGAAAAACGGATGGTGCTGGTACAAAAAAAAGTGTTATAAAGTCTACACAATAAAAATAAATAAGCATATTGATGTATTACCTTGCAGCTGAAACTGGACTCTCTCACCTCTGCCATTTAACTCAATATTTATTTATTTTGTTACTGTCGACTTCTAGCCACAGAATCTGACTGACCACAGACGCCAAACTGTTTTTGTGCTGCAGAAATTAGATCTTGTAGTCAAATTTGCACTTGTTAAAACGTTGTTCTTGTATATGACCTACATGCCCACACTTGGAAATTGGTAAATAAATGTTAAAAAAAAAAAAAAAAATCCACCTCCTCTCTGTTTTGCTGTAGCGTGTGTTAACCATGTTAATCGATTGTCTATCTCTTCATTAGTCGGTTGGATTAGGCATTTTCTACTTAATTAAACCCAGTGTAGGCCTGCTCCTCGCTGACTTAAGAGACGCTTTTCCTTGTGTGCGCATTTAAGTGATTTTGACAGCTTGGTGTGCAGAGAGCAGGTGTGTGCGTTGTTCAACCAGTCTCTCAATTGTTTGCTTCCATGTTTAGCGTCATATTCTGCCCCCGAGGACTATGGGCTATCTGAATATTGAATCGATTGGCGCAATGATGGAGACCCAAGTTGGGGCTACTTTTTTGGGGAAGCTTAAATCCATCATGACAGTTATATTGTAAAAGACATGTCCTGCAGTGCCATATTTCTTCCATTTTTCTGTCAAGTTAGGAGGAGTTTAGTTAAATTATTGCTTTTTGTTCAGTGTCATGAAGGTCCATCAAGCCATGAAGAGTTAACATTTCAACTCAATAGAACCTTTAAACAGCTTTATACGGTGTTTGTCTTTTAATTCTCTAATCGTGCGACAATATTGGTGATTTTTGCGCACTTTGGACTACAAATGCCGCGGCATAATAAACGGCCGCCGGTCCTCGTGCGTGGCGCGCCGCGGCTCAGTGGGGGTCTTTTGTCATCACTGCCCACTGACAGCCGGGGTCTCGCGAGCCGCACGTGCCCCCGCATTGATCCCATTGTGCGCGCGATTGCGCACAGCTGTGCTCGCGACTGAACTTTTTGGCAACCGCTCCGTGGTGCTCTGCGTCTTTTTTTTTTTTTTTTTTTTTTTTTTAAGTGCGCGATATCGAGGCTGTTTTTGCGCGTCGAGGAAATCAGATACAGTCGCGTGGCCCGATCGGCATCCTCGCGTAAAAAGCGGCATTTATCTAACGATTTATTGGACGCAGCCGATAACAGATGGTGGAATATAGGAAGCGTTGGGGGGTCGAAAGGGGGGCATCTGTTGCTTGGAACCTCACGCGTCACTCGCCTCATCGTGCGGAAAACGGTATTCATGCACCTCGCCAACGGTCCTCATCTAGTCCTGGTCAGCGCACTGGCCATGAAGGCATGTGGACACGGACAGGATGAGTCCTGTCCGTTATTTGTGTGTGTGGGTGACTAATATGATGCGCCCAAAGCTCCCCCAGGTACATGCACTTCCACCCCACGAGCAGATACACTCCCCCTTCTGTCCCATGAGTGTGAGCTTGGCCTCACCACACCTGCAGCCTGCGTGGGGAATTGGAGCCTCGCAGTCTCCCACAATCACCGTGGGTTTCCCAAATGACTGAGTGACTAACGGAAAGGGAATTGCCCTGCTCTCATTTAGGCAGTAACATAGATAGTCAGCCTTCTGGAAGAGGTCATGGTGAACACATCTGAGCTGAACCAACTTTTGCTGAGATCAGCCCAAAAATACTAATGTTATAACAAAGTTCTACAGTCTGTTAGTGACTTGACTTGCCCCCGAGAACAAGTGTAAATGGGAAAATGTGTTGTAGAAAAAGTTGTTAGTGTGATTCAGCTTTTAGTGCTTGTGTTGAAGAAGAGATGACCCAATCTGCCTAAAAGACACGTCCGTTCAAAGATATGACCAAAAAAGTACCAGTCTTATATCCACTATTTAAGTGCTGTTGTTGCTGTTAATGGGGGTAACCCCTCGCCTCACAAAAAACACTGCCACAAGTGAGTTGTCTAGCGCTCTTGTCCCCTGGGACTCGGAGTGGAATGGGAGGGATTCGTGCACTGTGCTGACAGATGGGTCCTTGTTCCTGTCTTTTTCTTCATCTCTATCTCCCTCTCCCTCTTTTGCTGCAACACAGACACACTCACACACACCAAGACTGCACCAATACAATAGGAATTAAAGCTCTACACACATGCTCCCTGGTCCGCTCCTGAAAGCTGAGCCCCTTGTAGTGATCATAAAAGATGGAGGGAGCTTGGATTTGCGAGAGGGCTTGGCGTGCTAAGGAGTGGGGGTGATGTGGCTCAGGGTGGTGAGGGTACACAGATAAAACTGTGTTGTTGCCAACTAGAAATTCAAGTTTGGCACCGCGCAGAATGTGCATTTACTTAAATACATTTCAGTGTCTTATCTGTAATGCTTTTGAGCTTTTTTTTTTTTTTTTTTTTTTTTAGCAAACACTTCCCGTGCATATGCGCTTTATCTGACCATTTGGAAGTTATGTTATTGCTGTGCTTTGTCATAATCGTGTGTGTGTGTTAAGAAGTCCCAGGGCTCACTTCTCTCCATTTGCTGTTCATTGAGGCTGAATATGGTTACATACACAGCAGGCTTTCCTGAGGGAGGCACTGACAGACCTACCGACTTTTACACACACACACACACACACACACACACACACACGGTCATAGTAGAATTATGACCTTTTAACCTCAATTAAATCTCTTAATGTAACATGACTCTTTGCCATTTGTTCAATTTTCTGTCAACTTTTTAAGAAGATTGTTTCTAAAAATCAAAACTGTCTTCTTCTCTAAATCAAACTATATTATAAATGTAGACTGATGTGTAAGTGGAAGCATACATTTGCAAGTTTTCCACTCTCTTCCAACTGCAGCCCACTCAGGATACATTATACCACATGATAGCTGTAGACTCAAGGTGTGTGTCTAAATCAGTGCCCTCCAGACAAGTGGACTGTTATCTTTATCTGCTTGTGTCAGAATATAATCCCTTGTTTGAATTCACACCACCATATTTTCTGCGTGGGGTAGCGGTTTGTCATATCCATGAAGCTATGATGTCAACAACTAAAGAGTCGGCTGAATCACAAAGTGAATTTTGATAAGATCTAGCAGCATTTCATCTCAGCAATATGAGCAGATTGTCCGCAGCTTATTCCTCTTCCTTTGGGCTAATGGATTTGGAAAACATTCCAATCGAGCAGAAATGTGGCTACAGAATGGGAATCAGGCCTGAGGGCAATTCTCACTAAGTGGGGAGAGAGCCATTAAACAAAGGTGCCTGTGGTTTCATATTCAGGATACTTTACAACCTCCGTCCCAGGACATCAACAGTGTTTTTGGGTGTGCTGTTAGAGGGGGAAGAAGAGGGGGAGGAGGATCCATCTGCCATGCTGCCGGTCCTCGGGGAGATGGGCATATCCCAGGGGTGTTTTGGAGAGAGAGGGTCTGAAAGGATTACACCCAACCACTAATCAAGGACGGTAATCTGTGGGCCCCCATACAAAATCCCCGCCGATCCAAACAACAATTTGGGATAGAAGATAAAATCTCAGCGTACAGGAACAACTAACTGACACTGAACAACCTGACAAACACAAGGACAAATTCAGGTGATTTTTTAATTGGGAGAATCAACTGCAAAGGTGTGATTGGCAAAGAGCCATAGTGTGTCTGTGATCAGGTGCAAGTGTCCCACAAGTGGCCTAGTCTGAATCCCAGTGTGACCATTATGCAAATACAGCAACTAGACAAGCAACATAAATTTGTCTAACGGATAGAAGCACTTTTAATCAAATCCAGAAACAAAAAGCTTTTCTTAAATTGCATTTGGTGATTATGACCCAAAATAACAAAATTTTGGTCAGTCTCTCCATTTGAAAACATACACTGAGTTTACAGCATTAGATTTTGTATATTTTTTTAAGAAACTAGGGTTTGTATATCTTTCAAGATGAGCTTCTAACTGCTGGTTTGTCATAAGGTGAGCCATGCAGAGTAGTTGTCCCTTATCCTAATACTTTGTCACAGTAGGAAGCCACACAAGTTGCAGCTGCTGAGCCGTAGTCCTGGCAGGTTTCTCCATCCGGTGAAAGAATAGCAGGGAATCAAGTTGCCACTACTTTCATGGTCCCCTGTCAGTGTGGTTTTGATGTACTGGGCCTGGGTGGGGTTGTGGATCTGCTAGTGGTGGGTTTAAAGCTCCACAGGACTATAGAAGAAGCTGCCTAATGATGGTGCCAGTCCTCCAGGGCATAGGGAACAGGAGCATCCTGGCCTGCACCTCCTCTACCTCCTGCAGAATACCCACTGGCTAGGCAGCCTCTAAGCTCCCTATCCCCATAGCCTCATTGTTTAGTGGGCCCGGCACTGTCAATATTAAGCCTCTCTAATGTGATCTAGAGGCAGCTGGAGCAGCCCCGATTATTACCATGACACAGCCGACAGAGGGGTGTAATATCATTAAAAATAAATCAGGTGGTTTGGAGATTTGCTGTAGCAGGGGGGACTTTGAATGGCATTAGGTGGGAGAACTGCCATAATTTCATTAGTCAGTTGGGGCACCTCAGTGAATCTGTTGAAACATTTCCTTTAAGTTGGAGTAACTGAATTTGCTTTCACAACACTTCATACAAAGAGGAAGATAGAGGAATTAATTATGGTAATTTTCCCAATTAAGTGTCTTATAATTTAGAAAATTAATTTCAGACATGCATGCAGATAACTGGTTATCATGATAAGGTTATATATCAATTTCTTAATCACATCATATACTGTAGTCTTGATAACCTATTTCAAAGAAGACGGGTATTGCTGAAGTTATTATTAGCCTCTTGCGTGGATTATTGTTGGAAATGATGAGGAAAACGTGAGGCCCTGGTAATCTTCTTAAAGTGTTTGACACTGAGCTGTCTGCTCGGCAGACTCATCAGCAATCAGCTGGTTGCTGAATAGGCTGACAGAATCTATTAACATTTCAAAACGATTTAGAAAAAAAACTATTTTCAATTCTTCCCTTTATTGTTTGATCAAAATCTGCCAAAATGCTTCTTATTTTAATACAAGGTTGATCGGATCACTTTGTTGTTGGTGTGTTTTTTCTGTCGTTTTGTTTGTTCGATCTGCTATTAAAGTACCAGCAGTGCCGTTGGTCTCGCAGCGAGGGTCTTACGTTTCTATTGTTTTGACGCACAAGACGCATAAACGGCGATTTCAAGGCCCATTGGGCGCGCGATGGATTGTGGCCGAAATCCGCAGACGAGCGGAGCGCAAAGATTATTGGCTGAGCGGGTGGGGTGACGCCAGAAGTTGTAAATCTGTCTTCCGATTGTGCACAGTGACACTGAATGCGATAATTAAACATTTAACAATATCACTCCTAAAGTCATAGATAGATAGATAGATAGATAGATAGATAGATAGATAGATAGATAGATAGATAGATAGATAGATAGATAGATAGATAGATAGATAGACAGACAGACAGACAGACAGACAGACAGACAGACAGACAGACAGACAGACAGACAGACAGACAGACAGACAGACAGATAGATAGTCAGTCTCTATGTTTCTGTTTTTAAATTTTTCTTCTTTATCATAAATGTGCTACTTGTGTTTGATCTGTAGTTTAATTAACTGAACGCTTTGAGGTTTTCTATATTCATTTGAGAGCAAAAGCTGGATGAGGTGGGATGTCAAGCCTTTGCAGTTGTTGTGTAACAGTGACACCTAGTGTTTTCCTTTAGCACAGCATGCAGTATAAACTAGATGTCCAATAAAAAGTAATCATCCCCTTGGAATATTTAACCTTTTACTGCTTTTCCATACTGAATTATAGTCAATTTATATCCAATCGAGAATTTATAGGTGGATTTAAAAAAGGGCTGTTTGCGATCCCTGCTCAACCTAACAGAACTTGAGCAGTTTTGTTAAGAAAAATGTGGTGAAATTGCCTAGATGTGCAAGGCTGATTAGGGTCTATCCACACAGGCTTAATGCTGTAATTGTGGCTAAAGGTGCATCTACTAAATACTGGCTTGAAGAGGGTGAGTGCTTATCCAGTTACTTATTTTTTGTTATATATTTTTAGTTAGTCAACATTACTTTGTAGAAATTAATTTCCACTATGACATTAAAGTATCTTTTTTTGTAAATTCTGACAGTGATACAATGTTAAACAGCAATTGAAGAGGAAATCTTTCAAGGGGGGTGAATACTTTTTATAGGAAATGAATGTGTATTTAAACAGTAGGGAAAGAAGTTGCTACCAAATTACCAGAAACTACTTATAATATCAAAGGTAACAGTTCTTATTATGCTGCAGGATGTTCCTGCTAGTGTTGTATTACTCTAGTAAACAGATCCAACATCCAACAGAACATTAAATTTGATGAGATTTCATAATGTAACATCTTTATGTACAAAGTATCTATAGTTTATAACGAGACACAACTGAGTAAATGTTATATTACCCCTGGAAATGTAATAATATGATATAAAATTAAATAATTCCAATTACATTCCAATAGGGGAAAAAAAAGATTCCACCAGTGTAAGAAGCTTCAAACTGTTGCTGTTTTTGGATCCATTAATCTGTGGTACACACTAATTAGCAACATCAGCATATTTTGATCAAAACAAATAATGGTAACCAGTGTAATGTAGAAAAAAGCAGTCAGAGTTTATGAACAGGATATCCATTTATGCACAATGAAGATAATCGACAAAGAGGACTTTTATTCTGAAAGAATCCACACTGAACAAAAATATAAACACATCAAGAGAATGGTCTTATTTCCTGACTTAGAGAGTAAGTAGAAAATCGAATTTATATTGTATTCAGGAAAGAGTTGAATTGAGCCAACTAAGCACTAAAAATTTGTGACATTTCAACAGATGGTGGTGACAGATTTAACTTACTTAATCCACACGTGGTCAAATGTAGTTTTAAACGGCGATGGTCAGATAGTGTGACCTGCACACAGGCATTATTATGACCAGTGTGTATGAAAGATCACCTTAAAATGTTACTTTTTTGAAATGACTCCACCGTTTTTCATCTAGACTGCAGTGTGTCAGACAATCTGCCTTGTGATGCTCTGGATGGGATGTACATTACATGATCATGTCCCCCAAAATGTCTATCAAATTTGCCAAACCTTTCAGGACAAGTGGAAAAACACTCCAGCATTAACTGTATCATTAACCCTGTGTGTTGCAAATGTGTGACTTGCTATTTCTTTTCTATGACCCCAGTTTCAATCTGCCCATTATTATTTCCAACATGTGCGTTTTTGGTCGTTTCATGACATTCACATTCTGTTGTAGACGTGCCGTGTGTTGGAACAACAAATACCCTATGTTATAAAGAAAAGAGAATTTAATAAAATATCACATGCAGCTTTTACATTTTTATTCAGCATACTATTATGCTGCCCGGCCAAAAGAAAAGCCGCACACTATTATTTCATTGGACTACCTTTACGTCTGAGTATGGCACTCATTCACTGTGGCATCGTTTCAATAAGCTTCTGCAATGTCACAGCATTTATTTCTGTCCAGAGATGCATTAATGTTTCACCAAGATCTCGTATTGATGATGGGAGAGTCGGACCGCTGCACAAAGTCTTTTCCAGAACATCCCAAAAATTCTCAATGGGGCTAAAATCTGGACTCTGTGGAGGTCAATCCATGCGTGAAAATGACTTATGCCCCCCGATCCACTCATTCTCAATGCGAGTCCCATGAATCCTGGCATCGTCATCTTGGAACATGTCCATGACATCAGGGAAGAAAAACTCCATTGATGGAAAGACCTGGTCATTCAGTATATTCAGGTAGTCAGCTGACCTCATTCTTTGGGAACATAACGTTGCTGAACCTGACCAACCCCAGATCATAACTCTAACCCCCACAGGCTGGTAGACACTAGACATGATGAGTTCATCACTTCATCTGCCTCTCTTCTTACCCTGATGCCCCCATCACGTTGGAACAGGGCAAATCTGGACTCACCAGACCACATGATCGACCACATTTTGTCCTTGAATATGATGGTTCATCACTACCCTTCAGGCTTTAATAATGCATTGAATGGTTCTTAACTTGATTGTAGTAGTTTCAGAAATCTCCTTAGTTGTTTTCTTTGCTTGATGCAGGCCAATAATTTGATCCTCCTGAGACAGATTAACATCCTTTCCATGACCACAGGATTTGTCTTCCAACATGGTTGTTTAAGAAATGAGAAGCTCCTCACTGCATCAGCTAGAGTTAAATAAGTTGTTGCAGCTGAAACATTCATCACTGCAGTAATTATCCAATGGAAGGCTCTTACCTATTTGCTTAGTTAAATCCCAATAGGTGGTGACTGTTTTTTTGGCCAGACAGATTAGCTACATGATGGACTATTAATGAGAGACGATATTAGTTATTTATGATCTAATACTAAAATGATAGAATCGAAAAAAGTTTGATAACATCTATGTGATGTGACATAGAAACCCTCTCATTGCTGCCATTTGCTATTCACGCACGCACGCACACACACACACACACACACACACACACACACACACACACACACACACACACACACACACACACACACACACACACACACACACACACTTCTGACCCAAATAAAGCTTGTGCTGGGAGTCAGCAGAGCCCGGTTATTTCTATATCTGTCCCCTTTTCATTCAGCACACCAGCTTTCATCTTGACGACTCCCACACTTTGCTTCACAAATTCACTCACAACTCCATACATCCACCTCTGCCTCATCCACCTGCCGGTCCCTGAGCATCATCGGCATCATAAACCTGCCATCCTCCTCTTTTTCCTGCACACGATACCATCAACTAGCACACTTTACTTCATAGCTTCACATTTCCTTTCAGCAGCCAGCCAGTGCAGAGGTGTGACGAAGAGTTTAGGTTGTTCAGGACATTAGGAATGGCTCCCAAAAGAGAACCCTCAATTAAAAAGTCTCCTTCACCAGTGGCCCAGCCCAGACTTGGTCCTCCTTACCCCTGCCTGCCTGCAGCTCCAAAACCAACTCCAGAGCAGAAACCCAGGATGCTGCGTCCTTCGGATTCACCATTTGACCCAAGCACTTTGGAGGTGAGTGGCTTAACTGCAGTTTATATTTATCTGGCAAAGATTATGTGGGGCATTCATAAATTCTGACCATATTTACAAAATAATGAGTCATATCTATCCAGTCTTATTTTATGTCTAACATATCGTTTATTACTGTTAGACAACAGAGAAAGATGATTTGTAACACTCTTTGTAGCTCTCTATATTTGTGGAACTAACTAAACAGATCAAATTGTCGGCATCAGTCTGAAAGTGAATCTAAGCTAAGCAGAGAAATGGGGCACTGAAGATACAGCTGGTTGTCAGTCAGTGGCCTCCTTAGGGAGAGAGAGGCTGCTTCCTGCCATGCTATGTGCTATTTCTTTCACTGGAACGGTGAATCTGACAAATCAATAGCCTGCTCCTGCAGACCAGCACACTAGTGGTTATTACCAGACTCAAATCAACACAGATAAAACTCCAATTTAAAACTCACAGTGAGCAAATTGTTATATTTCACTGGACTAGAAATGTAGAAGTTTTACTTGCCCCATTTTTCAAAACTTTTAATTGCTTGCAAATACTAACGTCATATAAATTTGCTGATTTAGTACAATATCGTCTGTCTTGCCAGTTCCAAATGTTGGTTTCTTACCTCATACAAATGAAATGTTTATTTCAATAAGTCCTTGAGCATAGAGCATGAGGTCATTTAAAAGCTGGCATTAATTTGTCCTACAGATTCTAGACTGAGTTGTTTACAATATTCTCTATCAACTATTTTTGCACAATAGCATATCACAGCTAATTCAGTGCAGAGGTTGCAAAGAATTTCAGTATTTTAAGCTGCACAGTACCTTGCATCTAATACAGCTATGAGGGATCTGTGTTAAAGAAATATCTCTATACAGGTAAAAAAAAAAAAAAAAAAAAAAAAAAACCAATATGAACCAACATTACTATTAGTTATTTGATATATTTTGGATTTATAATAATGTTGTGTCCTCTTAATTTTAGTCCCATTCCGTCAAACCTTTGAATTCAGTAAACCAAGTTCAGCACTATAGAAAATCCAAAACATTATTTGTCCAAACTGTCACAGTGTTATCAAATCAAATGCAGGCACAGCTTAATCGGATAAAATATTTCTAAAGAATATAACGTGCTGAAGAATATTAACATCTCAAATTAATGATGCCCCACATTACAGTTTGCAATAATCTGTCTTAGTCTGGTTGTTGCCTAAGCTTTGCTGCCATCCTCGTGCGCTTTGCTGCATGTACTGCACGGTTTCATGGAGAGAGACTGTCCCATTTAGCCTGTGAGGATATGTGGGCCACGGTAAGACACCCTCTTCTGCTCACAGTGGGATTACAGACATGACAGTAGGCCAGACCTCTTCTGGGCAAAGACATTGCTTTGGCCGGGCTGTAAAGAGATGTGGCTGAAATGTCCCTGATCTCACTGGCCTCAAAGTAATCCATCATTCCTGCATGGCCAGACAGCCAGCTCCTTAATGCAAAGCCCAAGCAAAGTCACTCAGTGCAATCATGCATTCATTTTAGGGTCAAAATCACCGAAGTCAGACATACACTACAAAGAGACAAACATCCTTTGAAGCGTCTTAAAATTAATCTCTCAGAACACGCATCCTTAAGAAGAGTGCACTGACTACACTGGTAATGACAGTCTGCTTAAATGTAACTTACAATAAGAAAAATGTTTTAATGCATATAAAAACTCTAAATGCTATGTAATATAAAATATGATGGCAAATTTTGATAATTTAAAAAGGAAAGTAAAATAAAAGTAACACAAGATGTCTTCTAAAATTCTGAAAAAGTCAGTTCTCGGTCTATGTGCATTAGGAATCATTGTTTCCATACCTCAATTGTGTGAGCTCAATATTAACAACAATTGGTTAATGGCACAAAATAATGCTTGAGGGCACACATCTTAAACTCAGATTTAAGCTGAGCACAGAAAAAGTTTCCCTCTTGTGCAGACACAATGTGAAACGATCATCTACTGTCAAAGTCTGGACACGTCATTCTACACAATGCGAGGTCTACAGAAGCGATAGATTCCCTCCTGCCTTAAAACAGCTTAAAAGTAACCTTTTCTTCCTTTAGAACATGTAAATCAATTAAGCTGTTGCCTCTTTCTCCACACAACCCCCTTGTGCTCGCTGCAGCTTCAACACACCAGCTCAACTGTGACTTTGCTCAGAGATAAAATGACGCCATGTGACACAATGATAAATTGTAATGTTTTAGTGATTCAACCAAACATATCTGTTATCTATTAAAAAAAACAGTATATGAACATGTTAATGGGGTAAATCTTGATTTTCACTAGAGGAGTCTTTAACCCTCTGAACCTCAAAACCTGCTGGTGTATTTGAAAGACATGTCTTTTTGGAAATAAAATGTCAAAATCACACCATTTATCAACCAAAAACTATAAAACCAGAAATAATAGTTTCACCTTTTCACTCATTCAGCTGTGATATGCAGTTCTGTCAAGAGACTTAAGCAAATCGAAGGATAAAATGGTGATATTACATCAAAATCATTTTATTCATATTTTGTAAAAATGTTCCTTTTGCAAAGTTGTCAAAAATCAGATTCTGACTCAACAGATTTTGTAAAAAAATAAATAAAAAGAAATTTTCGCTCCTTCGCACAACCATGAACTTATTAGTGACTCAGCTGCAACCAAACAAATTTGGCAAAAATTCAGGGACATTTCAGCTGAACTGCAGCTGAGCAAATGGGAGATAAATATGTAAAAAAAAGTTTCAAATAGAAAGAGTGAATATATGTTTAGAATTTTTTTCAGAATCGGTAAACGTGGGTTCAGATAAAGATAAAGATAAAGTTCTTTATTTCTCCCCACTCCAGGGGAAATTTACATTGTTACAGCAGTTTTATTTACAATATATACAAGGGTGGCAAAATTTTTAACAGAAAAAATAAAAATAAAAATAAAGTTTAAAAGTGCAAAGATGTGCAGTGCAAGAATGTCTGTGCAAATTTTATGGTTTGGGGTGGTAATGATATAGTCCAGTTTATGTTAACATCAGCCAGTGATGCTGATGTTGTAAAGTCTTATAGCAGATGGGATGAAGGACCTGCGATAGCGCTCTTTCTTGCAGGGTGGATGTCTCAGTCTGCTGCTGAAGGAGCTGCTTAAAGACCCCACAGTGTCATGCAGTGGGTGAGAGGGATTGTCCATGATGGATGTGAGCTTTGACAACTTGGATGTGAGCTTTGACAACATCCTCCTCTCACCCACCTCCTCTATGGAGTCCAGTTCTTGAAATTGTTGAATGTGTTGATTCCATTTTCTCTATTTTTATGGTAAAAAATAAATAATCAAACCTTTTTAAATAATTTATGCCATTATAGCTGTATCCTACTGCACAATAGGCATATTTGAGGTGCCTGTACTTCTAGACATGGTTGTGCTGTTTTCATAGAGGTGCAGGACTCCACCTTAGAAAGGGTTTTTTTTGTTCATTCCCACTGCCACCGAGTGCTTACTTAAAGGGAATACAAAGGAAACGTCACCTTACTATGTGAACTGCTATGACACGGAATGCGTTGTTAATTGACGCTATATTAATAAAGTCACTTATATATAAATCAAAAGTCAGCCTTAGGTCTCCTGTGTTGCTCTACCTGGATTAAACTCAGATTTCTACCTCTAAAGTAATACTGACATTTACATCTCAGTCATAAAATGAATGGTTGGGAGGTTTTAAGGCATACAATCCAAGCATTGTATCTCACAAAACATACCTTGAGCTTTGTTTCTATATATGGAGTTGTGCCTACGCTTCTGCTGGGACGTCGGCTGTACGGTGCTGTACGTCATGACGTAGGGCTACGAGGGTTTCCTCACTCTGCCCTTCTGCTCGAGCCGTCACATTCTTCGGTCTGCCGTCGCCTCGGACACACCTCAGCCGACACAAAACCATGGTGGGTTTTTCGTTGCATTCGACTTAGCTAGCATTACCACCGTTGTTGTGCAATTAAATCTGAGATTCAGTGTTTCCAGAATATTGTTTAGCTTTGCAAAGATGTTCAAATGAGCTGATTATCTGAATTGTCTCGCCGGACGCTAGCGGAAGTGTAACTTTTGATAAGCTAACGTTAGCTTGTACGATACATTAAGTTAGCAATCGCACGTTAATCTAATTAATGTCACCTAAGTATCTTCGTATACATTAAACACTACTGAATGTGTTATAGTTGGAGAATATATTCTCGGAGTAAGTCTAACTAACTAAAAATGTATCCAGGAGCCATTGAAGTTAACCCGAGCTAGCCTTGCGCAGCAAAAGGAACCATTTTCATGTAGCCTAATTTCTTTCTGAACAGTCTGACTTCTCAGAAGATCAAATCCTCGGTGAGTTTTGATTTTGTGTTGTGACATTACCATTATATCCCGCCTGTTTGGCATGCTTTCATTCTTGCTTCTTTCCGATGACACTTTGCCCCGTATCTCCACTATCCCTGCTCTATACTGGCCTGTCGCAGTAGTCGTGGTTTTAGGCTGTAGGTTTTCCTTCTTTGTTTCTTTTCTGTTTCATCACTTTCCCACTTGCAACTGCTTGTCCTTTCCAGATTGAGTTTAACCTGGATCAGATTCATGGTAAGTCAGTGAGAAGGGACCGTCTTGCACAGAACTGTTGGCTATCTCGGAGTGTTTAGGGTGTGATCTGCATGTCGGTTTTGGAACCAAACTTGTTGTAAATGTGAATGCGAGCTGCTTTGCATCGTTGTTTTAATACGTCAAAATCACTCATATTGTGCACATAACGTGATAATAATTACCAGCTTTGACGTGTGTTGCAGTGTTTTTTATATGTGGTCAGTTCGCAGTTTTAAGCCAAACATAGCCAAACCTCGCATCTGTTCCCACAAGTCTCGTCCAGTTAGCCTGTAGGCATTCCTGGTTTTGTCAGTTTTCCATAAACTTTGCCTGTTATCTTCCCAGTAGCTCATCTCCAGTGTGACCATTTTTGGTGCTGGATAAAGCGATGGATGGTTTTTGTCCAGGGACTCGTTTGTTTAATCACCGCTGACATAATAGGCCATAGCTAGTCTCACTCTCCTCCTACTTTCCTCCACTCCTCTAATACCAAATATGGTGCTGGGAAAAGTGCTCACAGGCCAGAAGGGAAGAGGCACATTCCTCAGAACAGGAAAAAACTCCACAACAGTGCCTGAGCTTTTTTTTTTTTTTGGTGAATAGTTAGTTCCATAATATTAGGAACAACCTGCCGCCCGGATATTGTGTAACCCACATCCAGGTCTCCCTGATTGTGAGATTGTAGCTGAGCTTGTCTGTTGAGCGAAACTAGCATGGCCGCTGTTCGATCAAAACAATGTTGCTTATTGACACCTGGTAAAGCCCAGGTAAACTCCACAGAAACAGCAGGAGAGAAAAAAAGCTCAATACTTGTTAATGCAAATGCTTTAGAAGGCTCAGGTACCTCACAGGCTTATTGACTATGCAACAGTAGTGTAAAATATTGATGTGTGAAGCTGGCAAGCAGAAGTGGTGCCAGATGAAGCATTGTCAAGCTTTAGATAGAAGAAAGAAAATGTTCCGAGCCACCTTCCAGACCATTCTGAATGATAGACTATTGCTGAATCTGGTAAAACTATGAACTTAAACACTTGCCATTGCTAACACACTAATCTTTTGGGTATTTATTTTTTACCACAACGACAAGTTATTACTAGTAGTGCTTGATTCACATGAACTTCAACTGAGAAAGATGGTTACATAACAACTATCATATGTTTGATGTTTTTTCAGACAATGTAAAATTGCCTAAAATTTAACAGGTTACAGCTTGTCAAAACTGCTTTTTTACGTTTTATATCAGTGGCCTATGGGTTCTGTATAACATTTGGCAACATAAAATAAGCATTAAGAACAAAAGCAACTTTTGAGTGTCAAGTATGCATCTCTTACTGTAATATAAAAGTTTAAAACACTTATATTAACTCACTGATTTGTCCTGTGTTAAGTAAAGTACTACTAAGAGCTTTTTGAAGCATGTTTGTGTTTACATTATAGAGGAAGTTCAGTAATTTACTCTTTCATTCTTGGCTATCTCTTAAAACTGTCAGATTTCCTGTGCTTTCACACTAATTTACAGAGCTTTATGAACATTTTTTCATTATATATCCGGTTTTCTTCTGGGACACGGACGTTTATATATAATCTAATACATTTGTGGCACATTTCCTTATAATGTGGACATGCTTGATATATTTACAAATTAATCTCATAAATTAAGCATGCCTAAACTATAGAGATGACGGTGTGGAGTGTCTTAATAGTGAAGTTGTTGTTGATGTGTAATGAAGGTGAGGCTGACAAGATTACTAACACAAATGTGTTTGCTGAATTGAGGAAGTTAGAGGGATGTTTGTGATACCTGCCAGCAGGTGGCAAGCTGTTTTCAGTGGTTCCATCACACTTCACCGTGATCGAAATGGTGATTTTATTCTAATTAAAATAATTTTACATTTCAGCTTTCACATTTAGTTTTGTGATTATTTTCAGTGTGGTGAGGTGAGCCCTGGCTGTTCTTAAAAGAACAAATCATTTTTAAGCTTAAGGTTACCTAGCACAATCCAAGCTTTTTCTAATCTGCTTTGTCTCATTTTGTTCACATTATGTCTTTTATGTTTCCATTCAATCTCTATACCATTGCTCCATACTGGTTATCTGCTCACTTCTTCAGTGATTCATGTTCCTACTCTAATTTGTCACGTCTGTCTATCTTGCAGAGTTTAAGGAGGCGTTCCTGCTGTTCGACAGGACAGGAGATGGGAAGATCGGCTACAACCAGTGTGGGGACGTCATGCGGGCCCTGGGGCAGAACCCTGTCAATGCCGAGGTGCTCAAAGTCCTGGGGAACCCCAAGGCTGAGGGTGAGATAAAAATATTGAACTTACAAGGTGTTATACAGTGTAACTTTAATATAGACTGTTCGATTACGTTGACAAAAACATCTGCTGACAAAGAGGGTCTGACTTCTCTCGTATGTTATGTTTTATTTGTCCTTTTACAGAGATGAACACCAAGATGCTAGACTTTGAGCAGTTCCTGCCCATGTTCCAGGCCATTGCTAAGAATAAAGATCAGGGCTCCATGGAGGATTTTGTGGAGGGACTGCGCGTCTTTGACAAAGAGGGCAACGGCACAGTAATGGGAGCAGAACTACGTCACGTCCTCACCACGCTAGGCAAGCTACATTTTATCACCCTATTAAAGGATATCCGTATGGAAAGACTATTTTGGGTTTACACTACATTGCTTTCACTTCCAGGAAAATACTGTATACTATATACTGTATGTTGGAAATATATTTTTGATGTTGCTATCATTATTTTTACTAATCTTTAACTACCTGTGCTGTTACTTGTTTGGTGAAATTTCTTATCCTATTAAAAAAGAATCTAAATTGAATAAATGTTTTTATTTTTCGTTTTCAGGTGAGAAAATGACAGAGGAGGAGGTGGAGACGCTCTTGGCAGGACATGAAGATGCAAATGGCTGCATCAATTATGAAGGTGAGAGCAAAATGTATAAACAAGGTCACGATGGGATGCCAGCTATAATCAGGTTAACGTAAGGCTATTTAGTGTAATCATCTTACCAAGTTTTGGAACTGTGATAGTAGAGCTCCAGTCATACACAACACTGTATCCATACTATGACTTGAAATGTGTAATTGCTAGGAGAAATTATTTGAGAGGAAGAAAATGTAGTTTGGGTTTTCTGTCAAGGCAAATGTTCAGTTTTACAGTAAATCCTACTGCTTTAAGTTCTAAACAAACTGTCGTTGTGATGAGTTGGGTGTTTGTATTACAGAGCCCCCAAAAGGTCGCATAAAAAATTTGTGTTGCCTTCCAATAACATTTGCTTTTCCTCTGACACTGAAGGGCTGAGGTTATGATACAGTATTATGTAGTAGACTGCTGCTGGTTGTGAACACTGTGAGTTTCATTGAAGAATAGAATAGAATAGCCGCTTTATTGTCAACCAGAACATGCACTAACTGGTGCACATTATGACTGAAATTCTGATGCAACAAGCTTGCCATCGGACTGGTAAATACAAAAACAAACCAAAAATATCAATGTCATTATCGTTTTTTTTGCCTATCACCAAAATCGATACAATAATGCCTGGATTTCCCCCACATTTGCCGGACTCAGAGTGAGGGAGGAAGGGAGAGTTCGAACTGTTGTTTGAGTCAATTTTATTTATATGTATATATATATTATATGTATATGTGTGTGTGTGTGTGTGTGTGTGTGTGTGTGTGTGTATATAGCATTTTTTCCATACCTTAAGTCGAAGTAGTTTTCTTAGCCAATATCGGACATCCCTAAAAAAATTAAAGGAGTTTGGTCACCAGCTGTCTCACTGACTGCTGCTTAGAGAAACTGTAATCCTGGTGTGACGTGGTTGTCACTCGTATTGCAGCTGTAGCCATGGATGTGCTGTGATTGTCCCAATGATGGCTGTTAACGGATGTAACACTGACTACATGCAGTGATGGCAGAGCTTCGTAATGGAGCTGCTGTATCTCCTGTGGTGTTTTGGTAACATATTGGCCATTGAAACATCTCAGGCTGAAATTGTAAAACAGCTGGCTCTATCCATAGCACCATAGACTGAACCACAGCTTCAGTCAGATTCTGAACAATAACAACACATCCAGCCACAGCTTCACCCATCACAGCCAGACAGAGCAGCTGCTCATAGCCTGCAGCTTGATACTGTCAGAGATCAGCCTTTTAAAATAAGTAATAAGGATTTAATGCAGTATGTAAAGTGACACGTATTCTCGCCTTTCCGTGGTATCTGTACAGTTTTTCCTTTAACTGACAGAGTGTTATAAGTGGACTGAACTAACACACCAACAGTTCATATCACTCACAGGGAAAGCACAAGCATTGCAAGGTAACACAAAACTTGTGAGATAAAGCAGAATTCTTCCTGAAAAAATTCACGATCGTGACCTTTTGGCTGCTCTGTGTGATTCATGTTGTCGTCTGCCTAATACCTCTTCTTACCACTTCTGTTTAATAGACTTTTTTAAGAGGCCCTGTATAAATGTCAGCTGCTGACGGTGTGTTAACTGTTCTTCTTCCACAGCATTTGTTCGTCACATCATGTCAGGCTGAGGGCCGGTACGGGCATTGTGTATACCATGGGATGGCACCTCCAGGCTTTCCTGCTTTTTAGTTGCTAAATAATCCACCCACAAATGGTCACTCTAACACTAGTCAGCTGTAGTTGCCCCAGTAATTTTTTTGCAAACAGCAACAATTCGCTGTTGCAAAGTAGATTTAACCTGTAGGTGTGTGTGGGAAAGCCTGGTGGTCTCCCTGCTCTTTAGAGCTGAGGGTTTGACCCATGTGTAGCCTCCTGCTGTTCTGTCTCTCTCTCCTGCAGCCCTCTGTCTTGGCCCCTGGCTGCAGCATGCCCCTCTGCATGTGTCAGTGGCTCCCCTCCGTTTACATGGGGATATGGTGGACACACAGGGAAGAGACTGGTCTCATTCAGGGAAAGCCTGGTGGCATTTGAACTAATTGGTGTGGTGGTTATGAGGCAGCTTTTCTAATTTCATTTGCATGTCATTTGGTGCTGTTATAACAGGCCTTTTTCTGTGTTGGTGTTGGAGACGCTGTTCCTTTCAAAGCCACTACACACAGTAGATGTACCTGTTCTTAATAGACTTGTTTTACATCTGTACATAGCATAGCCACCAGCTTTGGGAGAGTGAACCAGTCCCTTTTTTTTTTACTAACCAGAGAACTGCAATGAGTCGCTCTTGTGCTGATTGTTTTCTCCTCTGTACTGATGGAAGCTGAATTTTTAGCTGACCGCTCTCTGACTGGACTGTAGCTCCCCTAATCTTCTCCCCTTTTCTCTGCTGCTCAGCTAGAGGAAAGCATACAACGAGGATGGCTTCTCTAACCAGCTCTCTTTGGATCATAGAGGGCCAACTGCTTTGGCTTAATAGGAGATAGAGATGATTACCTCACCTCTTTCTCTCAGTTCAACTCTTCAACCCCCTCTGAGCAGAATACGGGGGATCTGCCTCCAAATGCAGCATCTCCCACCCAGCCTCACCAGTGCTGGATGAGGAGGGGGGCCTTCGCTCCACATGCTGTAGTTGGGGTAGGTCTCTGTCAAGATTTAGACCGTGAAACTCACATTTGTCTCTTTCTTGTTTCTTTTTTACAGAACTGGTCAGAATGGTTATGAGCGGGTGAAGACGGAGGCCATCCCACTTTTTTTTACCCTTTCACATGCACCCTGTTTTTTTGCATTTAGCTTCTATAGTCCCCTCAAACTTTTTCATGAGTTAGTTTGTCACATTTAATTTAAGAAGTGCCTTTACATTCCTGCAAAAGACCACAAATGATCCTTGACATGTATGACCAACTTGCATTCACTGAGTCTGGGTGCTTGCAATATTTGCTGCAGCATTTAAAGGTGGACCATTTAAGACAACAGAAATTGTTAAAGATATGCAACACTTGTTGATACTAGTGTGTCAATGCTGGATGGGACATTTATATATATATATATACAGTATATACACACAATACTATCAGCAGCCTGCTGTGTCATTGGCTAAGACTTGGTGGTTAAAATAATGTAAAAATAATGTTCCTTATTGTGCGGTAAACCAGTAAAGCCATAATATCATGAGACAAAAAGAAACATTTCAAAGAGGTTCCTGTGTTTTTAATTCACCCCAATTCATTTGCAACATTTAAATAAATGTTTTTCCTGAAAACCTATTAAAGTTATGTGCCGTGTTTCTCAGCAGGTCTCGCAAAGCGTTGATCTACTACATCTGTGCTGTTTTTCCACTGACACAAGAGGGCAGTGTTGCTAGTGGAATCTATACTAAAGGCACCATTTTATCGTCAGAATATAGAGTTTGTACTGCGAGAGTATCCTGCTCTTTGTGATTAGCTGACCAAAATTAATAGTAAATTCTAAGTGTAGATTGGTTGGTCGGTCATGTCAGAATCAGCCGTTTTGGTTATAATTTAGAATCCCTTCAGTTTGCAGTAAATGTTTACAGATATTACAGTTGGACATGTAAATATAATTTTTTCAGGGTTTTGGCTGTAAATTTTTAGAGAAAAGATAAAGTGCAAAATCTGTGAGGTATATACGGTAGAACGCTGTTTGGTAGCTTCCTGACCTTTTCTTCATTTTCCTCACAAGCAGCCACAACTATTTCCCCTCATTAGGCACCACAGCTCTGGGAGTGTGAAGCTCATGTGTGTGGGGTAAGGTTCAGGAGGATGTCATAGTACACTGCTGAATAGGTTGTCCACTAATTACTCGGTGTGTGTATGTGTGTGGTCGATGGAAGTCAAGGCTATTGATTATTTTAATCCTCCTATTTGTGAGTCTGTGATCCTCGTGGCTCTGCATTCGACAGGGGAATCACTAATGGGCCTCAGCGCAGCCCGTCTCAGACCTCTCCCCATCCAATTAACTTTCAGCTGGAATCTGCCAGGAGAGAGCCGGGGGCTGGGTCCAGGCATGGTGCAGCTACATCCCACTTCTTCTGCTCGGGAGCAACAGATTCACCAAATCCTTTACGCCTAGAATGTCATCAGCTCTCCACTCTAATTAGACACTTTACTTTTTGCCGATAATCTGAGAGTTATTCATGATTCCTTCTCTTTAAAATGGAGATGATGTTTCCTCTCTCACAGGTTTAGGAACTGTTGACGTGGCTGCACTGAAAATGATGGCCCCTTGAATAAAGCGGTGAAATTAAGTGTGTAGAAAACAACAAATTAGTAGGGGAAATATTCACCAATTAGTTTTACATCACCCATAAAAAAAATGTAAAGCATAATAAGGTTTGATCGTTTTATAATTGATTATATATCATGTGAAATAACACCCACAGTTCCAGTATGAATAATGTCTGTCTCGGTCATTTCATGCCAGGTTTAACATCAATTAGAGCTTATAGAGCATCCATAAACACAGAGCCTGTCAATAAATGATACAAATTCTTCCTTTAAGCAAAAATCTGTCTGTTCTTGTGAATGATTAGCTTCAATAACTAAAAATTCTGCAATTCTAATTACTTTTCTTCTTTGAGGTGATTAAGTAGAAATAGCATATCGGATGATTCTTATTCTCATGGTTAAAAATGGAGAATAATGGGATTGATTTAGACAATCAGTCAATAGAAAATTCTGAGACTGTTTTGAAAATCATGTAAGTAATTTTCAATCCAAAAATGACCAGAATCTACTCATGCCAGCTTTTCTATTGTAAGCACTGCTGTGTTTGTTTTTACATAATATTTAACGGCATATCTGTAGGTTTTGGGTTGACAGGTGAACAAAGCAAGGCTCCTCTGGCTTTGGTAAATTTGAGGTGGTGATGTAGGGGCTTTTGTCCAATAATGTTTACTTTAACTTTCTGTGTGCATTTAGAAATATAGATTCACATAAAGAGGATACGTGTGTGTGAAAGATTTAAAAAGAGCCCAGAATGATGTCCATAAATTTATCAATAAACTGATGAAATTCTAGCAATGTTATTTAAGGAAAATTTAGCCAGTTCTCTGGATGTATTTATTGTTATTAGTCAGCTTTACCACAAATGATCTGGTTTCAGAACCCTAATAAATAATGTCAAGCCATATTGAACACTGGAACAATTGGTTTTGTTAGTACAATTGATCACTATATTGTTGCGTTTAAAATGTATACATTGCCTGGATTTTGTAGATCCTGGGTGTATTATAAGCTGAGGTCAATGTAGCTGTATTAATGTTTGTGTCTTAGACAGAGTCTTAAGACATATTGGAAATCCATTGTGTAGCAGGCAGTGGCTGTGGTCAGCCCCTGTTGCTTCGATCTCAGCTGTAACTCCACGTAGCCGTGTCATATATCCAATTCTCCGAAGCCTGTCCAAGTGGTCTCATCAAATAAAACTGAGCGAGGGTCTGCGTGTTTCTGACTGTTGAGTGTCCCTGCTCATGTGCAGCCGTGACCGTCACCAGGCCAAAACAACATGCAAGACCACACACAAGGTAGGCATAGATATTTTAATAGCAATTGTATACTCGACCTTTTCCATATACCAGATAGCCCGTCCCGAAATTACTATGTTCACACATAATGATACTTTTGACAGCATCTCAAAAATAAAGTACTAACCAGATATGGCAGTGTAATTCTAGTAACATGTTTTGTAATGCATTGCACAACATTTAGTGTAAGTAAAACACTGAACCTGTCCATTTTTCACTGCCCCGGTATCTTACAGTATCTGTGTATTCCACTCGTAACACACACACACGCGCGCTCACACATACACACACACACACACACACACACACACACACAAAATATCGTCAATAATGTACTTGGCAATTAAACCTTCATTACACACGAGTTCCATCCATGAAATGTATTGTGATATGCCGCCTTGTATTGTTCGCACATTTTCTTTTATCTTGCCAAGTGATATTCTGTGCCATGATGAAAACAGGAGAGGACAGTCAAACATCTGTCTATTCAAATGACCGTATTTTAATCAGCACTGTGCCAGTGCAGGCTGAATCACAACAGGGATTTAACTCATTTCAGTTGGCGTAATTCACTTTGAAGCAGAGAGAAAAAAATATTTTACAATGACAAGTTGCAAAATATATGCAGGCCATTTGATCAGAGGTCACTGGAATGGAGAGGAGAAATGTAAATACTGGAATACATTAAGTGGGCATTTGTCTCTGCTTTGTAGTCTTAATTAATGGCACCCTCAACACCATTATTGCAATAAAAAGATCAGACTTATGGTGTTTTTTTAAAATATTCTATTTCTCATAATGTCAGTAAATACAGAACACATTATAATACTGTAGATATTTCAGAGCCACAATGTGGAGTTGTTATTTGCACTGATACTATACATATTCTGAAATTCATATTTGCACACAAAGGGTGCCAATGAAGGCAGTTGCTCATGATGGTTGGCTCATTATCACACAGTTTTCACTTCATTCCACTTATCTCTGATTTTCACTCGATCCTTTTGTAGTCTACTGTGATCTCACGGTGTCTGTATGCAGGTATGTGCATGTGTGTGCTTGCTTGCATGCATGCGTGTGCATATATTTGTGTGAACACTGCATGTCTGTGTATGTGCATTAATCTGCATACATACATGTCGGTGTAGGTGTCAGTTTGTCTCTATGTATGCATGTTGATGTTTTTCTAACCACTTCTCTCTCCACGTGTCCAGTGAGGATTAGGTTCAGTCTGGGTAGATGAGGAAGCCGGAGAAGGTGCTGTACTTGTTTGTGTTTCCTCCGTGGACCTTCCCTCCGTCCAGCTGCACGCACACCTCATCGCCTACATCCAAATGCAGGATCACACTGTTGGAGGCATAGTCGTAATTCTGATCAGCGTCCTGAGCAATGGCGCTTGCTCTTACCTGTCACCGACAGAGGACAGACACGTTGACAATTAGAAGATGGACGAAACTGCGCAAACACTTGGTGAGCAGCTCTTTACAACAAAACAAAAAAAAATGTAATTCTCTGACTTTAGCACGTTTTATTTTAGGGTGGGTCAGGATCTGTTATTACAGCCTTTCAGATGAGACATCCAGGAGTGTGACACCACCTCCACAGTGATACTGGTTTAAAAGATGAATGGGAAAGTGACCCGTGACCCCAGAGGTGAACACAGCCACTCTGTCTCTTATTGATCAGTTGTGGATGGGACTCAGAGCAAAACACGGGGGGATGAAGACCTGATTGGGTTGTGGAGATAAGCAGAATCGCCGGGGACAACAGGTTGTCTATGGGGAAACAGACTCAGCAGAGAAACACCATCACTATCCGCATCAGCTATTGACCTGTTGCTTATGATGCTGGGCCAGCTCAATATGCATGATATTGAGTGACTATGCCTAAGCTAGACAGTTTCACATTTGCATGCTGCATGTGAGTTTGGTCTTATTGACCCAGCAGCAGTGGATCTTTACTTGTTTGTTAACACATTTAATTGGGTTTACTCAGTGTGGACATAAATACACATGCCTAGACTGAGGTACTGTTGTACAGAAAACCGGATTTCACCATCTATGACTGTACCTTTAATCTATCCTATCAAGCATATATCGTTGTATCATTTCATGTTATTAACCCCCCTGTTGTCTTCATTTACGGACACCAAAAAATATTGCTTCCTTGTCTGAAAAAATTTTAAAAAATCAGGAAAAAAATTCCCCAAATTTATGAAAATTTGCAAAATCTTCAGGAAGAAAATTCTAATAATTCCTTAAAAATTTCCCTTAAAAAATGTATTTTAAAAAATCCCCCAAATTTTGCAAAAAATTCTTGTAAATATTTGTAAATATATAAATGAGTAAAAATCTTCCAAAAAATGAGTAAAAATATCTAAAGTGATTACATTCATATCAGTAAAACTTCTGATATTTTAACTGTGAAAATGTATTTTTTTTCCCACATATTCAAACTTTAAAATAGATCAATTCGACGTGTAGGACGACACGAAGGTTAAACTTGCATGTACATGTCGGGAGCGTAATGAAATACTTTGTATAAATCTCACAATCTGAAATAACATGCAGCCCTTTCAGAACCTAGTTTGAATGTTATTAAAGTGTGTCAAATGCCTTTAAAAAATCCACAAACAGTAGCATTCCTTTTAAAAAATCTCCTAAGTAGGATGTATCAATAATTCTGGTGTAGCAGCTCCAATCATAAGACGTATGTCAGCCATCAGTGGCCTTGTGTCTGGCTCAGTGTCCGTCTACGGTATGAGCACTCAATCTATGTCAGCATCCAGACAAGCCACGCACGTCTCCATGACAGCCACAGAATCTGATCTGCAACTCAACTACCATCATGTCATTCCCATCACTGGGGCCTCGTTCTCCCCAATGAGCATGCATCAATTCGAAAACAGTCAATCGCTGAGCAGCAGAGCCTGAATTACTGTAACTAAAAAAATATGCTCTTTTCCCTCTGCACCAATCCATTTTGCCCTTGTCTGAACACCCTTTTCACCATCTATCAACCCCGGAGTTGTGTTTCATTGCATGAACAATATCTGTAGGTGTCCTAAAGTAAGATGCAGGTCATGGATGATGCATTGAAACATACAGCATGCTGGTGACCAGTGGTTAACCATGTCCCTGTCCACTCTAAACCAGATTGATTAAGGGAGCAGAGAAATCAATCTCCTGGGGTTCACAGCTCAACAATCACTCAGTAAAAGTGATCACAGCTATTGTTACACTACTACAAGAGTCTTGTTTCATTACATTTCAGATTCTGCAGTCCACAGGGGCATTTGTAAGTTTAGATAACCCTGGAAGCTTATGTCTAACGTGATTACAATTCTATTCAGTTTTTCTCATTAAATGTAGGACAAGAGTGCACTTTAAGCTATTCATGAGTGATTTTGCTTATATATTGCAAAGTATTACAATGTACATGCAACTGCTCATTTTATCTCCATTATTTTTTAATGACATTTAAGTAACTAGTCTGCTGCTGTAATATGTGAACTGACCTCTAACATTGATGTAGCCTCATCTTAAACAGCTCTAATAACCATTTTACTGTAAATTCTGTCCTATTATCATAAGGCTCACTGACACACAAACTACCTGATTATCCTTTATATTTTAATCTATGCTTTTCTTTGTTCCTCAGAACAGTATCAACTGAAGAAAATACACCTTTTTCTTACTTTCTGATCATCATTTGACAGCAAATGCATCTTTGCTACTTGTGTGAAAATTTCACGCATATGAAATATATATTTCATATTTAGAAATCTGTTTTTATTTTGTTAGAAAATCAGAATGTTCCATTTTCATTTTCCATTTGGGGACTTTTGTGTGACCCAGCCTGCCCAATTAGTATAATTAATCACTGGGCAATTTCTAGCCTTTCTTAGGTCTTTATAAGACCATCTCTCAAACAACAAGAACAACAACATATTGTCATCTATAAAGGTTATATTGTTCTGCTTGACATGTGTAGTGACAGCCAATATCACATTTGCATGTTTGGCTGCTTCTGACAGTGATGCTGTTGTTGTGACTTCCTATCGACATCAGGCATATGCCATCCTGCTCATTATTTTGGCCAAACCGTGCTGTGGAGGGAGATGTAGGCAGATCTTTCTCCCGTCAGCCCTTCTCAGATTTTAATGGCTTTAATGGAAGTGCTGTTTAATTCTGAACAATAGAATAATATTAATCGCTCAGCATATGTCACTTTCACAATATATGATATATGAATTAGGGCTTCCAGTGGTGTTGCTGTGCTTGAAGGAATAATGCGAGCCATCCATTAATGCAGATAGCAGACGGAGAGGCATGAGGGAGTCGTGGTGGGATTAGGACAGGAAGCCGACAGAGGAGATGGATACGGCTGGAGGACACAGACTGATCCATGTGAACCAGGCAGCATACAGTGCTGATCCTGGAGTTGGAAGGGTTGTGAGCCGTGAGCCAGGGGCCCCTCAGGGCTTGCCTGTGGCTGTCTCTGCCTCCGCCTAGCCCTTTCATTATAGGGCCTCCAGTAAACACGTCTGGGAGCAGAGGGCCACAAGCGAGGAGGAAGGAGGAGATGGGCTCGTGGTGTGAGGAGCAGCTGCAGTGTCATTTTCTATACAAAAAGCAGACCAGGATAGACAAAATGAAGCAAGAGGCGGGGTGAAAAGGGCCAGAGAGTTGAGGAAGGGGGGCCTAGAGTAACAGACTGATCAAGCGAGGCTATTTTGTGAGGCCGGGGAGATGTGGGGGTATATGAAGTCTTGTTTTTATCTGTGGTGCTTTGCTCCACTGGTAATAAAACTGACAGGATTCATTCACTGTGATATACTGACCTCTTAGAGCGGAGACAATAGAAAAGTAGCTGTTAAACTTACCTAAGGGACTCCAGCACATGGCAGAGGGGTGGGGGGGGGGCGATGTTGTGGAAATAGAATATTTATTGAATAGGTTTTCCCTCTCCTCAGGGAGCCCAGGGATTACATGGTGACAAGCGACTTAAGCATTGAACCGTGCCTTAGATTGCTATTACCTGCCATTCAGTATTATAGTCTGTGTTCTATGGCACCTGTGCACAACACAAATGGGGAACACTTATCTTAATTATTGTTTCATCAGAGGCACACAATCATATCTTATTTAGATCTCCCATTACCTAAAAAGACAACATTTGTCTTGTCTTCATGGAACAAAACTCTGCTGTGTGTCTACCTCTTTCCCTCTCTGAGGCTAATTATATTTCACCTGTAGCATATCTGTGTCTCCTTACTGGAGAAGTTAATACAGGTACTGGTCATTACAGCAAGTGATGACATTTTAACACTGCTGTGTGAGATAACTTGACCTTTCTCTGAGCTATTAAAAGAGACTGTGACAGGTGAAAAATCAAGGGAGAGATTAAATGGGAGCTGAGAAAGTATCTATTTGCCTACATAGCATCAGGAATATGTAATATAGATTTACAGTGTAGCATTATAGAAATGTAAAGGAGTGGGTGAACAGCTCGCATGCTTGTTAATAAGGAGAAGGGGAGATGTTCTGTTGAGAAGGTACGCATGACGTATTACCACCCTTCACAGCATGCCAACATTAGCATAGACTGTCTTCATAACATTTGCTTCCAATTCGGAATATTAAATAGTATACAACTCATATATCCTTGACAGTGAATTAGAAACAGAATGATTAAACATATTTATAATAGCAATGGCAGCCATGAGAAAGGCATTTATAATTTTTTATTACGAGTAAGGCTAAATCAATATTGAATCATTAAGTATCATAATGATACAATATGGATCCATCATCTTTCCAATCTGGGTAATCAGATTTGTGTCTTGTCTCTGTAAAAACAGCATGAGTGGTGATTAATCAGCTGTGTGGTGTAACAGCACGGATCAAACCTCCAAATCATGTGTTGGAATGTAACTCTATGTCAATTACAAACATGGAAGGAGCTGAAGTGTGACCCGCTTCAATCACAAATCCCCTGACTCTGAAGTGATGCCATGCTACCATGATTTGTTGAAGTTAGATTGAGGTGTGAGCAGGTAGGATTTACAGGGTGGGGATTTAGTGAAGGTAATAGGTATTGGATCTATAGGAATCTCGTGGAAGCCTTGCCACAGTCAGCACATCCTCCTGAGATCTGGGCTTCGCATTACACGTCACATGACACGAGTCACTGTCCAACAACCAGATAAAGGTGTAGTTGTGTGTTCAATCCTGCCAGAGGAAATCTTTTGTCATCCAGAATTAATGTCTTTGTCGAGTTTAAACTGCCTCCAATGAGCGTCTGCACTTGTTCAACCGGTGCATAAATAGAGTTTGCAAAAACAGTTTTTTCTCTTTCTCTGGCCGACCTTGATCACTTGTCAAGCCGAGACGTGTTGAGTGGGTGTCCATTGGTCATCATGCCTGAGCTCATCCTGGCCTTCACCGCCAGCCTCCCAGATGCCTCGTCTACCAGCCCACTGTCTCCACACCTCCATTAAGTCATCTATCTTCCTCTGCTCCACCCCTGATCTTCCATCAACTCACTTGTCTTGTTTTGCTCTCGCTTTCTGCGTCTTCAGCTGGACATCTCAGCATGTCCCTGTCATGTCGAGTCTCTTGTGTTTCATTCATTCTCGCTGAATGTGTCTGAGCTGAATCTGTTGGACTGGCTGCCGAACAGACAACAGGTTACAAATTACCTCATCGCTGAAGGTATAAAAGTTGCAAAAACACGGGGAAAGGCAAAGAGGCAAATTTGTGGTTACGGCAATCCTTTTTAGGGGGTATTAAAAAAAAGCAGCAGGCGGACAAAATATCCAATAAAGCTTCAGCACCTACGGCTATAGTAAAACAGGTTGTTTGAATCTATGGTCCGCAATGCAACCTGTCGAACACAGTGCCCATTTAGTAAACCCCATCCACTGACTGGCCTCAGGCTGACTACCCGCCTGCCTCGGGGCTTCAATAACTCCAAACATGATCAGGCATTCTGCAGAATTCCATTTATACTCCATTTTCATCTACCAGTCGCACTGTTTGGGTAGATTCCTGTTTGGTGAGTGCTCTATTTAACAGAACTATTTAAAGAGGCCACCTGACGGGTGTCAGATGGACCTTGGTGAGGTTAAATAATTGAGTTGAGTGAAAAGATAATTAATGGAGAATCAATGAACAAGCTGGGAAGGGGTTAGGAGAGGAAAGTATAGCGGGTGTTCAGGGGATCTAATCTAAGATGTATAAATTATTTAACAGGCTAAAATGACTGGAATGACAATATAGGACATTAGGCAAGCAGCCTTAAACACATATTCACCTTTGTGGTCTCATGCATATACAATCAAACAATGGTAAATGAGGAATTATTTTAAACATTTAGTTACACATTTTGAAAAAAAAGCAAATCTAAATGAGGCTATTTCATTACAACTGTGATGATAAACTATATTGTAGGGGTGAGCCTGCATTAGTGTATGGCCAGCTCTCGGTGCGCTGCATGTCTGAGCGGAGGGTATTTGCATTTAAAGTCCTTGATGAATGAATGAATGTAAAAAGCAACTTGAAGAATGTTTCCTGAATTTGGAGTCCTCTGATGAAATCCCTGTGATTTATCCCACCTCTCTTCTCCTCTTCCCCTCATCAGCCCCTCTGTCTTTAATTAGTGTCTGGGGAATGAGGGAGTGGATGAGTGGACTGTCAATTTTACATTCATTATTTATTTAGCTAAGGTGTAAACTGACTGGTCCACATACTGACAGACATTTCTCCTGTGCTCTTTTGCACTTCTGTTTAGGCGATAATCAAGCTCTGTGTATGATACTTACTAATTAGACTGTTCCTTTTGGCGGCAGCGGCTGTATTCTGCCACTTGTCATTTAGCCACAGTACATGTGGGAATGCAAATATCTGCAGCTGCAAGTTTAGACTGTATAGCAAGAATTTCCCTTAATGAGGAGGAAGATTGCAGTTTCATTCTTTGGCTGTCATGTTGCCACTTGCTAAGTGGAATGTGCTCTGAATCTGAAGAGCTCAATGGTACAGAGGTGAATGTGAGTCAATGGAAAAACAGGATGGTCAACAGTGAAAGGAATCTGTTGTATGGCCATGTGTGTGTGTGTACATACGAATCATTTTATATACACCTTATTGCACATACACCTTCATACATGCACATATTCAGACAGACACACATTTACTAACCAGGCCATTCTTCTTCAGGTCAGCCCACATGCTCGTCCCGTCACCACCTCTCATTAGAACGTGGTAGGTGAAGAAATAGATGCCAGGCAGAGGGCAGGTGAACTTGCCAGTGCTGGGCTCATAGTAGTTACCTACATTGGTCACCACATCATCAAACTTCAGTATTTCACTGCCCTCGTGTTGCTTGCGTAGCCCTGCATAAAAGGCAATTTTAGGAGTGTAGACCGAGGGAGAATAGCCACCAGGGCCTGGGCCTGGGGGACCCTGTGGCCCTGGTTTGCCTGGCTCTCCAGGTGCTCCACGTGCTCCTGGAGGACCAGGGATCCCTGGAGGTCCTCGAAGCCCAGATTTGATCTTCTTTCCAGAATAATCCTGTGGAGGTGGAGACACAGCTGTCAGCTCCTGGCCTGGCTGAGATGTAGCGTAGGGATCACATACCATCCTGCAGCTTCCAAGCATTTCATAATGGCTCCCTGTATTTCTGCTGTTCCCTCCTTTGGTTGTGTGGACCAGCAGGGGAATGGCCACCAACAGAATAAGAACCATTGCCACACCTATAGCAGCTCCAATGACACGTTTCCTGCGGCTGAGCCGCGAGGCGGCCAGCGTCAGGAAGTCCTCTTCCCCCTTTGCTGGAATAGTGCCGGCCAGGATGAAGCCTCTTAGAGAACCAATACGGTGTGAAAAGTTGAAGAAAGATATTGAGAGGAGTAGGGGGGAAACAGTGTATCACTGGGTCAAGTATAAGAGAGAACACAAAATGGCAGACGGCCAGGAAGGAAACACCAGAAGACAAAATCCAAGAGAAATTGTAAAAATGTTCTGGTGACCCAAAAACAAGATATTTAAAAAAAAAAAAAAAACAACCTATATGGGTGCAAAGATAAAAGCTTCACACACCACAATTTTTCAAAAAATAAACACAAAAAAATATGAGCTGTCTCAGATTTGTGGTGACACAAAAAACATAATTTAATTGATCAAGTCTGGTTGGCCTTTTTCTTACTCCTGTCGTCCTGCAGTTCTGTTCAATTTTCAGCATCAAACAGAAACCATAACTGGCACCGAGGCGGTTATTATGAAAGCAGAGCTTATTAAAAGTATGCTGAAGTGAGAGCTGGTGCCAAATTCAGCTCAGTGAGGAGGGTGTGGATATATTGTTTGTTTTGTTGGATGAAGTGTAATTTACAGTTTTTTTCAAAGAAAATTATTCTTTCAAGCCCCCCTACAAATCATAGGATTTCACTTCATGTGGATAAGTCATTTAATGCCATGGCTGTAAGTAAAAAAAAAAAAAAGTTCATCAGAAATCTTTTCCTGACCCAATCATCTTATGACCCCAACTTTTATCTGTCCAAAAGGGTCTTTGTTGTTTTTGTTTTAGAAAACCACAAAAAATTTTGTCAACTTGGGTGTGCTTTTGATAGAGTCCTTGTCTGATATGTCTGGATCTGGAAAGGACAGCAAAAAGAGCAAAAGCACTCAATAATTAATTGTCCTTATTTACCACATACATGTATATAATTTAACTGCACTGAACTGTTAAGTAGTTAATTGCATTAAATCAGCTTTTGAGAAAGACTCTTTAGATGATACAAAAGAAATAAGTTTTAAAAAAATAAATGATGGCAATACTATATTTTAGAAATAAGAAAAAAATGTATTTTCTATAGTTGATATAAATGACATGAATTATACGTGATAACCTACAGTGAACATGTTTTTTTTTGTTGTTGTTCAATTTAAATTTGCTAAATAAAACTGAAAAAAATCCAAAGAGAAACTCACCACTTGCTCCTTATGATCCAAAAATATTTATGGAGAATCAAGTCTTGTGTGCATCAATCTTCTCCACGTCCCACCAGAATGACTGAAGGACTTTGGACCGCTGGAGTGCCAAATGGAGAGCTGGAGAGCCGACGGGCGCGCAGGAGATGCCAGGAAAGTGGTGCGAGTTCCTTTAATCACAGCGTAATCCCCTCTTCTCTCTCCAGGTAGGAAATTAAGTCTAAAAGCCGATAACTTCTAAAGGAAATCAAGCCCAGAAAAACACCTGCTTGAACACTTTTTTTTTTTTGGACGCAATTCCAAAAAGCGGAGCGCACGACAGTCTGACGCTCCTCTCCAGTTTATCTGTTCACTGTATCGCTTTTCGCAGCGTTTGGTCCATAGCTGTCCTCGTCTTCACCTGTTAGATTTCTCTCTCTCTCTCTCTCTCTCTCTCTCTCTCTCCCTCTCTCTCTCTCTATTATGCAGGCGTATATATGCTCTTCCATATACTCCATTGTCAAAACGGTAATTTATTTAACTCCATATCTTATTTATTCCTGCTCTGATTTGCTGTTTTTCCTTTTAAATTACTGTTATGTGTTGTTGTTGATATAATCATTAAGATGCAGTTACTTCACTGTATACTGATACAGATGCAGACCTGACTGCACTGATGCTCCCCATCTGTATCTTGTTAGTCTGACATTCACTTGTTGTTAGAGGCAAACTCTTTGCAAGCAAAAATGTTTGATAAAGTGTTGCACAACGACGGCAGATGTTTTCATCTTCTGTGTGCCAGGCAAGGGAGGACAGAGGATGGTGACTAAGTAAAAGCTGCCTCGGCGTGATGCGTGAGGAATGGAGAGGAGACACTAAATGTTCCCCAGACCATTGTCTGTGTGTGTGACTCGCATCCCACAGCTATAAAGCCTCATTAGTGAGACACCCTGCCCCAGACATTGTGCTGCTCTTTTTCTTGTACCTAAAATGTTACGCAAGAACATACAGTGCCTCAACTCTGGTGTATACACACATGCATGCACCTAGACCCGTCCAGGAATACACAGAAAAAGATCTTTTACACCAATACATGTGGAATGTTTTGTATTCTTGTACCAGCATTTGCAAGGATTTTACCACACCGCCTTCACTGATGATCACATTTCATTGCAGACGCATCTTGGGAAGATTTTTAGTTCATATCATCATTTCCTTGGAGTCTTGAGTCAACTGTCTGACAGGCACAGTCGCCGAGTTAAAGTTTAATGGCCGAAGCAGTGGCAGCGAGGGGAATAGGTCGACATACAGTATTGATGACTCCCTTTTCATCAACCAACACCTCCTTGACCTCTCCCTCCTCAGATATGAGATGACCACTGTCTGGTAATGTAGGCAACATCCGACCTGATCCCAGCAGACATGGAAAGGCGGATAATCGCTAGTTTTAAGGTGGTTTTCCAAGGATGGATTGGATTTACTGGGAAATTGAGGTGGAGGGCTCTCAAGGTTTGGGGAGCAATTGCCTGTGGTATTTCCATTGGGAGATGTTGGTGTAGTTGGGAGGAGTTAAATGCTGTGTCACTCCCAGTTTTCAGGTCAGTCAGGCTGGCCCACTAGAACAGTGTTCAGAGGTCCTAAGCAGCATGGGGCAGATAATTGCCAACAGTCAGAGGCAATATGCTCAGGATTGGATTTTTAAAGCCTGTTAAAATATTACTAAGGTGATTAATATTGAAATATGCGCATGTCTCTCTGCTGTCTGTCTCCCGCTCTCCCTATTCTCTTCTTGATTTGTTCCCCTTAGTATTCGCACTCACCTGAAATTTCAATATTATGCATGATGCTGATGAAATGTGTCTTCTTTTTATGCAGCGCAATTGCATTGCCGTGTCACTTGTTCTGACTAACATAGACTCAGCTGTCACGATAGCAAAAGAGCCATAGGAGAATCTGTACTGAGCTTTTTGAGTTATTAGTTTGTTTAATAATTAATTTTATATATTATATCACACCAAGAATAAATCTCAGTCTTTTGTGCACACTCCTGCACAATTCAAGCTCGGGCTTTTCTATTCTCTGTTCTGTGTAAACAAGTAAGAGAAGAGCAGGAACTTATTTATGGCCACATTACTCATGTTATATTTTGTCTGTACCGTTTCTTCAAGACATACTAATTCTTCCATTCAGCCATCCACAGCGTTATTTAAACAGCGTTAAACAAACCAAATCTTTCTTGCAAGCTGATTAGTAATCAGTGGAACTATCTCAGCTGTCTCAGTGATATACGCCACACATCGTATGCAGGTTTACTGTACAACACGTGTTTTGTGTGTGGATAGCTGCACCATCAGACAATCCACACGGTACGGCCAACACATACCGAGCATCAGCCCCGACCTGGATGAAGACATATTGTCCCCAAGAGCTGCATAGCTGCCAGAGGACCACCACTCCCAGGGGGAGCACTGTTCACGTTTTCCACAGTTACCGGGAAACCAGCTATCAAACTCCCTTTCTTTGCCATGTAGATTACACTCTTGTAAATCAATTTAGAGGTCATTGGGGATATGAAAGATGGTTTGGGACAAGTCTGAAACCGTACGGAGAAGGAAAAAAGATGTAGAAAGACATTCACATGGCTGCATTTAGTCACTGATAAACATATGATGCCTGTATTTGGCTTGACTCTTACAAATAAAGGCTACTGTGGGAGGATCTCGGGTGCAGAGAGAAAAGCAATGGACGTCTTGCCACAGAGAAAATATGTCACATTGTTAGCAAGATAATTCAATGCAGAAAATGACATTTGTTTATTTAGGTTCACTAGTTCATATACCGCATTGTGTCTGCTCTGTGATATGAAATGCATCATTTGCTCCCTTGCTTACCTGAGCGTGTGTGTTCACTGTACCGTAAGTGCAGACTTGGAAGTGGAGCACATGGGTGTGGATGTGTCTACATCCTGGTGCTGTGCTGTTTCATTAGGCTCTGATTATGGGGCCTGATGCAGAGTGACAGTGTGCAGATTGAGTTGCACAGCCACTCTAATTCTCTCTATTAATAACAACCCTCCACACTGCCGTCCTGAACCACATTTATTAATCACAATTTGTCATCTGTCCGATGCTCCACCCTCTCCGTCTCCCTTACTCTTTCCCTCCCTTTCGTCGGTTGCGCTCGCCTCCTCCCTCCCAGCAGGGCCAGTTATCCCCTGCACCTCTCCACCTCCACCTCCTCCCACCCTCAACACCAGCTTCAGCTCAGAGACATGGTCCAGCATACAGAGGGATGTTCTCCCTCTCCTCACACACACATCCACTCTCCCACTCACTTTAACTGCACTCGGGAAGGAGTCTGATTCATCAAATGTCCTCCGGCTTTAATTGGCCAAATAACAGTTAGCTGCTTGGATTGTGTGGACTGTTTTGTTCACAATCTACCAAAGATTATAATAAATTACAATAAAACAAACTTCAATTTGCAATTACAGCACCGTTATGATGCACGTCTCTGGCCTTGCAACACGTCCAAACCTTGTACGGCGTAATGCATCATTATAGGGATGCTCAAACATTCACTGAGATAGCATGCAATGGCCTTTTGGAACACATTGATTCTTTTTTAGCATTAATCCAAGCCATGTGGAATTTCTATGTTCACAAATGATGGCATTTAATCAATATGTATGCTGGGATAAGCACAATATGTTATTGCATTATTGGTGAGAAAATATCCCCATAACTTAAATCACATTTCTGCTCATGTCTCATTCAAATGGCCCTTGACCCTACTAAGAAAGATGATTTATGAGTCAGCTAGTCCCTGAGGTCTTGCTCTGCTACTCTAATTTTCAGGCTACGTTTATGCTCATTATATTGACACTTTAAGGATATCCATTTACCCTGAACTGCAGTTTAATCACACAGCAGAAGTTTTCTCCTAGTTTGTTTCGCCAACTATGTAAAAATCTGTGTGATTGTTCACTGCAGCAGATCTAAAACGGCCAACGTTTCCACGGCAGTGCAGCAGTGTTCTTCTAATTACACTATCACTGACCAACCCTCCACTCCTCAGCGCTACCCTCCACCACCCTCAGCCACAGAACCAGGGTCCCTCTGCTGTTTTCTTTGAGCAAGACCGCTGTTTGGGGGGGAAACAGAGGCGATTTTCATGTGCAAATGTCAGTCAGTCGGCTCCCAGCAATCACAGGCCTGTCTTCTCCAGAGATCGGGGCTTGAGACACAGCCTGAATAATTTAGCAGCTCTGTGCCACCGTGCTTTAGGGTCGCAACCTTCTAAAGTGATGACAGAAAGACGTTGGCTGACTTCCCCTCCCATTCACTCCCATTACCACTTATTTACCGTTCATGATTCCAGGCAGACAAAGCAGAAGGCCACGCTGGGGAAGAGAAATCATTGGCGTTGTATAAACTGTGTCATAAAGCAGAGCACAACCAAACAATGACATTTTCAGAGCATCCCCCATTCGGAGGCAATCCCCTCCTGTGTTGGGCTGTGAAATAAACACACGCCGCACACATGATCACCCAAGCCAGCAGTCACAGACAAAAGAGTTGATGGACGCACACGCAGAGAAAAGGTCGAGAAGTGACACACAGCGGGGACAGATGTCAGAGCGAAAACCTTAACGATGCATAGGTGTGGATTAGGATTCAGATAGAGACGAGGGGGGAAAGAAAAAAAAACACCCAAATCTTCTATTTCAGAGCAAGAGAGATTACAGTGATTTTCAAGGTATGACAGAGGAAAAGAACAGAGACGTAGAGGACAGAGTGAAAGAAATTGATCCGTCCTTCCGCACAGACACATTCTACATTTCTATCATTCAAAGGGAGACCGACAGCGCTTGGTCTGACAAGGGTGGTCATCAGTCGTCTGCAGCGGGGCTCTGACAGCAACATGACGAGGATGAATGGACTGTCCAGTTATCCCAACCAAAACACATGCTGTTGGAGAAATTATACATTTATCTTCCTCCTATTTTCTTTCAGTCATTTCGAGTCCTTCATATCCTTCGCTCAATTATCCCCCACTTCTTGTATTCTTGTATTCCACACATTTCACGAGTCACACATGCATGGCATTCACCTCTATATCTGTGACATCTTTTTCAGAATTTCTTTTTCAGGCAACGCTACATGTGTGGCAACCCAAGACAGAAAAATAAAACCGGCTTTATCTCAGTGTCTTCACGGTGCAGATGATTTTATTGGAATGTAAGGAAGCAGCAGTGGATTGTGTATTAGTGATGCGGTAGGATGTTCCCATGGAGATGCCAGTTGTGATAGCCTATTAGTGGAGACGGTGGGATGCAGGATTGCTAAGAAACACTTGGAGGAATGAGCGACGCATCCTGCTTTCCTTCTCCACCCCTCCCTCTAACCTGTTGTCATGCACTGCAGCAGTACAGTCAGTCAAGTTAAACGCTGTCTGGTCAAACTGCACTCACGGTGAGCTTAAAATGTCAGTGGGCATGCGGTTTGACCTCATGTCATGGGAATGCGTTACAAGGGCAGGCGGAGGGGAAGGGAGGACACGAGAGATCCCTCTGAATTATTGAGAGTGATTATTTGGTGACTTATGGTTGGTGGCTGTCAGGTATGGTAGGATAAATTGTGCCTGGCAAGAATTACACTTTCTCATTTCTCCACTGTCTATTTATCTGCCCTTCTGTGCCTGACCACCCCTTCTCTATTGAACACTTATCCCACTACCTCCTCTGTCCTTGCACTAGTAAGTTTGCAGACTGACTTTTAGGGCATGTCCTCAAAAGTAACGCAATGAAGCAGCTTAACGAGTGTAGTGTTCACTTTAGGTTCGGTCTGTGGCAATGTCCACATGTTGGTCAGTTAGTCCGCTAGTTTGGGGGAGAACGAAATGTCTCCTCCACTAGATTGCAGTAACATTTATAGTGCACCTGTATATAAACTATAAATATGCATGCGCCCCACTGGATGGATCCTATAGACTGTGGCATTCCCTTTAAATTTCATCTCATGTCAGTGTATGTCTTTATTTTGACAGATTGTCATAAAAGAAGCACCATCAGTTGGTCAAAGTTTAATTTATCTTGTCAAATATGTAAACATGTGACTTGACTAAATCATTCAATTGTTTTGGAATTCAGCTAAGAGCACAACTATGCCTAACACAAGTCTTGTTGATGGCTTCACATGACTTCTACCAATGCAATAAACTCATAGATTGGACCGAACTTCATTGTCATTGCAGAGACTACAAGTACTAACACAACGAAGTGCAGCTTTGCATCTAACCAGCAGTGCAAAAGCAGCAATAAAATTCATTACTGACAGTATGAGTATACAGTAGTATAAACAGTATGGACAGAGCATTATGAACACACTAATATATAGATGTGGATACATCATAAAATAGATCATCTAACTCTACTGGTAGAGATAAATAGTGGTATGAGCAGGATAAACAGTATAGTTATGGATAGTATAAATCTAGTCCATTATTTTCATTGATAATTTAACTTTTTGACTAAAAATCTGATTCCGAACAAACAAAAATAATGTTCATCTCTGTCATCTTACAACAAAATCAATGATTGTGAGCATTGGGATCTTTCTATACCGTCTAATATAAGAGGCCAAGATCCTGAACAGCCAAATATGAGCTGAGAATTCCAGAAGAAATATATTGATGGGGAAATGGAGATGGTTGTACAGACATCTTAGACAGTAAATAATGATTGGCTGTGACAGACCACAGAGGAAAAGCCATTTCCTCTTTGGGGAACCCAGCAGCGAGAATGCCGGTGTTCATGTGAAGAAGTCCAGGGACTCTAAAAGGCTGCCAATGGCTGGTGCACATATTCTGGCCTTGAGGCACAGGACTGTGGGCTCTTACCCAAACACCAGGGTTTTAATCTAACTGCAAACAACCTGCGGCAACCAGCGAAAGAACTGCATAAAGAAAGGGACAACAGTGATTAGGCAGCCGCATCATTCTGGACAAGCCGCGGGGGCTGCGAAAAGTGTTTTTGACGGAGTAGGAGGGGGGAGCTGCTACAAAAAATGATTAAAGCTTTAACATGGAGCTGGGTTGAATCCCCGGTCTGGTGCAGCGCACACTGTAGGTGGAGCTCACTTAGTGAATAGATAAACTGATGGATGATGAGTAGACACAGCGTAGGGACAATCTTGACTTTGACCGAGCCCATTAAAAGCTGAGAACTCCTTTCACAATGAATAATAATATCCCAAGAATATGAAGTTTGGGGTTCTTCAAGACTTTTCTTCTTCTAATGTTCTCATCTTGCTTCTCCTTGAGTGGCTTTGTTTTCCTTTTTATTGTGCACATACCAGGAGACCCATTTCCCTATTTCTAATTGACATTCCCTGTTGCATAATGTTTCTAACTGACTGATCAGGTATCAGAGATGGAGTTCTTTGTGTAAATGCAGTCTGAATAATTCATACAGGGCTGTCAGAGAAAGAGAGAAGGGGCATTTTAGAAATCAGCTCACTAGGCCCCTGACCATGAATAATTGATCTGAACTGATTAAAGTTTGCCGTGATTACCCCTCACCTCCCCAGCAGATAAAACGCCACACCTGTGTTTGCTGTCTCTTGACTAATTCTCCTCTTCCTCTCTTTCCTCTCAATCAAACATGTTTCAATTAACCACATGTGGTCAGACTATGCATTGAGAAATGCACCACACTTCACTATTGCTGCTGTCTCATATTGTCAGTTGGATTTTCAGCAACAAGCTCAATTTCCTCCCCTTGACGGGCATTCAAAGGTGTGCTTAAGGAGAATTCAGTTCATTACATGTGTTTATATAAGGAGAACAGTATCGTATTATAGTTCTCCATGTCCCTGATGAAAAATGTAATTAGTCTGTTCTCTAAGAGCAACTCCAAATATTAGACCTTGATTAGCTGCGCTTGAATTGCTGAAAACCACATTTTTTCCCCTCCGCTCCCCTCAGGCAGTGAATCCTCAGATAGCCGGAGATAGACTCTGTCTCAGACGCAAGTGTAATTGCAACATGCACAATGTCTGATGCGCTGTAACACTTAAACATACTGTGGTCCCAGCAGAGCTACCTTCATCAACTTGACTTCACTGGCTGCACATCTGCTCTTCAAACAACACACATACACAATGACACAAAGCAGGCTCATTTTGCATCGGAATCGCTTCTCACTTCCCTTAACCTTCAAAGTCCAACTAAGGATGGCACTTTGATCCGTGTTCCAGAGTCAAAGAAAGAAATGCGTGACAGAGAGCGACATGAATGAGGGGAGAAGCAGGGAACAGGAAGCAGTGTGGGAGAGTGACAGCTAATGACAGTAGCTACGAGCTGTGACCTTTAGAGCAATCACACAAGCATGACGAACCAGGCTCAAGGTGACAGTGAAACTGGCTACTTTGGAGGAGGATATTAAGGACAACAAAGCTTTGTGTGTTTATGGTTTAACAGTCATGCTGCAGCAGGTGGTAATGGAGATTATGGCTACACAGGTGATCAATAGCGCTGTAATTTTTTTGTCAGAGAACCACGGTTAACTGTGTGTAAATGCATTTAAAGATTGAATAAGCAGTAAGTAAGGTCAAAAGTGCACATATGCTGCTTCACATGGTAATACACACACTCAAACATGCACACTTTGATTGCCACTGAGTTGCTAAGGAATTATGTGCCATGCTAAAGGGTACATTGGCAGAAAAGAAGAGGTTTTACCTTTAATTTCCTGCACCCCAAATGTTTGAGTGTGGTTGGGGAATTCCAACCAGTGAGCTTATATGTTCTTCTTTGCATGTTTAAGCCCACATCCTGCACAACGCATGTTGCTTTGTTTACAACACACTCAACCATTTTTTGAGATATTTTGGATCGATTCCCCACTTCCGAGTGTGAGTGTGATTGTTTGTCTGTATATATAACCCTGTGATAGACTGGTGACCTGTCCAGGGTGCTACCTGTCTTGGCCCTAAGTCAGCTGGGTTAGACTCCAGAAGAAGTTTTACTGATATATATGTAATCACTTTAGATATTTTTAGGATTTTTTTTGGAAGATTTTTACAAATTTTTAAGAAATATTTACAAGAATTTTCTTGCCAAATTTGGGGGATTTTTTTTAAACATAAAACTTTCATGGGAAACTTTTAAGGAATTATTGGAATTTTTTTGGTTTTGCAAATTTTCAGAAATTTGGGGAATTTTTTTGCTGAATTTTGGGATTTTTTTCAGACAAGGAAACAATATTTTTTGGTGCCCATAAATGAGGACAACAGGGGGGTTAATGACACTACTTGTTTCATCACAGCGCCCTCCCTGGTCATACTGTACACTCCAGTCTGGTCTGAGAATGAACACCCTGCACACTAGAACCATTGATCTACATGTTTAAAAAAAAAAAAAAAAAAGAGGGAGGGAAGAGGAAAAGGGGATGTGCAGGGATGATGTGTCCAGTTCAGGTCCCTGGTGGAGGTTTTCAAGTGGCTGGGCGCTCTGTCTGTCCTGTCAGCCCTCAGCAAACACCCCATCCTAAAAGGGAAGAAGGGAAAAAAACTCCCAGATAGCATCACACACGGCTGGCCAGGGCCTCACTAGCAGTCCACTTGTCTGCTCTCCCCTCCGCAGAGCCTTCACAAGAGATGGGAGGAATACTAAGAGAGCAGGCATAGATTTTCTGCTGGGGGGTGGAGGAAGCGAGGGAAGGCTGTTGGAGGGTGGTGGGCTTGACTGCCCACATCAAACTCCCCTCCTTTTCTCTCACCCCTCTCCCTTTCTCCTCCTCTCCTTCTCATCTGCCTGACTCTGGAGGGACCCTCTGTTTGTCAGCCAGCCAGTGGAGCGTCTCCCTCTAACCCCACCTCCTCCTGGTTCTCTGTCTTTTCCTTTTCTTTCTCAGTTTCTCTCTCTCTCTCTAAAACCTCCACCCCTCTCTTGCTCTGAGTCCTTATCTTTTCACGATTCCTGTTTTTTTGTTTTCTCCAGCTCTGTTTAACAGCTTCTCTACTCCTCCTTTAACAGAAAGCCGATTGATAAAGCAAATAAAGACCAGAGATGGAGGATGACAGGGGCTGTTAAACAGGGTGGGGTAGCTATGATCTACCTATAGGTGCACAGCAGAGAGAGAGATGATGGGAAGTGATTTAATGCAAAGAAATCCTGTCAGTAAAGGAGGTTAAAAAGCACTCAATTACTGATAGCAAGTTGGAGATAACAAACAATGAGAGAGTAACTACATAAAAGATTTTAAGGTCTATGTGGCAAGATTTAAATGTTCTTTGTTGCCTTACTACACTAATATGCTGCACTGTCTGTCGCTGCAGATGTGGTGCACAGGCTGCAAATGGGAATGTCAACTATCAGTTTTATGTCTTTAAAATATTTGCTTACTCTGTTCTTTAAGTAGTAGTTTAAGTAGAATTTAACACTTTTTATGCCTCCAACAAGACCCACAAAACTGGAAGTCTTAGAAACTGCCTCAAGAGATGAGTCAGTTGGATGTGAAAGCTACAAGTTTGACAGTAAAAAAAAATATGAAGACATAAGAAAGAAATGAGCCTAATAAACATCTGTAACCTGCTTCTCACACTATTTGAGGCAAGCTACTCGAAGTAGCCACGACAAGAATAATCTACAAACAAAGGTTTCCTCAAAGAGGAAGAAGATGTAGAATAAAAACAGACAGTATCTCTGATTCTGGTGGTATAAATTTGGTTTCATTTGCCCTAGTTTTGAGACATTTGTCTGATTTTGTTTGTGATGCTCACAGCACTGAAAAATGAAAAGAAAAAAGAACACAAAAAACAGTGGTGTCTCAATTGGTCTGGATCAGCCACGGACATCACTGTCAACAGGTTTTACCAGAACTGTTTCTTCAATACAAATTCTAGTGAAAAAATGTTAACAGTGAAGTATGTGGATCAATAAGAACAGCATTTCTGGAAAAACACATCACTCATCAGTTTTCTTAATGCTGTTTTGGAATGTTTGAAGCAGCTCAATCAGCATTCAGTCAGTCTTCACTGTACTTGTGTGGAGGAAGAAATCTCAAAAACAAGCATAAAATTAATGAAAAACCATAACTGCCACTTTTTAACATCACTCTGTAATTTCCTAATCTGAATTAGTCAACTCAGTCCCTCAGTTTCTCTCTTTCTTTCCTCCATCCTCACTTCTTTACCTCTCCACCAGCCTCATTTTCTCCTCTCTCTCTCCCCATCTCCATTTCAGGGTCGGTCAGAACAAGCTTTCTCCACATGTGTGCTGAGATTGGAGGGAGAACGTGGTGTTCTATTGATTTCTGAAACTCAAAGTTGGTCTCAGATCTCCCTGTTTACATCTGATTTGTTGCAAGTCACAAGCAAATGTGGAATCCGAGAGAAACTACAAGCACCCGTGTGAAGAAGATAGTTATTCTGTCATGCTACACATGCAGGCATTTTACTCCATATCATCTATGTCTTAAGAATAGTTTTGTTTAGGTCTGTGTTTGTGAAACAACAAAATGCCAGGGGCAGTCCATCGTGGCACACCGCTGAGCTGCCAGGTCAGATTCCAACAAATGCCGGAACAAAGGAAGATGAGTCCCACTGGCATTTGGTGAAGGAGGCCCCCACGGATGAAATCCATCATGCCTGCAGATGTGGCCTGCAGCTGGGCAGGTGGATCACAACGTGCCACAACAAGGCAATTGAATTGACTAGATCACAGCAACTGAACACCACCTCACAAAGAGAAAGCCCCCAGATCGCTTTAATAATAATAATAATAATAATAATAATAATAATAAAAAAAAAAACATCTCGCCATCAGACGATACAAGCCGGGGATCTGAAAGTGGGCTCTCCCTTCGGAAGGATTAAATATGACAACGTTTTCTGATCCGTCACTGCTTTGTCAGACAAACCCCTGACGCTGTGGGACTTTTGCCTGCTCGGCCTGCTTATGCTTTGAGGCAGCTGACAAAGAATTAAATGTCACATATGATTTCTATATGGGTCCGTTTTGCTGAGACACACTTGACAAATGTGTGTGATTCGTTTTGCTCACTGACTTGATCATCCATGTGTCCAGCATTTTTATCCTAAAGGATTCTATGCATCACTGGATGTATAAATCAGTCCAGGGGGCTAGTGTCACTTAAATGTGGACATTAATGGTTGACAGTCTATTGACTGGCCTGCCAAGCCTTGTTAACCGACTGGCAGCTTATCCGAGACCGAAGCCTACATTGCATCCTTTTATACCAACAACAAACTTCCTTCCTCCCCTGCAGCTATTTATCTACCTTTCAATTCATGTCACCTTTCATTTCTTGATATTGTTTTCAGCTGTCTTCTTGTCTGACCCCCTGGTCTCCCTTGAAAGATGCACGTGGATTTCTGTCAGCTTGCTGTTGTGTTTTTTTTTTCCTACCAATTTTATGATTGGCCTATGAAGCTCTCTTTGAAGTTTCCCTGCAAACCTTTAAACATCCTGGGCAACATCAAAGATCACACATTACAAGGGGCCAGAGTTCAACCGAGAGCCGCTGCGATTCAAGCAACATCTTTCCTTTTCCCTATTTCCTCTCTTCTTCGGGGGGGTTTGTGTTTCTCCTCCGCACCGCTGAAGGAGAGGAATAGCGGTGGAGAGGTGGGCGAAGGTGTGGGTGTGTGGAGGAGGAGGGGTGGGGACAGCTCCTCTTCCTGCGTTCGTGTCCATCATGTGTCATGGCCGCTCCTGGCTTTCATGTTCTGTCTGGCTGAGTCTCCTGCTCCAGCAGTCTCTGTTTCCTTGCTGAAAATCGGTGTCCCTCAGAGGCAGGAGACGCTCTCTCTTCTGCATCCATTTCAGCTCAGCTCGGCGTAGCTCGGCTCTGCTCTCACCTTGCTGACACCAGCTCCTCAGCAGACACCTTCTCCCCCTGCATGGGCTCAGCTGGCTGACAGGCAGCTGTCCGTTCGGATAAAGCAGAACAGGACACACACTGTACACTGAGACACCATCGCTGCTTACTGTTCTAACACCTTCACTGTTACCCTGTGGTTAAGACACTCTCACGCTACCTACAGAGAAGAAATTCAAACTAGTTTTAACTGAGGTTGAAGGTTATATTTTATTGCATCGAGTAGTTTCATTCTTGCTTTCTCTCTTTCGTTTAAAACAAACACAAAATGTTCATTTCACAAGCTGAAGTTGCTGCTTGTTTTCTTGCAAAATGCAGATTAGTTTTACTTTTGGCGTCTCACTTGTGGCTAATTGCTGAGCCTAATATATAGAACTGAAACACTTGTGAAGTAGTCCTTGTTTGATTACCATGGGAAAGGAAAATCCAGTCGCAGGGGCCCAAAACAAGCCAGTGGCTGATGAAGACAAATGTGCAAACACATGTTGGCAGAATTGCTTTTTGGTTGAGCGTGATCGGCTACGCTCAGGAGGGCGGAACCAGGAGTGGTGATTTATAGTTTTGCGCTGTCCCTGGACCACCACTGTCTGCTGCCTCCCACTACTGTAATTACCATGTGTGTCTATTAGAATAGTCCTGCTGCCCACAATGCATCACCTCAGAGGAGAGGAGAGGAGAGGAGAGGAGAGGAGAGGAGAGGAGAGGAGAGGAGAGGAGAGGAGAGGAGAGGAGAGGAGAGGAGAGGAGAGGAGAGGAGAGGAGAGGAGAGGAGAGGAGAGGAGAGGAGAGGAGAGGAGAGGAGAGGAGAGGAGAGGAGAGGAGAGGAGAGGAGAGATAGTCTTGTTATTCCAACAGTGTTCTCTCCAAAAGCATGATACAGAGGATGAGTAGAGAGCAAAAAGACACTGCAGATGATGCGATAAAGGTCAAAAAGAAACATGCTGAAAGGTTGAGAGGTGCATCAAAAATGGGAGATTAAGAACACACACCAGTATCATCCGACAGTAGGTCATGTAAGGTGATGTGTTTGAAAGCAATAGCCCACATAAAAGTCACTGCAACAGTATTTATCTGCGGTCAAATAAAGTCACAGACCTGCGATTATTGTAATTTAGCTCATGATTCAAACCGCATCAAGGTTGTATTTCTGTGCTTTTTATAACACTTTACCACAATATATGCTTTTGTTCTTTGTGACATGTTCTACATCTTTTCTGCATCGCTCCTGACCACTCCAAAGTCTGCTTCGACCGCTGTCTGGTGCTCGGGATTCAGTTTGCTTTGCCTTGGGCCTTATAGCATCTCCTAGTGGGCAAACTGCCTGCTGCTCCCAGGTCCCTGGAAAATTAATACTTTGAATCATGCGATTCAGTCAATACCTTCAGGTACCTTGATAAATAAGAGAACTTGACACCTCCTGAAGTTGTTTATGAGGTGAATTTCTCTGCAGTGTTTCCATTATGGATAATTTTCCCTCGCTGTTTTGCAGTCAGAGCGCGTACTCAGTCTACTGCCCACAGACTTTGTCAAAATATTTGTATCTGTCTGCATTCATTACGTTTTTCCAGCTTAGTGCTAATAAACTATTTTACATAAAATAACTAGAATTATTTTCTTTCTCAAATGAATGATTTTTGCTAAGAAATGGGACTAAATCACCTTTTTTCTTCCTCCTTGAGAACCCTGAACTGATAATGAGACCTGGCACTGAGCTCTGGTCAGTGTCATTTATGCTGTAATTGGCCTAAGGTGTAAAGGTCAGCCATGCATCAGAGAAGACAGAGAACTAAGTGGCTTACAATGACAGCAGAGGAAGAACAAAATTTATTGTAGGTGGAGGGCTTGCACAAATCAGCAAATGAGGAGAGGTCATGAGGCGAATTATGATCTTCAGTGACTGAGATTATCGCACAAATGAATAAATACATGAGCAAATGAATGGAGGTGATTAATTCATGTCGTATCAAAATTCTATTGTACAAGGGACACACTAAATTCTACAACACACCTAAAGCACTCACATTCAAAAGAAACACAATAAATTAATCACAATCAAGGCAATACTCACAGAGAATATCAATAACTGAATAATAACTGACAACATAAAGCAACAATCTATGCAGCATATTTTCCTGATTAATGTTTTCTCTCAATAATCTGAAAGCAAAAGACAGAAAAAATTGAAATCACAAAGTTTTCTGCAAGCAAATAAGGATCTGAACCTAATTTTTTTTTTGCAGATATAAAAATCATTTAACAAAGATACAAAATAGTACAGTCGAATTCAAAATGCAGCTAATTATGGAGCTTTTTTTATACCATATTATTGCCTCTGTAAAGTATTACTGAGATCTAATTCTAATTTTACTTGTAAAAGGTTACCTTTAAAGAGTTAGAGAAGAGAAACGTTTCTATTTTTCATTTATTAGGCTTGTACGTACACAAAAAATAATGATAGAAAAATGGAAAATACGAATGAATGAATGTATGTTTTATTTCAGACATGTGAGAAAAAAGTTGCAAAAACAATTAAATAATATTTGAAACAAAAACAAAACAAAATAAAAGACAACAAAACAAACATAACAAAACAAGGCAAACAAATTAATAACCCAACATATCTGAAAAGTAGTAGGACGAAGCATAAGAAATAGAAAATAAATAATATCAATAAACAAATGTTAAATAACCAGTGATGTCAAAGCCCCTCCTCCTCCCTGTACTTCATGAAAACCATATATTTGTCCTGTTTTTTAAAGTGGGTTGTGCTTGGACATTGCTTGAGCCCCACCTCCAATACGTTCCATAACCTCACTCCCCATATTGAAAAACAAAATGACTTAAGTGTTGTGCGAAATCTGCCATGGTTTAATTTTAAATTCCCCCTCCAATTATCACCCTCATCTCTGTTAAAAAAAAAAAAAAACTACTTCTGAATATTTACGAGAAGCTGGTTGTGTATTGCGTTGTACATTATTTGTGGTGTTTGAAAATGAACCAGGTCAGTGAATTTTAGCATTTTTGATTTTAAGAAGAGTGAATTTGTGTGATCTCCATGGCCAGTTTTATGAATTATCCTCATTGCTCTTTTTTGTAGTATTGATAGTGACTGTAGCGAACATTTATACGGGTCAATATATAATTGCGGGACTTTTTATAACATAGTTAACAGGTATCATAGTTGACATTTTTGCTGTTTTCAAGCCTAAAATCAACATGGCCGCCTATAACCAAACACCACATGGCATTTTATAGAAAGATTTGTATTTTATATACAACTGAATAAAATTCAAATTGAAAGTTATTTCTAAAGATATTGTAGTAAACCTGTTGACATGCCATAAATCCACACTTGACTCACACACTACTTTATATTAAAGAACTCAGAAAGCCTTGGAGTCTGGCCAGTCTTTTCTTCAGGAGGAAATGACATCATGTGGAGCAGGTCATGTGATCTGGAATTAACACACTTCCTTGAGAGGTGCTTTTGTAATGGGGAACTTAGTTGAAAGTGCTTTCTTGGACACAGATACAATTTGTTATTTACTATATAAAATTTGATATATTTCTAAAAAAGAAATATCTGTCATGATTATCTCAACTTAATAAGAAGAACACAACCAAAACATTTTTGAATAAGCTCATTTTATTATTGTTTAGCTAATTAGAAGGTGGTTGTTACTAAACTTGGATGGTTATTTAGTTGACATTTTAGTGATATCCAGTCATTTTTTATTAATAACTGATGGTTTCCATAATAAATAATTATGGAATTTGTAAAGACATGATCATAATGAACATAAATGTTATGATCCTGCTCTAGCCCCTTCCCTTCTTCTCCCTTCTTCCTCTTTTTTCCTCCTTTCTCCCTTGGTTCCTGATCTGTTTCTGTTTTGACCTGTCCCTTTGGCTCCCTCTATGTCATCTCTCTCCCTCTTGTCTCTCATCCCTGTGTCTTGCTCTCCCTGCTCACCTGTCTGCACTCAGCTGATTATTGCAGGTGACTCACTTTGCAGTAATCAGCTCACCTGCCCTCAATATCACCTGCTCCCTATTTAAACTCTGCTCAGTCACTCATTCCCCGTCAGACCATCGGTTCTGTTACCCTCCTAGATACTGTTCCCCACCAAGCCTGCAACTTCTGGACTGCTTCAGCCCCATGGACTCTGCTGCTTCCCCCCTCCTGGATTTCCCCCCTCTTGGACTCTGTTGTGTTCCTGTTTGTCTGTTCATGGATTTTCCCCAGCTTGTTTTCCATTCGGTTGTCAGTTTCCCCATATTGTGAGTACCCCTCTTTAGCTTAGTTTTGTTAAGTCAGTTCAGTTTTGTAGACTTCCGTTTTTGTATTCATAGAGTTTGCTTGTAGAGTTTAGTAGTTTTGGTTTGGTTCTTTCCCCCCAGTTCAGTTCTGTATTTATGTACTGGTTAGTTATATGGCTAAATAAATCTCTTTCAGTTATTCATTTGTCTGTCAGTTTCTGTGAGTCTGCGCTTGGGTTCTTCGGCTTTCCCCCCTAACAATAAAAACCATAAGCTTTTTTTTTTTTTACTTTTAATAAAAATGTATGCAAGATTTATCCCATGGACTTCAAAAGTCCTCCAATTATATGTTGACCCCTACATATTGCCCCAAACCTCTGCACAGTCATTTAGATCTGGTAAAATCAGTTAACAGTATAGAATGTGAATGTGGAGTGATTTGTGGTCCAGAATGTGTTTTACTTCATTGAGTGCTGAAATGCTTCTTTATATTTTGTTTTGAACGTCTTTCATGTGAGATTTCCAGTTTATTTTGTCATCAATTGTAACACCAAGAAACTTACTTTCATGAACTCTCTCAATTCCCACACCATCTACCTGTATCGAAGCAAAAATACAAAAAAAGCATCTGATTTTAATTCTTTAAATCCCCAGTTTATCAGAACAAACATAGATTTAAGATGGAACAGCAAAATCCTAAACTAAACATTAGCTATTTGGTGAAAAACAAAAGCCAAAGATATTGACGTTTTCTTTGAAGACACTCATTTCTTCACAGCCTGTCTTCTGATTATGAATATAATCTAGTCTAGACCTGCTTGTGTTTGTGTCCCACATGAGCAGCTTCTCACTCTGTCTCCCATCACTCATATTCATTAATTTATTCCACTGTGAACTCATACAAACAGCTAAACATGCCCGCTTCAAGCAACAGTCAACAACAACTATCTAACAGACGTAAAGTGAATCTGTCCGCATCCGTTGTAAACCTGAAATCTCATGAAATAAATCCACAGAATAAACAGGTCTGTGGCAGCATTGTAGTTGTTTTAAATGGTTGAATCTGGGGTCACAGGAATGATTGAGGTTAGAGGGAGGATGGTGTTGTGTTGTTCACACTGATATCATAGCTCATTAGAGAAATAACCACGGTCTCAATTGATCTATGTGACCACAAGCTCAAGTGGTTCAGGCTGAATTTGTGAGTCATCGATTTCTATGGCTTATTAAAGGTACGAGTATCTTACCATACGGAGAGACGTGGAAGCAGGATTACCAGGAAATAGAAGTATTGATTGGGTCAAGAAGCTGAGGCTTACATTTCAAATTCCAACAGGGAGACAGGATTTGACATAAAGAACAGTGTTGACTGACAAATATGAGAAAATATTCTGATGAGTCACAAATGCGGCTGTAAAAAAAAAAAAAAAAAATGGTAATGCTGAGATCCATAAATTGTTATACAAGTGACCACTATTCCCTCTAAGCTGCGCGCGTGCGCAATTGCGCACTGCTGACACGGTCTCCGCGCACAGAAAATCTGCGCTGCGCACACAAAAAAAAATCCAACCTAAATTGTAAATAAAATAAACACGTAACAATTCGTTCTGTGCTATTTTTCAATGTGAGTCAGTGAGTGACCGGTGACTGGCTGCTGCAGCCAATGATGCGATTCACATACGTATTTACCATAGACTGTATATAATGGTATTTATGCAGCTAATCAACGTCAGGCGTCCATACGTGCAGCCATCGTTGTTCTCATAGATATGAATGAGTAGATAGGACACGCCCCTTTGAGCTGCGTGCTACTGCGAAGCTAAGCTAGTGGGGGCAAAGTTTCAGTGGATTCCGTTGATGTAGACGGCGTGAAAACGGAAACAAGAAGTATGCCGGCTCACTGTACTGCATACAGTTACACACTACGTCGTACGATTGAGACAAGGAAACTTGGAATGACTTTTCATAGGTAAGAATAGTTTTTGGCTCTTTTTTCATTATGAAATCTTGTTGAGAGCTTCCAGTCTATGAGAGCTAACTAGTTAGCCACTAGCAAAACGCTAAGGCGAGCTAGCAGCTTGACAACCAAATACCAGACGATTAATAGTAGCTGTAGTATAGTTGTACAAGCAGTAGTAGTAATACTAAAAGTACAAGCAGCAGTAGTAGTATAAACAGCTGTTAGAGTCGTAGAAGTAGTATCAGCATTTGTAATAGTATTACAAGTTGTAGTAGCAGTGCCAGCATCAGCAGTTAATGTACTACCAATACTACTAGTAGTAGTCACAATGCTATTACTACCACCAATACTACCAATAGTAGTTATAAAGGCTAACTCATGTATATCCAGATTACCATCTATGTTCTTCCTCCAAACCCATTTTATGATTGGGATTACAGGCAGTTCTTTAGGACTGCTCTCAAATAATTGAACAGTTACTAAACAAGGTTATACTTATCAAATTAAATAGCTCTGGTCTCCAGTATATTGGCGAATTCGGGTCTTTGTACTTAATTTATTAGCATGATTTCTTTTTAATATGTTGTGTACAGACTTAATTACTTCTCTGTCTACTTTTCTTACTCCATGTAGGTTTCCCAGAGACTATGGGTTGAGGAGGAATTGGAAGTTTGTCGGCTTAGACCTGGTGTCATTCCATCAGTGTTAAACTTCCCGGCTCATCTTGGAAGAGTACGTGCCAGAAAGACCACGACCAAGCAGCCTTGAGATCTTAGGCAGCGTCTCCCTGAGGTGGGTGTCGACGGTGTTCATGGTCAGGTCTGTGGTAATCCCATCAAAAAACAAAACAGAAAAAAATCTAGATTATAAATCAACATGTAACCAAAGCACTCTGTGTATAACGCCATAGTATAGGATGTAGTTCAGAAAATGTCATAGTATAGTATGCTTTACTCAAGAATAACATAGTATGGCCTGTAGTTCATTGCATGTTGGCAAGAAAACAAAACGAAACATAGATTATTATGTGGTTCAAAAAGCGCAAAGTGATAGGATGTTGCCTAAAATTGTCATGTATGATATGTGGTTCAAAAAATGTCATAGTGCAGTATATTGTCAAAATAGTATGTAATTCAAGAAAACATCAGAGTATAATATGTCATCTAAAAAATGTCATAGAATAATAATTTCATTGCACAAGTAAAAGTATAGTAACTTTTAAAACTGTTCGAATTCTTATATGTTGCTAAAAAAAACAAAAAAAACAAAAACAAAAAACACGTCGCAGTAATATGTCAATTAAAAAAGCCTGTAGTATAGCGTGTCGCCCAACAAACATCATATATCATCAAACATCAGTATAGCATGTCGCTCTAAAAATGTCACAGCATAGCTTTTAGTCCACAGCTGTCAGTAGGTGAGGAGCAACACAAAAACAGTCCAAACGCTGGTTTCCAGAGGGTTAGATGAGAATTTATTTGAAAGAGTAAGTTTACAACAACACAACATGTGAGGGGGTTAAAAACAAATGGGTGTTAGTAAAATAAAAATAAATAAACAGAACTAAAAGTGAACTTCACGTTGACATTGATGGGCATTCCAACCAGGAACAAAGTAAAAGATAATCAATACGAAAAAAAACTCTTCCTGTTCACCTCTTAAAACCCCAAAACACACCACAGTAGCACCCTAAACTAAAACTACCAATGGGTTCCCTGTTTTCCTTTCTGAACAATTCAAAGGTCCCTCTCTGTCTCCCCACACATCCACCAACCACTGGAACACATCTCCAAAGTTCTGCCGGGCCAGCTCAGCTTCCCCTCAGAAGAAGTGGCGCCACCTGCCAGATGAAGGAGCCTTTTGAGAGGCAGCTGGCATCGTGATTGGACTGTACTTTGGTCTGTTCCAATCCAGCTTCAGCTCCAGAGACGGCAGGCGGGACGAGTCAACGGAGGCCAGGTGGACGAAGGCATGCAGCTGAGTACAATCCAGAAAACAACAGAGGAGGAGTGCAGCGGCCAGAACAACCAGAGTAGCATCTTATGTCTCTTAGAAAACATCATAGTATAGCCTTTGCTATGAAAAAACGCCATCATATACATCGAATATTGTACAAATAAGTCAAAGGAAAGAGACATACATTGTAGAATTGTAGTAATTGTGGGCTGACTGATTTACTGATTATCAGTATTTTATTTTTTACTGATTTACGGTAATAAATACATTCAAAAATGGTGCTACTTTGGCTCTGAACCTTTATCTACCTGTGGTCACTCTGTCTTCTGGAGTGATTTGATTGGTTATACGTAACAAATAAAACTCCTTTAACTTAACATCTGTAAACAAAACAAAAACGTATCAACAAAATTTTCTGTTAGAGTTTGTGTTCTTCTAAGTTTAACTCAAGATTTTAAATACTTTCATTTACTGCAAATGAATATCTACTCCAAATGTCTTACTAATAATCATTATCAGCCTTAAAAACCCACAAAACACCCCTCTATACTCCACGACACTTAGTACAGTCTGGTTCCCCCTTCTATAAATCTGCTTGGAATCGTCCACTTCCTGTTTGTCAAAGTGGCCTTCTACCTGGACAGGTTTTGTTGGAGCTCATGCAACAAACATTTTGGGTAACTGCACTTTAATATGGATGGATGACACTGAATTAGAGTCTGTTTTAATGAGACTGAGTTAAGATATGTAGCTCTGTCATTAAATAGGAAATTATTTCTCAGAATTCACAGAGAAACGTCTGAAATGTTTGCTAGGTTAGCGTCCCACATGTTCTTTGGCTCAGCTAAAGCTAACTCTCTCCAACTTCTGGATCTCTTGAGTTGCTTGTTGTTAAAATATCTTGCTAGAGGTGCTGAAGCTCAGAAAGTCTGAGATGTTTGTTCAAAATAAGCTCATTCTCAAGTCTTATCTGAACTGTCCTCTTTTGTTTAAACTTTCCCTAAACTTAAGGAGTTAATGACAGAGCAGCACATCCAGACTCAGTCTCATTTATGTAGAGATTAAACTTGAGTGTCATTCATTGATGTTAAAGTGCAGTTTTTCAAATGTTTGCTGCATATGCTCCCGACTAAACCAGTCCAGGTGGAAGACGATGTGAAGAGAAAGCTCCAGAGGATGAATATCACACATTTACATTGGAAATTAATGTCCTTTAATTAGACATTGTCATGCAAAAGTTGGATTTCCCTTTAATGATGTTCAAATCTTTGTTGAGTGTTTTGTTGATGTTGGTTTCTAAATGTTTTTTGGCACTCGGCCCCAAAGATTAAAACCTTCTACGGCTCACAAGCTGCAACAATTCACACATTATCAACTATCTTTCTGACTAAACTAAGATAAAAAGTGAAAAACTGCCTGATTCCTGCATCATGAATGTAAATCTTTTTGGTTTTTATGACCGTAAACTGAATATATTTGGGCTTGACATTTTATAAACCAAAACAAGAAATGAATTAGTGGAGAAAACGACAGATTCATGGACAAAGAAAATGTGTTTTCTAACATATATGGCTGAATTACTCCAACATTACAAGATACATACAATTTTAATTCAATTTTATTTATATAATGCCAATTACAGGTCAAATTGTCTCAAGATGCTTTATTTTTATTTTTTTTTTGTCATATTTAAAATATGACAAAGTAAGAAATTTAAACCTCTTGACTAATCCAATTTATTATTTGGTTTTTAAGAGACTGATAATTCAGACTTTCTCCACTAAAACTAATAAACATGAGGTCAAATAGAAGGAACAGTTTTAAATACTGCAGTCCCACAATGACAAGAATAAAGTTTCTCAACAAAAACTAAATCTGCTGGTGGATTCCATGAAAGTCCTAATAAAGGATAATAAAGTGTGATACTAAAGGTTTGTGGTGCTAAAAATCTCAAAGTAAAGATATCGAGTTGAACATCTGGGTGGAGGTTGATAAAAGTTGACCTTCTTTCATTTCTCTGGAGCGACTCCATGGATTTTATGGATGGTGGTTAAAGACCTGCTCTTCTAGTCATCTTCCTTCTAGTCGCTGTAAAAAGTCACACCATCCTCGTCGTCGACTTCAACACCTCTTCATGACAACTTGTTCTGCCTCCGACCTCGTGGAAACTCAAGAAACTCGGGAAAACCTGTCGAGACTCAAGGAACTCATCGAGACTCGAGGAACTCGTCGGGCGGGGGAAGGTGTGGTGGGCGGTGGGGGAGTAGAGGGGGGAGGCCGCCACCCACCTCCCCACCTACTCTCCGCCCTGACTCCACCCAGACTCCGCCTTGGTTCCACCCATGTGGTCACTTGGAAACTACGATGACAAAGGGAGGACGAAATCATTTTATTTTCATCTGATCTGTAGCTCAGTGAGTTAAGGATTTGCCTATGGAGCTGCAGGTCGCTGGTTCAAGACCAGACACTTCTTAAATTTTCTCAAAATTCTGACAAAGACAAAGAAAGTTAAAGGCCGGTGGCGGGTCTCGAACCAGCTACCTTCCAGTTGGTAGTCTGTCTTCTTTTCCCCTGAGCTATTCGCTCAGATACTAATTCTTCTTTTTTTTGCGCATTTATCATCTATTTTTTGTCGGTTTCGAGTTTTTTTTTTACTCGAGTCTCGACTCGACCGTTTTTGTCAGGGGGTTGGACTTCAGGAGGGTTGCTGGAGGGTTGAACCCTCAGTTCCAAGACTTTACAAAGCCTCCAGACCTCCCGAGTCCTCAGGACCTGAGCTTTCACACAGTCTGAGGGCTGAAATTTTCTAAGTCCCACAGTAGTTCTCTGTTAGATTGAACTTTCAGACAGTCCAAGGACTGATATCTTCGAAGTTCCTGAGTAGTTCTCTGTTAGTTTGAACCTTCAGACAGTCTGAGGACTGAAATCTTAAATGTTTCTCAGTACTTCTCTGTTAGTTTGAACTTTCTAGTTAACAGAAGCCTTAAAACTTGTGACCATGAGTCTTGATTTCACATTTAGACCATCCATCTGAGTTCTTCTCAGACTTTCACCTGTGGGTTTTTTAGAAATCCTGAACAAACTTTGATTCTCTTCACTGAACAGTAAAGTTTGTGGAGATCAGAAGGTAACATTAGTTTGATCGATGCCATCAACCTCTAGTAGACTTTATCTGGAAAGCAGTTTTCTGAAATGAGTTCTTAGTAAATCTGTCCACAATCAAACCAAGAACATAGAAAGAGGAAATGTTTGAAGAAACAACTTGATGTTTTCATTTCAGACTAGAAAACACTTTAAGGCCTTCATCTGTTTTTGCTCTTTTGATCATTTTATTGTTTCTTCTGTTTAATTTGATCTTCTAAAGTTTAACTGGTGCCCTTTCAAAGCTTTTGTCTTTTTAATGTTTGTTGTTTTTTCAAATGTTTTATCGGCTTGTTTGAAAAATTTCCTTTTCTTTCCCAATGTTTAATTTTTCGATTAAATCTTTAAGGTTTTTCTTTTGAAATGTTTACCACCTTTTAATGTTTAATTTTCTTTTTTAATGCTTCATTGTATTTTCTGTTAAATTCCTATTTAAAGTTTTATTGTCTTTAAGATTTAATTGTCTAATTAAACATTTAATTTTTTAATTAAATGTTTTGACTTTTAAAGGTTTAATAATCTAATTAAATGTTTTGTATTTTTCTAAATGTGTAATATTCTTGTTTAATTGTATTTTTTAAATGTTTAATTATGTAAAATATTTCATCTCTAATGTTTAATATTTTTGTTTAAAAAATTTTAATTTCATAATTACATGCTTTGTATCTTCCATTTAATTATCTAATTAAATATTTTGTCTAATATAATTTAATTGTATTTAATGTTTAATTTTCTTTTTTAAAGTTTTATTATATTAAATATTTTTTTCCTTTAATTTAATTGCTTTTTTACTGTAGTTTATTTCTTTAATCTTCTTTTTCTGTCAAGATTTTAACCCCAACCTTAAAAATAAAACAAACCCTTAAATTACAATGAAAACACTTCTGTTGTCACAATCATGAGTTAGTCAATTATTCAGTTTATCAATTCAGCTTTATTTGTTTAGCACCTTTCACATAGATCACAAAACTAAACAAGCAAAGAGAAAAAACTATGCTAAGACTATGATTAAAACTCAAAAACAAACAAAAAAAAAGATTTAACATGGTAATAAAATATGTTGTGTCCAGGGGATGGAGGGACTTTATTGAAGTCTTCTTGGGCTCACATGGGAAATCATTTAAAATATAAACTTGATATTCAGTCTAAGGAATCTGCAGAGCGACAGAAGAACCAACAATATCTCCTGTTTTCTCCTTTAATGAGTCGACTCTTCTTGTGCTTTCAGACCAAAGAACTACAGACTCTTCACAACCTGCTCAAACTCTTGGTACAGGACCTCACCACACGGGTCAAGAAGGTTTCCGTCTCATTTCTACTCTGAAGCTCACCTTCTCCTGCTCAAACTGCTGATAAATGTTTCTGCTGCTCTAAAGTCTGCTCTCCAGAACTTCCTAAAAACTCTCAAAGTCTCTTCTGCTGCAGGTTGCTATGTAGAACTGTTCCAGAAAACCTCACTAAACCACATGGAGGGGCCTCAAGATAGTCGTCTAAATGAAACCATACAAAAACTAAACTAGTACAACCCAAACGCTAAAGTCTCCTGCAGCCTACCAGAGAACCTCTAGGAACAGAGAATCAGGACAGGAACTCTTACCTTCTGGACAACCAACGTTGGTTCATAAACAAGAATACAGAATGTGTCTGACCAAAAACCTCTGAAGACTCACTACAGCCAAGATAAAGACACAACGCAGCTGCACCAAATCCACTAATCACTGCACACATTAGCACCATGTGCTAACTGTGGCTAAAGAACCTCATTTACCAAGACAACTATCCAGTACAAAGCCCTAAAACACACCAAGAAACACATTAAAGACGATTTTACTGCTGGAAGCTGCAAGCCAACGCCTAAAGAACAGACTAAAGCAACGGAGCCAAACCCAGTTCTGTGGTGAAGAGAAGCAGAGGAAATGTTTGTCTGCAGCTAAATAAGCAGGAAGACACTGAGCTGCTCAGGTGTTCCTGATGACACCAAGCAGCCACCTGGACAGCCAATAGGAGCACAGCTTCCTGGACAGCCAATAGGAACACAGCTTACTGGAAGTCCAGAGGGCTGGGTTAGTGAAGGAAATTTAGTTTAAAGTTGAAGCAGAAAGTTAACAAAGAAAGTTGAAAACCACCTTCTGATACCTGAAATCTCTGAGTTTTCACACAAAGAACACCTGAACATGTCAAACTGGTTCCATAGTAGAACCATCATTGTAAAAACATCATAGTATGGTGTGTTGCTCAAAAAACATTAGGACCCGGCTGTCAGGGGACAAACATGTAAGAAACATGAGAACAGAGAGAACCCAACCAGTAGGTCACAGTTTATCATCCCCCAGTCATCTCCTGAAGTCCATATGGTGAGAGACATCAGTATCTGGTTGTTCATTTACCAGAGGATGCTTATAATCATGCTGATGTGGTCTGTACTCTACAGTATTTTAGTGACTCAATAAATGCCTAAGTTTTTTTTTTTTTTAATGCTTTTTAGTTTTTAATAAACATTTAATAGCCTATATGTAATCAATAAATGGCCTTTGCCTATCTTAAGAAAAATTCACTCAGAAGTCTGATATGTTAACAGTACTAAATAAATCAATAAATACATGCATACACACAAAAATGAGTTAATACATTAACTGTGTTAAGATAAGATTTTTTTTTTTTTTAAGTTGTTTATGTTTTTGCAGAATCCAGTATTGCTCACTGGTTGGTCATTACATTTTGTTAGTTTGATTTCACTGTTTAAAATGATGCCACCTCTTTTCAGACAGAACCTGTGATAATAAAACAATACAAAATTTTTAGTTCCGTGTTAATAAAGCACTTAAAGCTTTAAGTATGGCGAAATGCTTTTTTCAAAATTAAATACATCTGTTAGGTTTTGTTATCTTAAAAGCTCAGATGCAGGGAAGAGATGGAGTCAGACTATGCATAAATAGTCATTTATTCAAAAACAAGGGATAAAGGACTACAATTCCCACAGAAACTCAAAATACCGGGAGTACCGGAACAATGGGATAACGACTTTAACTAGAACTGATTGTTGCCTCTAGTGGCTGGCGGACCCACAACAGGTAATTCCTGGGCAGGAGAACTACAGCTTACACTAGCCCAAATTACTTCAGCAAAAAGGCCTATTAAGGAAGCCACCCAAACTAAAGTGTTACACAAGACACGCAAACTAGAAACTCAAATGTTTTAAGTGGAATAACCAACAACTAGGAAGCTAAACATTACGGCTACTGGAACTTTAACTATGAGCCGGGGTCCGGTAAACAAAAAACTACTATAGCACTGTTATTCTTTAAGAACTATAAACACTAACGGAGTCTGCTCGGACGGGTGCTCAGCTGGCATCTAGGAGGGATGGCTGGCTGTGGCTCGACGATGGAACGGAGGAATGGACGTGCGGCTGCAGCGGCGACGGCTGGTGAGGACAGGAGCTGGTAGTCGACGGAGGAATGGTTGGAGAATGAACCGGGTGACTAATCCTGACGGTGGGGGAAGGCCGGTAGGCAGGTGGGTCCGAGGAGTCCAAATCTGGGAGCAGTCTAGGCTGAGGGGAGAATAGACACAAGTTACTAAGGTTCTTAATAACAATAAACAGCAAGACTAACTGAGTAAACACTAACTAGTTGCTTTTTACGATCCGACGAAGAATGAAGAGAAGAGTCAGGTTATAAAATGATGGAGTGGTGGACTGATTGGTTCTGCACAGCTGCTCCCACTTCTGCTGATTGCTCAGATGAGAACTGTCTACACCTGCCGCTGCTGTCTGCTGTCACTCCTTCCTAAAAAGGAAACACACACACAAGGGGAAGGAGGGGCCTAACCAGGACCTGCAGAGGTTACACCTACCAATATCACTCCTTAGGTGGTAGTGGCCCCAAGTTCAGTAAAGTTGGAAAGATATTCACAGATTCACACTTCCAGCATCAATAACTCGTTAGATATAGGTTGTCAAAACATAAACGATGCCTCTTTCCCATTGTTGCAAGGCAGACAATGTGCTACAAGCCCAGTTTTATCAAAAGTAGCTGTCTTTCAAGCTACAGGAATAACATTGGTGTCTATGGAGTGAACAGGGTCCGTCTGCAATTTGCAAAACCGCTGCAACAGTAAAGAGAGACAAATATTCAATAACTTCACTCTTATACATTGTAGTGTCACTAAAATCACTGCAGCCTTCAACTGGCTCCTGTTGACAAAGTGTTTTAACAGAAATGTAAATGCTGTAATTTGATTCTTTTAATGAACCATGTAACTTGAATGGATGTGATGCTGGTGTGACCACAGTGCACACGTCTGATGTTGCTCACAGTGGTCCAAGGGACGCTCAGGGAGTTTGTGTGTTTGCTCAGACTCATGAAAAATTAGAGGGAACACTGCAAGTGACTGCAGTTCCACATAGATATTATTTTTTATGTTATACTATTGAAACGTTGGTAACATGCAGGCAGTATTTTCATGCTGTAGTTAGTTGAAGTTGAACTGTTAATGTTGGATTGTTTATGCTGTAACAAACTGAAGCCCAACTGTGTTTTATGTGTTTTAAATCTTTAATTCTAGACTTTTATTGACTGGCAGTGTTGAGGATCTGGACATATGCAGCCTGCGTTGAATGCTTTCATTGTTCCGTCTGTACAAATGACTAAATCCTGACAACCTTTAGCGGTTGGTATTATCAGTGTGAGTACCATTTAAGAAAGCCTGCATAATGAATCTCAATATATTTCAACCCTCTTCATGGCGTAATTATCTTTTATCCTCTTGGCGTAAAACAAAGACAGACTGCCACTGAAATCTGGCACCTTCACTCTTTCAGAGACTCTCAGCAATCCTGATCAGATGTGAATAAACCAGCAGCAACATCACAGAAATCTAATAAGACAGACTGACTTATTATTCAGCATCACCAATTTACCAGTTTAGTTTGAGAATGGTAGGAGCCTCTTATTCTGCCTCTCCAGGTTAACACTGGGGCTACATTCTTGAAAATCTGTGGAGTGCAGCTTTGTAAAGTTTTTTTATCCTGCTTTTGTTCCTCTCTCTTGTTGGATACTAATTTATCTCAATTCTGCAAATAAATCACAGTTCTCCTTAACCCCCGTGTCGTCCTGCGGGTCAAATTGAACCGTTTTAAAGTTTGAAAATGAGGAAAAAAAATGTTTTCACAGTGAAACTTCTGATGTCCACACTTTCAACATTTTTGGGAAATTTTCGAACATTTTTTGGCAGAAAAAAAGAAATGCTAAAAGTGTTTAAGAACATTCACAAAGAAATCAACCAAAAGTATTACGGTCAATAAAATGTCCAATGTTTAATCGACCAAATGGAAGTAGAGTGTAAGTATTGTCCGCTGTGTCCAGTAGGGGGCGCTGTCGTATCATTTTTCATCTTTCTTCGTGTGTGACGACAAACCGGAATAAGGAAGGACGAAATTAAATGAGCGATCTTTCCTCTCTATGCCAAGAAACGCGCAGTAGCCGCTTCCTGAATGAACCACACAGCCCAGATATTATATTTACCGTTAAAACGTAAGTATGGCTGCCTGTGTTTCAACATGAGGCCGTTTTATCTGCAGTGTTTCTCCACTGATGATACATTTGTGTCGCTGGTTTGCCTGCTAGCTAGCTAGCAGGCTGCTACATATGCTAACCTCCCTGTTGTGTCTCTGCAGAGCTCGTTAATCCTGCAGCCGTCAGACAGACTGTTTGGTGGAGATGTTGTCCATCAGAGGAGGATCCTGGATGTTTACTACAGCTGCTGTAGTGACTCTGTTCCTGCTGGACGCTGTTGTTTTGACTCAGGCGAAGGTAAAAAGCTGCAGATGTTGTTCCAAAAAGTGAACATCTGCCATAAACTGAGCGATTATCTGTATGTTTCTGTAATAGTTCACTTGTTTTGTGGCCTACATTAGAATTAATCTAGTTGTTTTTACTAATTAAATCGCTTTAAATGAGCAGTTCAACCCATATAATACACTTTTCCACTTGACAGAAGCCCCTACAATGTGATTGAAATGTTATTTATGCATTAAAATGGCTTGGGGTTATATTTAGAAGATTGTAGCCCATAAAAGAATTGCAATAGAAGTCATTTGTGTAAAACGTATCTGTAAATGATGTTCATTACAGTCTAAAGAATAAGTAAGGATATTAGACATGCTGAATATGGGAAACAGTATTAGAATATTGCCTATAATTTAAGGCTGCAACTATTGATGATTTTTATTTAGGATTAATCTGTTGAATATTATCTGGAATAAACAATTTGATGTTTTGTATATAAACTCTGAAAAATGTTGATTTGAAGCTATTCAGTTCAGGCGAAGGTAAAAAGCTGTTGATGCACACAGATGTTGTTCCAAAAAGTGAACATCTGCCAGAAACTGAGCAATTATCTGTATGTTTCTGCAATAGTTCACATGTTTTGTGTCCCAATCTAGTTTTTTTACTGATTAAATAGCTTTAAATGAACAATTCAACCCATATAATGCACCTTTCCACTTGACAAAAAGACTTTGGAGCCCCTGCAATGTGATAAAAATGTTATTAATACATTAAAATGGCTTGGGATTATATTTAGGTGATTGTAGCCCATAATAGAATTGCAAAAGAAGTCATTTATGTATTATATATGTAAAACTTATCTGTAAATGATGTTCATTCTGGTCTAAATAAGGATATTAGACATGCTGAATATGGGAAGCAATATTAGAATTTTGCCTATAATTTAAGGCTGCAACTATTGATGATTTTTATTTACGCTTAATCTGTTGAATATTAAGTGGAATAATCGATTCGTTGTTTTGTCTATAAACTGTCAAAAACTGGTGAAAAATGTTGAAAATTGAATCATAGAATAGGAAAGAAGCTACAGACAATTTAGACTTTTTTTCTCTTTAAAAATTAGTCAAATATCTATTTATTTAATAGGTGACAACAATTTGATTGTTTGTTGCACTCTAGTGTAACCTTAGATGTCACAAGATATGTTAAAGTTACACAAAGACACAACTCAGACACAAAATTTTGTGCATTTGCACATTATGGCTGTTTGATCCAGATGAAAGCAGCTGTAGACATTAATAAACTGAACAAATATTCCATTTTTGGCTGCGCCAGATTGATGTGGTATGATTCTTAGCAGGGACGTGATCAATATGTTTTTCTGTGGTTTGTAGAAATTGTGTTTCTTCTGGTCAGTTGCTTTACTAAATTAAAGTAAATGTGTCTTTACAACAAAGCGCATTACTAATCTCTTGGGGAATATAATGAAAATGTGTAATAAAGTATGTTGCCATTGTATTATGTATTAAACAGTAAACCAACAGGGGTCAAGCTGGAATGACTGAAACTGTATGCGTCTGTCAAAGTGTTTGTGCAGCTCAGCTTTCTTAATATAGGAGAGGACTATTACTGTGTGGAATATAGACAGGTGATCACTTACCTTAAGAAAAGAGTTGGCAAGAATTTGGAGTCATTCTTACCTAATTTTCTTGGCTATTCCAGAGCTTTGAGGATGTCCGCTGCAAGTGTATCTGCCCTCCGTATAGAAACATCACCGGACACATCTATAACAGAAATGTCTCCCAGAAAGATTGGTAAGAGCAACTCTTTACACTCATGTTCTTCTGTTTTACAGAGCAGTGATATTTAAATGAGTTTTATTTCACTGTGCTGCTGTGTTGATGCGTTTCACAGTAACTGCCTCCATGTAGTGGAGCCTATGCCTGTTCCTGGCCATGATGTGGAAGCTTACTGTCTGCTGTGTGAGTGCAAGTATGAGGAACGAAGCAGCAACACCATCAAGGTATCGCTGGTTCTCTGTAGGCTTTGGCAGCATATCTCATTCAGTCTTTAATCTTAAAACACTAATGAGGTTAACAGGTTTAGTGTGATTTTGTATCAGACAACTAGGGCTGACTGTTACTTTTATTTCACACAACCCCTTTAATGAAGATGCATCTTATTAGGGGTAGAAAAGATATTTAAGTCAGCTGTAACATGCTGAGACAAGCATAAAAATGACTTAAAGTCTTTGAGTCGTGTTCGCTGTCTCAGAAAAGAAGTAAAGAGTTCATGTAATGTTACTATGGTACCTCCTGCATTCTTCACCGCAGAGTTTTGCCCTGCAAACATGGATAATTGTTTGCAGCGGAACCACAGCGCTGGATAACACAATCATAACCATAGCAACGGTGACGTCCTTTCTGGTTATTAATGTGTTTACTGTGGCTACTTTGCTGTAACGATAGCAGAGTCAGATCCTTGCATAGCATTTGCTAAATTAGGATGATTGTTGAGAGACAACTGCACAACTTCAGCTGTTCATCTGCTAATCAAGAAAGTGAGCAACAGCTTAGTATACTTAGGAGACGAGAAGGCTCACATGCATTCAACTGTGATGACTAATGGCACAGACAGATAACAGTAAATATACAATGTTTATTTGCAAGCGAACAGAAAAACAGGAACAGGAAACAGTAACATCACTGGGCAGCTCGTTTAGTGACAGACTGCTTCACCCGCGGTGTTTGAAGGAGAGATACCGCAGGTCCTTCCTTCCTGCTGCAATCAGACTTTACAATCAAGCTCCCAGTAGTTCAGCTCACCCACTAACTGTGCCATAAAAATGGATATAAGGACAGTGTGTGCAATTTCACAGAAACTTTTCTGTAAACATTTATATTTCTTTTAGAAGGAGAAAATGATTATATCTGTGCACTGTGTGTTGTGTGCTGCTCTTTCTCTTGCAGTAATTCTTATATTCGCTGCTGTAACATCGTAAATTTCCCCGCTGCGGGATCTATCTATCTATCTATCTATCTATCTATCTATCTATCTATCTATCTATCTATCTATCTATCTATCTATCTATCTATCTATCTATCTATCTGTATTTGTTTGGAACCTTATGTGTCATTTAAGACTTTCGGAAGCCTATTTTGTTTGTCTGCTTTATCAAAAGACAATTAAGTTGTGAGAAAAGTGTGCAATAGCATCTATGTTTACAGAGAACTGATAAAAGATTCACTTCTACTGGCATCACCCAGGAAGAAATAAGGCAGTATAAACATTTTAATACACGGTGGTCACAATAATTGCTAACTAATAAAGATTAATGTGAAATTTCCAGGACTGATTCTGATATTGGATATTATTAATCAAGGAGACCACTAACAATATTTCAAACCAACATAACATTCAGTAGAAATTAAAATGTTGAATTTTAAGGTAACATAAACTCAAACACAAAACTTTGTTGACATGCACTGTGTGTTTAAATAGAAGAGACATTTCAACATTTATCCTTCAGTGCTGATAGGCTGTTACTCATGATGTGTAACTAATGAGACTGTGCTGCAGGAGGCTTCATCAGAGCCAGAGTAGCACATTTTTAAATTATTTTATCCAAGCACAAATCGCTTTTAAACAGCAACAATAATCAGAAAAATGCTGGAAACCAGAACAAGCCGATAATTGGGCAGCTGATGAAGTCACAAATCAAGGGCCAGAGTCTAAGACTTGACTGTGTTCAAATGTTAAAAATCTTCAGAAAATCACCAGGAGAAGTCAGCATTCAGAGGCAGCAGGATTTATTGTTGACTAAAATCCAGGAGTACTTCTTAGCAGTGATTAACACCTCCAACATAAAACAGAGATACTGAGCTGTGCTTCGTCTTTTATGCTGTTAGAGTTGGTCATTTTTCCACGCCTATAGGGTGTATGATAGGAGTGACAGTTTTGACACCATTATGCTTTTCTGAATATATTGGTCAGATCATGATGTCAGGTTTTCATATTTCACCCCTAGATCATTTTGCAGAGGACATTAGGTTATCATTAGGTCATGTTTTACAGAGAACATTCCCAGACATGTTCAGACTTTGTCCTACTATTTTGAGACAGATTTCATGCATATTATGCCTTTATGTGTTGTTATGTTTCTGTTACACCTCGTTTAAAAGTTATATTTCTTTAAGTTTGCTCCATAATGTTTTGAGTACTCCACATATCATTTTCTACAAAGCATGTGATTTGTCTTCACACCAACAATACATGTTTTACTTTATGACCTTCCAACTGTGTGTGTGTCCTCCACAGACACACAACATCCCATCAAAACATCAGAACCTTCATCATTATGCATTTTATACACGTTTTAACTCTGGTCTCCAGTCTAACAGCATTTGCCATAGTTATATCATCTTTTACTTTTAGCACATCATACCCAGAAAATATTACCCTACACAACCCCTAACATAGGTACTAAAATTGAATTGCAGTGTTGAGTTGAAACAAGCAGGAAGCTGTGCTGTGGGAAGTCGATTCCAGCGCCGTGACTTCAAATTTTCTCACTTTTACAAAATATCACAGGTAACCATCATCATTTACTTGTCTGTGGTGGGTGCACTGCTGCTCTACATGCTGTTCCTGCTCCTGGTTGATCCCCTCATTCGCAAACACGACCCCTACACCCAGCCGCTGCACAACGAGGAGGACTCTGAGGTAACTATTCACACATGCCGAACACAGCTCATGTATTTAATTCTATTTCATTTCAGTGGAATGTGAGGTTCTTGATTTTAACTATTCCTGGTTTGTGTTTGCGGGTCCAGGAGATGCGTCCGCAGGCAGACAGCAGTCAGGCCCGAGGAAACACAGTGCTGGAGAGGGTGGAGGGAGCTCAGCAGCGCTGGAAGAAGCAGGTTCAGGAGCAGCGCAAGACTGTTTTTGATCGCCACAAGATGCTGAGTTAAGCCCTTCATCAAACCGGGTTTAGAGAAGGTGACCCTCCTGGGCTCAACGCTAAAACACCGTCACCAGCTGCACTGTTACAGATCTCTTTGTCTTTGCTGTGCACTGCACCTCCTCAGTTAGTCTTTCCACACCAAGAAACATTTAAACACACTGTTCTAACAAGCAGATATTTAATATTTATTCATTTACTATATGTAACAACTTAAGCTGAGTTGCAGTTGTAGAAATAAACTGCATGTTTTGCTTAAAGGCTGGAGATCTTCAGTCATTTTCAGCAATTTGTAACAACGGATCTGGAATGTATTATTTAAGAACTTTTTAAATGTATTTTGCATTGGCTGTTAATTGCTTCTAAGCTTCCTCATGATCATTTTTCAGTTACTTATTATTATGAAGCAGTTTTTTGTAGCGTAATTTATAACCACAGAAACAGAAAATTAGGGTGATGTACTTTACACTATTGCCAAGCATTGCATACTTCCTAGTTTAGCACCAATAATTTGTTGCTATGTAAATCTGGTCATATTTAGTTTTGGGTAATTAGCATTTGTTTTTTGTTTAGTTTTTTAAAATCTTTGCCATTACAGTGGTCCCTCGTCTAATGTGAGACAAAAATCTGCGAAGTAGCGAACATATTTATTATTTATATATATTTTAAGGCTTTATAAACCCTCCCCACACTCTTAGAAACATTTCCCCACTGTTGTTAACCTTTCTTATAAACACTTCCTATGCTCTTACACACTTTCTACACTCTTAAACCTACGTAATTTTAACAACATATAATATTCTATACGGGTTCTCACCAGTGAATATACTACAACTTATATGATGAAGATGATGATGAATTAGCTGTGCATTACTGATGACTATGAGGTGAATGTACTGCACAGTGGGAATGGACAAGGTGAGATGCTGAATGCTGCTGTACACGGGAGACGGATGAGATGGATGAGACTGATGCTGCGGTCGCTGAGCCAATCAGCGCCCAGCGTTGTACGCTATTCTTTTAATATGCTTTAATTATTTTTTGTTGTTTTCATTTTTTTAGGCTAGCAAATGCTTATTTTACCGCAAAAATAATTAAAATGCTAAATGTATAAAAATACCTACATGATACCAAATACAATTTAGAAATCTGTGATACAGTGAGGCCGGTAAAGTTAACCGCGATATGGCGAGGGACCACTGTACTAACTTCTAGATCGCCCCAAACTGTGCCTTTTTCTGTCTCTCTCTTTGTGTGGGAAAATGAGTTTCACCAAACAAAAATGGGAAATGTGTCTCTTAAAGAATAGCAGCTTGTGAAACGGAACAGATGATGAGTTGAATTTGTGTTAATCGAATCTTTTATTGTGAATTCAACAGTGAAAGTTAACGATAAATGAAATAAGGCCACATTTATGTCCTCGATTTTACTGCACGGTTTAATGTGACATACTTTCCATGCAGAGAGAGAAACGAGGAACGGGGCCATTTAACAGAGCTTTAAAACCATCCTCGGATGAATTTAAGCTCTGCCATTGGAGAATGTCCTGAATCAGTAAAGCTGCTGATAATGCACTTCAGGAAGCCTCGTGGCTGTGAAGAGCATCACTGTGTCAGTGGATTCCCCTCGTATCCGACTACTGAAGCTCCCTGTAAGGGAAAGTATAGTAGAAGAAAGATACACTGACTCACATTACCTCATGCACTATGTGAACTGCTGGATTTTATTCATCTGGAATTTTTGCTTTGTCATTAAAGTGTTTTTTTGATTGGTAATTTAAGTGTTTCATATCACCGCTATCAGTATTTTCTATGTATATTCATCTCCAGCCCGACTGGAGCGTTGCACTGCTCATGTCAGTACGTTTAGCTTGATGTGAAATAAAAAGAAAATACTCTGGAGTTCAAGATTTTGGTTCATTCCTCCCAAATCACCTTTGCTTACTGCAGATTTTTTCCTGTTTGATTCATTTCTCCCGTTTATGGGCACTAGGGGACAACAAAGAACGCAGCATGTGGATCGTCTGTATGTACGGCACTGTGACAACTAGGATTCTTCTTTGTCATCTAATGGTGTCAACTTTTGGGAGAATTTTGAACTGTCACCTTTGACATGTTTAAGATTGTGTGAAGAAAGTTCTTACATGGAATATTGTTTGCTCAGAAGAACACTCAGTCATCTCTCAAGTCAAAGCGAATGTTTAACCAACATGAACGACGTACAGTCTGAGCAAGTGACTGATAGTATGTGGAAACAGTTTAGGTTTTATGCAGGCACATAAACTATTTACAATACCATGAGTTGCAGGATGTTTTTTCAGTTTCTGAGCAGCCAGTTTCAACCAGCTGCTTGCAAAACCAACTTGTTATATTTTCATGGTTAGAGTCACAGTTATACAGTCGTTTGAAATCATAAAGAGCATTTAATCATAGCATTATTATAATTTTATAACAGGTTGTTTTTATCCAACATTTGTAATTCTAATACCACATGTGGCACTGCTTTCACTGAGTTTTGGGTTGAGTTGATTGGCTTTCAATTAACAAACAAATGAACATATTTGACAGTAATTTTGTAAATTCTGTGTTTGAAATGAATAATTTGGAGCAAATATGACAACGTTTTTTGCAAAATTTAGGTTTAAGTTTTTTTTAGGGCTGGGACTTTAACGAGTTGATTTCGATTAATTAATTACCGCGAACATGACACGTTAAAAATAATAACGCAATTAATTGCACCCTCCTCAGTTCCCTCATTTCTGGCACACCGGTAACTTCGATGAACACTCCAGCCCAGTAGGTGGCGGTAATGAACCTGAAGTCTGTTTGTAGCCACGAAGAAGAAGCACAGGACGCACTGAGTGAAGTCAGGCACTGGCTAACAGCAAAGGAAGACGAGATTGAGCTTGTTGGGCAGAAATTTTCCTTTTAAAAATCTTCCCGATGGCAGCTTGGATAAAAGCCTATGTTGTGTGCAAATTGTACAACAAAGCGTCACTTCAAGCCGACGGTATCACCTCAATGTAAAACATGTTGCTGTTAGCACCACAGCTAACGTTAGCTACGAGTCATGCTAACGGCTAACGGTGTAGCCATCCCATAATAGACCACTTTTCTAGACAGTGCTTGAGTTTACAGAAAGTCTTAAAATGTTGAATAAAATCGCTATAATTGCACTTAGATTTGCAGTAATCTGTGAATGTAGCAGACAGATGAAAAATGCAGATAAATAGAAATGAAACATTTTTGTGGTTTAAGTTTTTACTCCATCGAGGCTCTGCCTCATTGGAGGAGGAATAACCTAAACAACAAAAATATCTCTTTTAATAACTTAATTATAAACTTTTTGTTTTTAAAAAAATTACATAAAGATTGATATTCCTATAAAAAGAACCATCAAAATTACGCCATTTATCAGACCCAGAAAAGATGAAAACAGAATGAATCTCTGGATTTTCAACTTTCTGAAGTTCCTTGAACTACTTATGCTGATTTTATGTGCCATGCAGTGGAAAAAAATAACTAAATTCAGGCTTTAAGTCATCAAAATCACTTTTTTCTATAGGTCCCATTTTCCTTTTTTTAAATAAATTTTAAATTCTAAACACATATATGTCTATTCATTGATTCAACTGTCAACCACAATTTTATTTGAATTGAAAAACTTCACTTATTGTGTCAAATAGTGCTATTTGACAAAACTGCAATTAATTGTGATTAATTAATTACAAAGCCTGTAATTAATTAGATAAAATAATTTAATCGCGTCCCACCACTAGTTTTTTTCTGAAGTAATCCGATTTAAACAGTACAACAGTTTATATTGTTGAACATGTCATTAACAGTACATTAATGGCCTTCATTATCATTTATACACCCATATAAACATTTATTAAAGGCGTTACAGCACTATAATGTGGTTGTACTGAAACATTTTCAAGTGTTAATTAATTTACGGTGTTTGTCGGTAATTACAGCCTTCATCATGAAGACTTAACCCTCCTGTTGTCCTCATTTACGGGCACCAAAAAATATTGTTTCCTTGTCTGAAAAAAATCCAAAAATTCAGCAAAAAAATTCCCCAAATTTCTGAAAATTTGCAAAACCTTCAGGAAGAAAATTCCAATAATTTCGTAAAAATTTTATTTTTTTAAACAATACCCCAAATTTGGCAAGAAAATTCTTGTAAATATTTTCAAAAAAATTGTAAAAATCTTCCAAAAAAAAATCCTAAAAATATCTAAAATGATGACATATCAGTAAAACTTATAGTATTTTCTTTAAGGACATTCACAATATTTTTAACATTTCTTTTTTTCCACCAAATGTTCAAAGATTTCCCAGAAATGTTGAAAATGTGGACATCAGAAGTTTCACTGTGAATTTATTTTTTTTCCACATTTTCAAACTTTAAAACGAGTCAGTTTTGACCTGCAGGACAACACGAGGGTTAAAAGCATTTTTATTATATCATCTTTATTATGTTTACACCCCTGTCTCCACTTTATCAATACCCTCAGGTGGAGAATGTTTGTAAATCTTTTCTTAAATGTCTACATACTGATGATAATGTCTAAATTAGGAAGGATTAAGCTACATGTTGCTGACTTTCTCACTGAGCTCTAAGGTCTTTGCATGATGTGATCTCTTAATCAGTTCTTTTTCTGGCACAGTGGAGGCAGAAACCTTCATGTACCTTTCCCTTTCCTCTGCTCACTCTTTTTTTTTTCCCATTTTGTTTACAGTTAAGGGTTCAGCTTCGTTGAGTCCAGCAGCTGTTTTGAAAGGCAGTGCAGGTTCAAGCTAGTGGTGATGTTCTTCTGCTGTAGGACCCTCCCTCACCAAACAGTGTCTCTCGCCTTCTCCATGCTTTCTTCTCCCTCTGCTGCCCTACCAACCCCCTCATGATCACATCTACTCCCGTCTTCCACCTTACACCCCCCTTACACCTACCCTCATACCCATCCCCAAGCATGGCCTGCTGCTGGTTCACAATCTAAATTTAAACTACAGCAGGGCCAACTGCTCCTCCAGCCACTCTGGGCTCCTGTTTTTGCCCCTGCCGAGGTGGACTTTTTCTGTCAGAGGCCCTCAGCCAGGAGGAGAGGCCTGTGGCTCTGTGTGAAGGGGGACAGAGTCAGAGGGAGAAGAGGGGAGAGAACGGGCGGCGGGGGACCCCACGCTGGATAACCAAGAGGCCTTCACAAAGCGGAGTTATACTGCACCTGAGTTTGGGATTTTACAGTGAAACGGCACATTTCTCTGGGATTGGGAGCTCGTCTCAGGTGGAGGCATCACGATGGCGGCCAACGCAGATGCAGCCAAGCCGGTCATCATGAATGAAGAGGAGCTGAAGAGGAAGCAGAGGGAGAAGCTGAAGAAGTTACAGGCCACGGGAGGAAACCCTCGACCCGCAAGATCTCTCTTCCTCTTCACCCTCAAAAACCCCTTCCGCAAGGCCTGCATCAATATTGTGGAGTGGAAGTATCCTTTAAATCTCATCTTCACACACACACTCAGACTGTTGTGTTTGTATTATTCAGCAGACTTAAAAATATGTACTTTAAATAGGTTTTACTCTTGACTATTTAATATGTAATATACCTCAGTTATTATACAGTTATTACAGCTCTAGTTAACAACACTGACAGCTAGAATATGCAGAAATTATGTATCCGCAGTGCAAGGGATTATCAGTCATGTTGTTCACCTGTCGTAAGCATGCTCACGCTAAATCCCTTTAAAATCTGTGATAAGACGATCCCTGAAGTGTTAAGACTGTTGTTGTTTCTGGCTTGTGTCAAAGTCAAGTTTGTAGCTGTCAGATTTTCACCTGAAGCCAATCTAAGATAATCCATTCACATCTGGCAGACAGAAGCAATTCAAGACACTGCCTCTTTTCTATTTTATTTCTTTAAATGTGGAAATAGTCGCTCTGAGAAGCAGGCAGTCTATGAGAACAGCCTGAACACAACACAGGCTGTTGAGTGAAGTTATGGCTCCTATAGGGGGTTTCCTGCTTTTAGCCTGATGTCCATTCCTGGATCCAACATATTTTCCATCCAGAATAGAATGAGTCGATCATGTCCATGTGGTGACAACACCCCTATGCTTGCAGCACCACATATGTGGAATTTAAATGTTACAGTGACACTGGTATTTTAAAACATGAGTGTGTAAATAGTACAGCTAAATGGCTTAATTGACATTTATATTCATATGTTAAGCTGGGTCATGAGCTGTTTATTGCGGCAGTTTAACCACTTTGGTATGTGAGTTGACAATGCAGGGCTTCACTCCTGTAGAAACAGTAGAATAATAGAAATTGACTAAAACTCCCTAAATACTTTTACAAAAATAAAACTATTGATGTGATCAGATTTCAGAATAAATAAACATCTAACAGAATGTCCAAACATTTTTTTCCCCCAGATGAACAGTTTGTGTTTAAATGGTTTGGTCATATTCTTGGGCTGTGCAGCTGTCCCACGGCATCACACAGAGACATGATGCTGACCTGGCAGGGGAATTCTCTCGCCGAGCCCCCTATGGACGAGAATGAAGCAGCACAGCAGACAAGATTACATTAACTGTGACCGTTCTGCTGGCTGTCCGATGGGCTGTTTTAGGGATGATGTTTCAGGCAGCATTTAAAGGCACTGATCAGTGTTCACAGGGCTGCAGAGCTGCTGGGTTTGTTTGGTTACATGGCATTACAAAAAACATAAAATGACTCACAGAGATAAAGAAACTGACTATTTGCTCTGTCCTTAAAGTATTTATCTCCCTTCCATTATCACTTAGTATTATTATGAATTATTCCAGGTGAATTATATGTTGTTTTTGTTGTAAGACTCTTTTTTACGAGGTCTCCTGCTGTATTGTCTTGATCCTGAGCTTAACCATTCAGAACCTTTGAAATCATCATCTTATTAACCATCTTTGCGAACTGTGTGGCTTTGGCTGTGTTCCTGCCGATGCCTGAAGAAGACAGCAACAACACCAACTCAAGTTTGGTAAGAATGACTGTAAACACAAACCCTTTCTTAGATGTGTGACACAAGACTCTATGAGAACCCTGGTGATCTGGTGGTTGAAAATAATGCTGATATTTGTCTCTAGTTTATGAAGTTTCAACATTTCACTACGGCTAGCAGATGACTGCGTAGCTGGATTTAGCAAATTAATATAGTCGTATTAATTTACTGACACAGCTTCAGCTTTGAGCCAGTAAAGTCAGACACTTCATGACTAAGCGTTTCAGCTGCTCACTGGTCTGAGCGCCAAGCCCCATTTAAATGCCTCCAGACACAACTCAGTGCTTTGTTTGGAGTCCCATCTGCATCTGCAGAGAAAAAGGCCATCAGACAATTTGTTTGTCCTTCACTTGGGATCTTTTTAAACCTTCTCCAATCAGGAACTGGCTCTTAAAGAAGGCAATTGTGCAAAATCCCAATTATGGAATCATTTGTAAGTGTTCTGCCAGAAAATTTAAATAGCAAAGGGTTGCATGGCTGATTCACAGTGTCTCATTTTAAAGTAGTGTAAACAAGTTGATGACAGATGTTGGAGCCCTGGTTGCTACTGATGTGTGTCCAAAAAATATTACATTTCAAAATCACAGTGCTGTAAGGCTGTTGGTAGATAATTACAGGTCACAGGCTAAAAGGATGATCAAGGTGTGTCAGTGGATTAATGAAGTATCTATCTATCTATCTATCTATCTATCTATCTATCTATCTATCTATCTATCTATCTATCTATCTATCTATCTATCTATCTATCTATCTATCTATCTATCTATCTATCTATCTATCTATCTATCTATCTATCTATCTATCCTAACCTATCTATCTATATTTTTTGGGATCTTTTCTGGCCCATCCATCTTGTCAGTGCCCATATATTGGACTGTCTCTGAGAAGCTTGACGTTCATCAAAAATGTTCGTATAGAGCACCTGTTACAGTTTTACATTCAGTCAATGAATGCTTCACATCACCAGGTTACAGCTTATGTCAGTCTTGTTGATATACACTCATTTTACCTCCACCTCAGCCAAGTTCATCAGATTCCCAAATCTGACCCCACATCTCTTCAGTGTCGTTGCTTTGGCCCTTTCCCCATCCTTGTCCCAAGTCCGCCTTACTTCTTACGGTGCCATTCCTCAGAGGTGAAGAATGTAAGAAGAGATGGTTCACCCTCTCGTTGCTGCTGGAAGTAGGTCGGCCTGGGCAGCGTCACTTTACTGACGCAGGTGGATTCAGGAGAGTCCACAAATGTTGCCTCATGAAACCACAACAAGAACATCTAATGAGTATCAACACACTACAACCTACAAGTACAACTATCCCCGTTGCTGTAATTCACTGAAGTTGGGTAACTTCAGGTAACATTGATCTATTGATCTATTAATGTGTGTGTTCTTGTTAGCGGCTGTGACTTTGGCCTTGGAGGTTCTAATTGGTTAGAGGCTTTGTGGCTGCTGCTGGGATGTTCAGCTAAATATTATTGATCGGATCTGTTTAAAAGAATCAAAGGGAAAGAAAGAACGTTTCATATATCATTTACAGTACATCTCAAATGAAGTCAGTATTTCTGGTTGTGGCTGGATTCCCTTGGAGCTCTGTCAGACAGTTCTTATATATTAGCGTGTTGTCCTGACAGCCTGATTCATGCTCAGTTCTTGTTTATCAGCTGTGTGTTGGTGCTACTGATTAAACAACAGGCACAGGGACAATTTAAGAACAGATGCTTTAATTCAGCCTTCCTTACATCTGTTTTATCTGTTTAAACCTTTACATCTGCTGCAGTTGTTAGACTGACACCTCTCTGACTTACTACATTGCAGCTTAAATTGTCTCAATAATCACCTGAGCCACTCACATGTTCAAAGTTTCTCAGACTATGTCTAGTTAGCATCAAAATTAGCAAACAGGCTACAAAGATAAGTTTATTTAATACCAAGAGCTTTTTTGCTCAGTATCTTATGTTATTCCCCTGGACAAGTGCTTCACAGAGTAACTTAACAACCTCTTAAAATCTTATCTTTGCTGACCTCCAGTGGTGTAACTTCCCATCTTGTTGTACATACAGTATGTGCAGATGTCCTCCAAGACCCACAACATCACTGCTAGATGCTGCTCAGCCAGAGAGAGCAGCAAAGCAATGCCTTTCCACCTGGTTTAAGTTACTCTCGGTTGGAATTTACTCAGATCATTGAGTATTTAATTAGGGCATTGAGTGTGAGTGGTGTGACCTTTAAAAAATGCAATTTCTTTATTTACTGCAGGAAAGTCTGGAGTATATCTTTCTGGTCATCTTCACGCTGGAGTGCTTCTTGAAGATAGTAGCGTATGGTTTCGTGTTCCATGAAGGAGCCTATTTACGGAACTGCTGGAACATATTGGACTTTGTCATCGTCTTCATGGGGTAAGATGAGCTGTGAGGTGCAGGTGGATATCTCTGTTGCCAAAGGCCGCAGGCTCCATTTGAACAGACACTGATACTTTATTTTTTGTAGTTAAATATGCTGTATCCAAACTGGAATACATATCTGCTATTTTGTATTAAAGCCATACGTTTGTAGGGGTAGACACTCATGGCTGTGTCTTTCTTCCCTGCAGTCTCTTCACCTTTGCTTTGGATACCATAAACAAGATAGCAGGCGTGCCCATGGAGAAAGGTGGAGGGTTTGACATGAAGGCGCTGAGAGCCTTCAGAGTCCTGCGACCCCTTCGTCTTGTCTCTGGAGTCCCCAGTAAGGGCTTTAATCCACACATGCTGCAGAGAAACCTTGTTTCTGTGTAATAATGTTGATCTACTGGATGTCCTGTGCATTACATGTGAAGAAGGACAGTACTGAGATTTTGTGGTTTTGTATATTTGGTTTTACTGCTACTTTCCAGGTCTGCAGGTGGTGATGAACTCCATCCTCAAAGCCATGCTGCCTCTGCTGCACATCGCCCTGCTGGTCTTCTTACTGGTCACTATCTATGCCATCATGGGTCTGGAGCTGTTTAAGTGCAAAATGCATAAGACCTGCTATTACACTGACACAAGTATGTATAGAAGTACACAATCAGACTTTCTTTCTTACATTGGGCTTTTATATAAAGTGGCATTATTTATCTGTTTTCTGTGGCCCTGCAGATATCTATGCCACTGCAGAAGGTGAGCTGCCGGCTCCCTGCGCTCAGGCTGGTAACGGACGCCGCTGCATGATCAACGGCTCTGAGTGCCGGCCTGGATGGGAAGGTCCAAACAATGGCATCACCCACTTTGATAACATCGGCTTTGCCATGCTGACCGTCTACCAGTGTATCACCATGGAGGGATGGACCAAAGTGCTCTACTGGGTCAGTAGCTGCTTGGTTATTGCACCAGTATCTCTACATTAATCTACAGTTTTGACTTTAATTGTGCACAGCATGATGGTGTAAAGAAGAATCCATTGTTTTCTTTCTGTCTTTCAGGTTAATGATGCCATAGGAAATGAATGGCCGTGGGTCTATTTTGTACCTCTCATTCTGTTGGGCTCCTTCTTTGTGCTCAATCTGGTTCTTGGTGTGCTCAGTGGGTAAGACAGCTGTTATTCTTTCTGCTCTCTACAAGGTTCTTGTTTCTTCTTCACATAAATGAGCATAAAGTCAGATAATCGCACTTGTATATGTCGTGCCACACAGAGAGTTCACCAAAGAGCGAGAGAAGGCCAGGTCACGTGGAGAATACCAGAAGCTGCGAGAGCGTCAGCAGCTGGATGAGGACCTTCACGGCTACATGGAGTGGATCACTCACGCTGAAGTCCTGGATGCCGACAGAGAAGGCAAAGGTCTGCTAGATTAACTGCCTCAGCTCCTCACTCCATGTAGAGACATTGTCAGCTTACAATTGTTTTTCCCTTCCCAGGTCTCCTGCCTTTGACCAGTGGAGATTCAGACACAGACAGCCTGTATGACCTGGAAGGCAAAAGTCGAATTGTCTACTACTAGTGAGTTTGCAGTTCTGGAAATGCATAAATGCTGACATGTAATATCGACAGCAGGTTGGATCGGTAAGCCTGGGTCGTTTTTGTGTTTAGCCGCCTGGCTCGCCGATGGAACCGTTTCTTTAGGATGAAGTGTCTGGTGTATGTGAAAACCAAGACCTTCTACTGGGTGGTGATGTTCCTCGTCTTCCTCAACACTCTGACCATAGCCACAGAGCACCACCACCAGTCTGTCCAGCTGACTGCCCTGCAAGGTGGATGGACACATTTGAACACGAAGAATTATTATTTTTTTGCATAAATCCCATTCCTCACAGTTTTATTTTATTTGTCTGCCTCCTCTTTCACTTCGACAGATGTGGCCAGTCGTGTGCTGCTGGTGCTGTTTGTCATTGAGATGTTTGTGAAGATGTATGCTCTGGGACCAAGAGCATATTTCATGTCTCTGTTTAACCGTTTTGACTTCTTTGTGGTGCTCTGCGGCATCCTGGAGATGATCCTGCTGTCTGCGGGGGCTGTGACTCCTTTAGGTTTCTCTGTACTCAGGTGTATCCGGCTGCTGAGGATTCTCAAAGTCACCAAGTAAGTCTAGTCCCCTTAAATTGTAATGTTGCATCAGTTTTAAAGGATTGTAGTGTAATTTCGTTTACTGTTTTGCAGGTACTGGAAGTCTCTAAGCAATCTTGTAGCCTCCCTCCTCAACTCTGTTCGCTCCATCGCCTCCCTGCTCCTCCTCCTCTTCCTCTTCATCGTCATCTTCTCGCTCCTGGGCATGCAAGTGTTTGGCGGGAAATTCAACTTCGCCGACCACCGACCCAGACGTAGCAACTTTGACAACTTCCCTCAGGCCCTGATCAGCGTGTTTCAGGTAAGGCTACGGTATTATCAACCGATACTCTGCTTTAAACTATTAGCAACAGATCAACAGTTGCTTTTTAACCCTTAACTGTCTCTCAGATCCTCACAGGAGAGGACTGGACCAGCATAATGTATAATGGCATCATGGCCTATGGAGGGCCTGTGATCCCCGGCATCCTAGTGTCCATCTACTTTATTGTCCTGTTTGTTTGTGGAAACTGTATCCTTCATGCATCTTGGATTTAAAAAATTATACCGATGGCAATAATGTTCACAAAACCGGTTCTTGTTTTCCTGAGCTCAGTGCAACCAGATATCCTCCTCAATGTCTTCTTGGCCATCGCCGTCGACAACCTGGCAGAAGCTGAGAGTCTGACTTCGGCTCAGAAAGAAAAGGCAGAAGAGAAGATGAGGAGGAAGATACTAAGGTGGCTAAAAATAACACCAAACTTTAACCCCAGGTGAGAGGATCTGCTCTGTCTATGCGTAGATAAATTTCATCTTCTTTTGCCCTTCAGGTCCAAAATGCCTGAGAAGACTGATGAGGAGAGAGAGAGGATAGCTAAGAAACTGGCAGAGCAGAGAGCCAAGATGGAGGGCATGCCCACCACAGCCAAGGTTAGCGTTGTTGCTAGTATCATATCACATCTACTCTTCACAATGATTTATTCACAAGGAGGGTTTATAATTCCCATATATCTTTTTTTCCAGCTTAAAATCGATGAATTTGAGTCCAATGTCAATGAAGTGAAAGATCCCTTTCCACCTGCTGACTTCCCCGGTAAACAAAAAAAAAAGTGTTTTTTCTTGCATCTTAGACTCCCACATATCTCAGCGGTGTAATTGTAGCAGAAGGAGGTCACTAATTCCAGGCGTCTGTATTCATTACACCATCTTGGCTATGTTACAGCACAAGGATAGTAACCCCTCTTCACTATTAGACTCAGCTGATTCCCTGAGTTGTGATTATAGCAGTCTAAAGCTATTTTCACACCCCTCTGGTGGCGACCATATAAAGCCCACCACATGATTCAGCACTGGGAGATTTTTCCTGGGTCTTAGGTTTTTGTTTTAATACCCATGGTGAGTGACTATGTCATTGCACTGCAAAGTTCGGAGTCATTTTTTTCTGCATCATAGGTGATGATGAGGAGCTAGAGCCTGAAATTCCCATCAGCCCTCGGCCCCGACCGATGGCCGACCTGCAGCTGAAGGAAGAAGCAGTTCCTTTGCCTGAAGCCAGCTCCTTTTTCATTTTTGGTCCTCAGAACAAGTAGGAATCTGACGGTTTCTGTGCAAAAGCACAACCTTGAAATATATATATCATAAGAAAGAATGCAAATGAATACCTGTGCCTGTATGCTCACATTCGGCTGATAACTTTCCTACAGGTTCCGTAAGCTGTGCTACAAGATCATCAATGCTTCATCCTTCACCAACTTAATTCTCCTGTTCATCCTGCTGTCCTCCATCTCGCTGGCAGCTGAGGATCCCATTGATCCAAAATCCTACAGAAATCAGGTGACCACCAGGTCCAGACCAACGTATTGTATGGTACCTCTTGAAATAAGGCCACAATTGATAGCAGCCTGTTTTGTCTGTGCTCTTCTTAGATCTTGGCCTACGCTGACATTGTCTTCACCACCGTGTTCACCATTGAGATTGTACTAAAGGTAGGTTCAGTAACATGTAATGGGATGCATATTTCATGTGATGTTTTGTTTTGAGGGGCACTGATTTGGTTCTTTGAGACGGATACTAGCTAATACTAACACTAACTACTAGCTTAGACTGATGACAGGTATATTTTAGTTTTTTATTTTTCAAAGGTGACATTTTTCTTCCATAAAAAGCAAGTATGTCCTTTGTTTATTTGATGCTACTCTTCAACATTACGAAAATCACAGGCCTCTAACATGTTTTACGTGATAGAGAAGCATTTAGGATCACAATGAGAAGGGGTTTTTTTCCAGGTTGGACGTGTTTTCCACTGAGATTGATGAACTGAGATTACATATTCAATTATGAGACAGCTGAATGAGTCAATGACTTAACTCACAACGACAGCAGTTATTGTCCTGCTGAATTGTTAATCCGATATTTATTGATCTGACTGTAAATACTGATAGAAACTAGAAAGACATTCAGAGAGCACATCCATCACCATGGCAGATCCCATATCTCACCATTTTAACCCTCCTGTTGTCTTCATTTACGGGCACCAAAAAATATTGTTTCCTTGTCTGAAAAAAAGATATAACCCTACATCATAGCTTTCTTTAGAATGTGGTGATCTATGAAGTTCCTGCCACCTTTACCATCCACCGCTCCCCTACTTCCACACCAAAATTTAATGAGTGCTAATGCTCCACCTTTCTAAGTTTCATGAAATATGGAAATATAGTTCTTGTAACTCCATCTTGGCTTTCAACTTTGTGGAATAATAAGTTTATGACATTTTCAACATTGGGGCCAAATATTTTCTCGAATAAGTGACTTAGAATTTGGAGTCCAAGGTAATGTCTTCAGATGTGTTGTTTTGTCCAACCAATATTGTAAAACCATGAGATATTCAATTAAGTATCTTATTATTATACATTTTAAACCTGAGCATAGTTCCTTCTGATTCATCAGGCATATGGGTTCTGTAAAGCGTCTTGAGACAATTTGACCTGTAATTGGCGCTACATTAATAAAACTGAATTGAATTGAATTCTTCTGTGTATAACTTTACTATATTTTATTGGCAGATGACCGTGTACGGAGCATTTATGCATGAAGGCTCTTTCTGCCGTAACTCTTTTAACATCCTGGATCTGATTGTGGTCACAGTGTCTCTCTTGTCTATGGGAATGGAGTGAGTTTATATTTTCACAAAATTAGATGTAGAATATCACCATTATTATTAATTGTGCTATTTAGTTAGAATTGCATGTCAAGGCTTACTTTTTGTCATGTGATATCTGCAGATCCAGTGCCATTTCTGTGGTGAAGATTCTCAGGGTATTGAGGGTGCTGAGGCCTCTCAGAGCCATCAACAGAGCCAAAGGCCTGAAGGTACAACATATGCATTAATAATTCCCCTAGGAATATCTGGGTGTGAGTCATTCTTAATTAGATACTTTACTTGAAAAAAGTATCAATACAACAAAGAGAAAAAAACTCAGTTGCATGTAAAAACCTGTGTTTAACCCTCCTGTTGTCTTCACTTATGGGTACCCAAAAAAATATTGTTTCCTTGTCTGAAAAAAATCCAAAAATTAACCAAAAAAATTCCCCAAATTTCTGAAAATTTGCAAAACCTTCAGGAAGAAAATTCCAATAATTTCTTAAAAGTTTCCCTTAAAGGTTTATTTTAAAAAGATCCCCCAAATTTGGCAAGAAAATATTTTCAAAAAATGAGTAAAAATCTTCCAAAAAAATCTTGAAAATATCTAAAGTGATTACATATATATCAGTAAAACTTTTAATATTATCTTTAAGAACATTCACCAAAAAAAGCAACCAAAATGCAGTGAAATTCGCTGGATTTTGGTTGATTTTTTTGTGAATGTTCTCAAGTAACATTTTTAACATTTCTTTTTTCCCTCCAAAAAATGTTCAAAGATTTCCCAAAAATGTTGAAAATGTGGACATCAGAAGTTTCACTGTGAAAATATATATTTTTTCCCCCACATTTTCAAACTTTAAAATGGGTCAATTTTGACCCGTAGGACAACAGGAGGGTTAAAATCTTACTCAGGCTAAAGCTCTTATTACCTGTTATTAGCAACATCTACTTGAAGTATAAAAAGCCCTTTCTGCTAAAAAAAAAATTGTTCATGTGACTTATATTTTATTGACATGTATGACCCAGTTTTTATTTTTATGTTTGTAAAGTGTCATTTTACTGTTACCAAGTGCCAAGTTTATCTTTAGCAGCAAGTAGTTTAGTCCAGTGATTCCCAATATTAAGTTCAGCATCTGTCTGAAAAGATGAATCTGAACAAACATCCTTTTCTGTAATATTACTCTTTTTTTGTAAAACATTGGATACTTTTATCTCTTTTGGCTTGAAAGCCATTCAAGAAATATGGCAGGGAAACAACTCTTTCATAGTGTTGCAGTTCTCCAGTATATAGACATCTGAAATGTGATAAAGAGCCCTAAACAGAAATGTTTTAAAAAGTCAAATAAGCAATACATTTTGGTTTTTTATATCATAATAACAAATGTTTTGTAATATAACATAATTACTAGTAATTATAGCTGTTTCATAAATGTAATGCTGCATAAAGTATAATTTTGTCTCCTAAAATGTAGTGGAATAGAAGTACAGTTGTGCTCGTAAGTTTCTGTACCCTGGCAAAATTTGAGAAATGTTGTCCCTTTTTTTAGAAAAAATGTTTGATCATGGAAAAACTTTTCTTTTAATACTTTGCCAAGGAACAGTGGAGTTATGTGACGATCGGTGTACGTTTGTCTGTGAATCTGTCTGTCTGTCCGTGTGCAACATTACTCAAAAACAGACAAACGGATTTGGATAAAATTTTCAGGGGAAGTCAGAAATGACACAAGGACCACCTCATTAAATTTTCACTGTGATGCGGCTTATAGTCTGGATCCATGGCTTTATTAAGGATTTCCCATTGCCAGATATAGCGGCTGGCATGGCATCGCTGTAACCATGACAACAAGTGAACACTGTCAGTTACCTGCTGACGATCACGATTGCCATCCTACTACAAATTGACTGTGATTTATCAGTTGGAAATCCTACAAGGAACAATTGATTATACTGTGGGGTGTTTCTGAGTCCCATCAATTCCTGCTACCCGCTACATATTTAGGTCACGTGATGTAGCAAACCCCAGTCAAACAATGGTGAAGCTCCTGATGTTTCACAAAGCCTTTATTTACATTCAGGCATCAGCCTTATTTTCAACACAAATTCACCTTTCTGTCCTTCACTCCTTTCTTCAGGAAACACCGTAAGAGCTTTTCTCCATTGCAGCCAGGAGCTTCTAAGTTTAGTCACATCCTTTGCTGGACAGCAACAGCATAGAACCGTTTTATTTCATCTTTATGTGAATTTTTGGACTTTTCAGCAGCGTCTTCGTCATGTCAAGAAACCGCTTCGTGGATAAACACTTCCTGTGCCGCTGGAATGGTGACAAAATAAAAGCCTGTAACATTAAATTATACGCTTTCAAAATAAAAGCATGGAGGGAACGGTTATTTTAACACTAGAAAGACAAAGGCTTGCCAAAATTGAAGAATTCTTCAACAGACCTTTATAAGAGGAATTTACACATAATTTGGTATCCATACATAACATTCACATGCATGACACATGCTTGTGCTTAGCAAGGTCAGTTTCTATTGAATATTTCATCCGTCAGAAATGAAAGTATGTCATCCAAAATATCACAAAAATGTCATAGTTTAGTATGTCGTCCAAAATGTGGAAAAAATGTCATAGTTTAGTATGTCATCCAAAATATCACAAAAACGTCATTGTTTAGTATGTCGCACAAAATGTGGGCAAAATGTCATAGTTTAGTATGTCATCAACGGATCAGCTTACACTGTGGAAAAAGACACGAATTGCGGGGCGCAAGGGGGATATATTCTGTATATTTTTTCTTTGAAAAAAAAATCATCATGAATTTTGGCGCAAAAAAAACGCCATACTATACTATGTCGTAAAAAAAATGCCATTTTTCAAACATGTAAAATCGTGCCATATGATGAAATAATGTAAAGGAGGCCGTGAAAAACACTCCAGAAAGGTTTTCTGTGAAAAAAAATCACCATGAATTTTGGCGTAAAAAAAACGCCTTACTATACTATGTCGAAAAAAAATGCCATTTTTCAAACATGTTGTAAAAATGTGCCATATGATGAAATAATGTAAAGGAGGCCGTGAAAAACACTCCAGAAAGGTTTTTTTTGAAAAAAAAATCACCATGAATTTTGGCGCAAAAAAAACGCCTTACTATACTATGTCGAAAAAAATGCCATTTTTCAAACAAGTTGTAAAAACGTGCCATATGATGAAATAATGTCAAGGAGGCCGTGAAAAACACTCCAGAAAGGTTTTCTTTGAAAAAAAAATCATCATGAATTTTGGCGCAAGAAAAACGCCTTACTATACTATGTCGAAAAAAAATGCCATTTTTCAAACATGTTGTAAAAACGTGCCATATGATGAAATAATGTCAAGGAGGCCGTGAAAAACACTCCAGAAAGGCTTTTTTTGAAAAAAAAATCATCACGAATTTTGGCGCAAAAAAAACGCCTTACTATACTATGTCGAAAAAAAATGCCATTTTTCAAACATGTTGTAAAAACGTGCCATATGATGAAATAATGTCAAGGAGGCCGTGAAAAACACTCCAGAAAGGTTTTTTTCGAAAAAAAAATCACCATGAATTTTGCCGTAAAAAAAACGCCTTACTATACTATGTCGAAAAAATATGCCATTTTTCAAACATGTTGTAAAAACGTGCCATATGATGAAATAATGTCAAGGAGGCTGTGAAAAACACTCCAGAAAGGTTTTCTGTGAAAAGAAATCACCATGAATTTTGGCGCAAAAAAAACGCCTTACTATACTATGTCGAAAAAAAATGCCATTTTTCAAACATGTTGTAAAAACGTGCCATATGATGAAATAATGTCAAGGAGGCCGTGAAAAACACTCCAGAAAGTTTTTTTTTGAAAAAAAAAATCATCACGAATTTTGGCGCAAAAAAAACGCCTTACTATACTATGTCGAAAAAAAATGCCATTTTTCAAACATGTTGTAAAAACGTGCCATATGATGAAATAATGTCAAGGAGGCCGTGAAAATCACTCCAGAAAGGTTTTTTTTGAAAAAAAAATCATCACGAATTTTGGCGCAAAAAAAAACGCCATAGTATACTATGTCGAAAAATGTCATTTTGCAACATGTTGTAAAATCGTGCCATATGATGAAATGATGTAAAGGAGGCCGTGAAAAACACTCCAGAAAGGTTTTCTTTGAAAAAAAATCACCATGAATTTTGGCGCAAAAAAAACGCCTTACTATACTATGTCGAAAAAAAATGCCATTTTTCAAACATGTTGTAAAAACGTGCCATATGATGAAATAATGTAAAGGAGGCCGTGAAAAACACTCCAGAAAGGTTTTTTTTGAAAAAAAAAATCACCATGAATTTTGGCGCAAAAAAAAAACGCCTTACTATACTATGTCGAAAAAAAATGCCATTTTTCAAACATGTTGTAAAAACGTGCCATATGATGAAATAATGTCAAGGAGGCCGTGAAAAACACTCCAGAAAGGTTTTTTTTGAAAAAAAAATCATCACGAATTTTGGCGCAAAAAAAACGCCTTACTATACTATGTCGAAAAAAATGCCATTTTTCAAACATGTTGTAAAAACGTGCCATATGATGAAATAATGTCAAGGAGGCCGTGAAAAACACTCCAGAAAGGTTTTTTTTGAAAAAAAAATCACCATGAATTTTGGCGCAAAAAAACGCCTTACTATACTATGTCGAAAAAAAATGCCATTTTTCAAACATGTTGTAAAAACGTGCCATATGATGAAATAATGTCAAGGAGGCCGTGAAAAACACTCCAGAAAGGTTTTTTTTGAAAAAAAAATCATCACGAATTTTGGCGCAAAAAAAACGCCTTACTATACTATGTCGAAAAAAAATGCCATTTTTCAAACATGTTGTAAAAACGTGCCATATGATGAAATAATGTCAAGGAGGCCGTGAAAAACACTCCAGAAAGGTTTTTTTCGAAAAAAAAAATCACCATGAATTTTGCCGTAAAAAAAACGCCTTACTATACTATGTCGAAAAAAAATGCCATTTTTCAAACATGTTGTAAAAACGTGCCATATGATGAAATAATGTCAAGGAGGCTGTGAAAAACACTCCAGAAAGGTTTTCTGTGAAAAGAAATCACCATGAATTTTGGCGCAAAAAAAACGCCTTACTATACTATGTCGAAAAAAAATGCCATTTTTCAAACATGTTGTAAAAACGTGCCATATGATGAAATAATGTCAAGGAGGCCGTGAAAAACACTCCAGAAAGTTTTTTTTTGAAAAAAAAAATCATCACGAATTTTGGCGCAAAAAAAACGCCTCACTATACTATGTCGAAAAAAAATGCCATTTTTCAAACATGTTGTAAAAACGTGCCATATGATGAAATAATGTCAAGGAGGCCGTGAAAATCACTCCAGAAAGGTTTTTTTTGAAAAAAAAATCATCACGAATTTTGGCGCAAAAAAAAACGCCATAGTATACTATGTCGAAAAATGTCATTTTGCAACATGTTGTAAAATCGTGCCATATGATGAAATGATGTAAAGGAGGCCGTGAAAAACACTCCAGAAAGGTTTTCTTTGAAAAAAAATCACCATGAATTTTGGCGCAAAAAAAACGCCTTACTATACTATGTCGAAAAAAAATGCCATTTTTCAAACATGTTGTAAAAACGTGCCATATGATGAAATAATGTAAAGGAGGCCGTGAAAAACACTCCAGAAAGGTTTTTTTTGAAAAAAAAATCATCACGAATTTTGGCGCAAAAAAAACGCCTTACTATACTATGTCGAAAAAAATGCCATTTTTCAAACATGTTGTAAAAACGTGCCATATGATGAAATAATGTCAAGGAGGCCGTGAAAAACACTCCAGAAAGGTTTTTTTTGAAAAAAAATCACCATGAATTTTGGCGCAAAAAAAACGCCTTACTATGCTATGTCGAAAAAAAATGCAATTTTTCAAACATGTTGTAAAAACGTGCCATATGATGAAATAATGTAAAGGAGGCCGTGAAAAACACTCCAGAAAGGTTTTTTTTGAAAAAAAATCACCATGAATTTTGGCGCAAAAAAAAATGCCTTACTATACTATGTCAAAAAAAAATGCCATTTTTCAAACATGTTGTAAAAACGTGCCATATGATGAAATAATGTAAAGGAGGCCGTCAAAAACACTCCAGAAAGGTTTTTTTTGAAAAAAAAATCACCATGAATTTTGGCGCAAAAAAAAAGCCTTACTATACTATGTCGAAAAAAAATGCCATTTTTCAAACATGTTGTAAAAACGTGCCATATGATGAAATAATGTCAAGGAGGCCGTGAAAAACACTCCAGAAAGGTTTTCTTTGAAAAAAAAATCATCATGAATTTTGGCGCAAGAAAAACGCCTTACTATACTATGTCGAAAAAAAATGCCATTTTTCAAACATGTTGTAAAAACGTGCCATATGATGAAATAATGTCAAGGAGGCCGTGAAAAACACTCCAGAAAGGTTTTTTTTGAAAAAAAAATCATCACGAATTTTGGCGCAAAAAAAACGCCTTACTATACTATGTCGAAAAAATATGCCATTTTTCAAACATGTTGTAAAAACGTGCCATATGATGAAATAATGTCAAGGAGGCCGTGAAAAACACTCCAGAAAGGTTTTTTTTGAAAAAAAAATCACCATGAATTTTGGCGCAAGAAAAACGCCTTACTATACTATGTCGAAAAAAAATGCCATTTTTCAAACATGTTGTAAAAACGTGCCATATGATGAAATAATGTCAAGGAGGCCGTGAAAAACACTCCAGAAAGGTTTTTTTTGAAAAAAAAATCATCACGAATTTTGGCGCAAAAAAAACGCCTTACTATACTATGTCGAAAAAATATGCCATTTTTCAAACATGTTGTAAAAACGTGCCATATGATGAAATAATGTCAAGGAGGCCGTGAAAAACACTCCAGAAAGGTTTTCTTTGAAAAAAAAATCATCATGAATTTTGGCGCAAGAAAAACGCCTTACTATACTATGTCGAAAAAAAATGCCATTTTTCAAACATGTTGTAAAAACGTGCCATATGATGAAATAATGTCAAGGAGGCCGTGAAAAACACTCCAGAAAGGTTTTTTTTGAAAAAAAAATCATCACGAATTTTGGCGCAAAAAAAACGCCTTACTATACTATGTCGAAAAAATATGCCATTTTTCAAACATGTTGTAAAAACGTGCCATATGATGAAATAATGTCAAGGAGGCCGTGAAAAACACTCCAGAAAGGTTTTTTTTGAAAAAAAAATCACCATGAATTTTGGCGCAAGAAAAACGCCTTACTATACTATGTCGAAAAAAAATGCCATTTTTCAAACATGTTGTAAAAACGTGCCATATGATGAAATAATGTCAAGGAGGCCGTGAAAAACACTCCAGAAAGGTTTTCTTTGAAAAAAAAATCATCATGAATTTTGGCGCAAAAAAAACGCCTTACTATACTATGTCGAAAAAAAATGCCATTTTTCAAACATGTTGTAAAAACGTGCCATATGATGAAATAATGTCAAGGAGGCCGTGAAAAACACTCCAGAAAGGTTTTCTGTGAAAAAAAATCACCATGAATTTTGGCGCAAAAAAAACGCCTTACTATACTGTCGAAAAAAAATGCCATTTTTCAAACATGTTGTAAAAACGTGCCATATGATGAAATAATGTCAAGAAGGCCGTGAAAAACACTCCAGAAAGGTTTTTTTTGAAAAAAAAAATCATCACGAATTTTGGCGCAAAAAAAACGCCTTACTATACTATGTCGAAAAAAAATGCAATTTTTCAAACATGTTGTAAAAACGTGCCATATGATGAAATAATGTCAAGGAGGCTGTGAAAAACACTCCAGAAATGTTTTCTGTGAAAAGAAATCACCATGAATTTTGGCGCAAAAAAAACGCCTTACTATACTATGTTGAAAAAAAATGCCATTTTTCAAACATGTTGTAAAAACGTGCCATATGATGAAATAATGTCAAGGAGGCCGTGAAAAACACTCCAGAAAGGTTTTTTTGGAAAAAAAAATCACCATGAATTTTGGCGCAAAAAAAACGCCTTACTATACTATGTCAAAAAAAAATGCCATTTTTCAAACATGTTGTAAAAACGTGACATATGATGAAATAATGTCAAGGAGGCCGTGAAAAACACTCCAGAAAGGTTTTTTTTTTAAAAAAAATCACCATGAATTTTGGCGCAAAAAAAACGCCTTACTATACTATGTCGAAAAAAAATGCCATTTTTCAAACATGTTGTAAAAACGTGCCATATGATGAAATAATGTCAAGGAGGCCGTGAAAAACACTCCAGAAAGGTTTTCTTTGAAAAAAAAATCATCATGAATTTTGGCGCAAAAAAAACGCCTTACTATACTATGTCGAAAAAAAATGCCATTTTTCAAACATGTTGTAAAAACGTGCCATATGATGAAATAATGTAAAGGAGGCCGTGAAAAACACTCCAGAAAGGTTTTCTGTGAAAAAAAAATCACCATGAATTTTGGCGCAAAAAAAACGCCTTACTATACTATGTCAAAAAAAAATGCCATTTTTCAAACATGTTGTAAAAACGTGCCATATGATGAAATAATGTCAAGGAGGCCGTGAAAAACACTCCAGAAAGGTTTTCTTTGAAAAAAAAATCATCATGAATTTTGGCGCAAAAAAAAACGCCTTACTATACTATGTCGAAAAAAAATGCCATTTTTCAAACATGTTGTAAAAACGTGCCATATGATGAAATAATGTCAAGGAGGCCGTGAAAAACACTCCAGAAAGGTTTTCTGTGAAAAAAAAAATCACCATGAATTTTGGCGCAAAAAAAACGCCTTACTATACTATGTCGAAAAAATATGCCATTTTTCAAACATGTTGTAAAAACGTGCCATATGATGAAATAATTTCAAGAAGGCCGTGAAAAACACTCCAGAAAGGTTTTTTTTGAAAAAAAAAATCATCACGAATTTTGGCGCAAAAAAAACGCCTTACTATACTATGTCGAAAAAAAATGCCATTTTTCAAACATGTTGTAAAAACGTGCCATATGATGAAATAATGTCAAGGAGGCCGTGAAAAACACTCCAGAAAGGTTTTCTGTAAAAAAAAATCACCATGAATTTTGGCGCAAAAAAAACGCCTTACTATACTATGTCGAAAAAAAATGCCATTTTTCAAACATGTTGTAAAAACGTGCCATATGATGAAATAATGTAAAGGAGGCCGTGAAAAACACTCCAGAAAGGTTTTTTTTGAAAAAAAATCACCATGAATTTTGGCGCAAAAAAAACGCCTTACTATACTATGTCGAAAAAAAATGCCATTTTTCAAACATGTTGTAAAAACGTGCCATATGATGAAATAGTGTCAAGGAGGCCGTGAAAAACACTCCAGAAAGGTTTTCTGTGAAAAAAAATCACCATGAATTTTGGCGCAAAAAAACGCCTTACTATACTATGTCGAAAAAAAATGCCATTTTTCAAACATGTTGTAAAAACATGCCATATGATGAAATAATGTAAAGGAGGCCGCGAAAAACACTCCAGAAAGGTTTTTTTTGAAAAAAAAATCATCACGAATTTTGGCGCAAAAAAAACGCCTTACTATACTATGTCGAAAAAAAATGCCATTTTTCAAACATGTTGTAAAAACGTGCCATATGATGAAATAATGTCAAGGAGGCCGTGAAAAACACTCCAGAAAGGTTTTCTGTGAAAAAAAATCACCATGAATTTTGGCGTAAAAAAAACGCCTTACTATACTATGTCGAAAAAAAATGCCATTTTTCAAACATGTTGTAAAAACGTGCCATATGATGAAATAATGTCAAGGAGGCCGTGAAGAACACTCCAGAAAGGTTTTTTTTGAAAAAAAAATCACCATGAATTTTGGCGCAAAAAAAACGCCTTACTATACTATGTCGAAAAAAAATGCCATTTTTCAAACATGTTGTAAAAACGTGCCATATGATGAAATAATGTCAAGGAGGCCGTGAAAAACACTCCAGAAAGGTTTTCTTTGAAAAAAAAATCATCATGAATTTTGGCGCAAAAAAAACGCCTTACTATACTATGTCAAAAAAAAATGCCATTTTTCAAACATGTTGTAAAAACGTGCCATATGATGAAATAATGTAAAGGAGGCCGTGAAAAACACTCCAGAAAGGTTTTTTTTGAAAAAAAAAATCACCATGAATTTTGGCGCAAAAAAAACGCCTTACTATACTATGTCGAAAAAAAATGCCATTTTTCAAACATGTTGTAAAAACGTGCCATATGATGAAATAATGTCAAGGAGGCCGTGAAACACACTCCAGAAAGGTTTTCTTTGAAAAAAAAATCATCATGAATTTTGGCGCAAAAAAAACGCCTTACTATACTATGTCAAAAAAAAATGCCATTTTTCAAACATGTTGTAAAAACGTGCCATATGATGAAATAATGTAAAGGAGGCCGTGAAAAACACTCCAGAAAGGTTTTTTTTGAAAAAAAAATCACCATGAATTTTGGCGCAAAAAAAACGCCTTACTATACTATGTCGAAAAAAAATGCCATTTTTCAAACATGTTGTAAAAACGTGCCATATGATGAAATAATGTCAAGGAGGCCGTGAAAAACACTCCAGAAAGGTTTTCTGTGTAACAAAATCACCATGAATTTTGGCGTAAAAAAAACGCCTTACTATACTATGTCGAAAAAAAATGCCATTTTTCAAACATGTTGTAAAAACGTGCCATATGATGAAATAATGTCAAGGAGGCCGTGAAGAACACTCCAGAAAGGTTTTTTTTGAAAAAAAAATCACCATGAATTTTGGCGCAAAAAAAACGCCTTACTATACTATGTCGAAAAAAAATGCCATTTTTCAAACATGTTGTAAAAACGTGCCATATGATGAAATAATGTCAAGGAGGCCGTGAAAAACACTCCAGAAAGGTTTTCTGTGAAAAAAAATCATCATGAATTTTGGCGCAAAAAAAACGCCTTACTATACTATGTCGAAAAAAAATGCCATTTTTCAAACATGTTGTAAAAACGTGCCATATGATGAAATAATGTCAAGGAGGCCGTGAAAAACACTCCAGAAAGGTTTTCTTTGAAAAAAAAATCATCATGAATTTTGGCGCAAAAAAAAACGCCTTACTATACTATGTCGAAAAAAAATGCCATTTTTCAAACATGTTGTAAAAACGTGCCATATGATGAAATAATGTCAAGGAGGCCATGAAAAACACTCCAGAAAGGTTTTCTTTATTGTGATCAAATTTTTTTTTTTTTTATTTAACAACAACAACATTAGACACTTGTAAGACAACAACACCACTCTCGCAGCTGATCTGGCCCACTGGCCACGACGCACAGGTTGGCTCATCCTTGAACCATCCCTTCTGATTGTGAGAATCCACAGGTGCACGTAGCCATTCCCACCGGGCGAAACCTGGGAACAGGGAAAAGAGAAAAAAAATATAGAAACTACCTCACCGACTCAAACACACCACAGAATGAAACAGTGGTCCAAAATGTCACTTAAATGTCATAGTTTAGTGTGTCGTCCAACATGTGGAAAAAAAGTCATAGTTTAAAGTATGTCGTCCAAAATGTGAAAAAAAAACGTTATAGGTTAGTATGTCGTCCAAATTGCGGAAAAAATGTCATAGTTTAGTATGTCGTCCAAAATGGGACAATAACGTCATAGTTTAGTATGTCGTCCAAAATGGGACAAAAATGTCATAGTTTAGTATATCATCCAAAATGGGACGAAAACGTCATAGTTTAGTATGTCGTCCAAAATGTGGAAAAAATGTCATAGTTTAGTATGTCGTCCAAAATGTCACAAAAACAGTATAGTTTAGTATGTCGTCCAAAATGTGGACAAAATGTCATAGTTTAGTATGTTGTCCAAAATGTCACTAAGACGTCATAGTTTAGTATGTCGTCCGAAATGTAGAAAAAATTTCATAGTTTAGTATGTCATTCAAAATGTGACAAAAACGTCGTAGTAGGTCGTCCAACATGTCACTAAAACGTCATAGTTTAGAATGTCGTCCAAAATGGGACAAAAACGTCATAGTTTAGTATGTCGTCCAAAATGTTGAAAAAATGTCATAGTTTAGTATGTCGTCCAAAATGGGAAAAAAACGTCATAGTTTAGTATGTCGTCCAAAATGGGACAAAAACGTCATAGTTTAGTATGTCGTCCAAATTGGGACAAAAATGTCATAGTTTAGTATGTCGTCCAAAATGTGACAGAAATGTCATAGTTTAGTATGTCGTCCGAAATGTGGAAAAAATGTCATAGTTTAGTATGTCGTCCAAAATCTCACAAAAATATCACAGTTCAGTATTTCATCCAAAATGTGACCAAAACGTCATCGTTTAGTATGTCGTCCAAAATGTGACCAAAAACGTCATAGTTTAGTATGTCGACCAAAATGTTAGAAAAACATCATAGTTTAGTATGTTGTTCAAAATATGACCAAAAACGTCATCGTTTAGTCTGGGGTGCAAAATATCACAAAAACGTCATAGTTTAGTATGTCGTCCAAGATGTCACAAGAATGTCATAGTTTAGTACGTCGTCCAAAATGTGGAAAAAAAGATCATAAATCAGTATGTCGTCTAACAAGTGCTGCCCGAGGTAGCTCAACTGGTTGTGAGGACAACTCATAAACAGGACTGCGTCAGAGACAGTGGTTCGATTCCAGATTGTGGCCTTTTACTGCCGGTCCTACGTGTCTTTGTCTATACTTACCTATTGAAAATAGAACAACAACAAAACGACCCGGAAACAACTTAGAAAAAAATCATCATAGTTTAGTATGTCATCCAAAATTCATTAGAACATCACAGTTTAGTCTGTGGTCCAAAATATCACTAAAACGTCATAGTTTAGTATGTCGTCCAAAATGTGGAAAGAAAACGTCATAGTTCAGTATGTCATCAAATAAGTGGTGCCCAAGGCAGCTCTACTGGTTAAGAGGGCGACTCCTAAACAGGACTGTGTCAGAGGCAGTGGCTCGATTCCAGCTCATGGCCCTTTACTGCAGGTCTTCCTCTGTACTTACCTATTGGGGGAAAAAAAAGACCGGAAAAAACATCATAGTTTAGTATGTTGTCCAAAATGTCCTCAAAATGTCACAGTTTAGTTTGTTGTCCAAAATGTTCAAGAAAACATCATAGTTTAGTATGTTGTCCAAAACGTGACAAATACGTCATAGTTTAATATGTCATACAAAATATGACCAACAACTTCATTGTTCAGTATGTCGTCCAAAATGTCACAAATATGTCATAGTTTAGTATGTCGTCCAAAACGTGACTAATACGTCATAGTTTAGTATGTCGTACAATATGTGTAAAAAACATCATAGTTCAGTATGTCGTCCAAAATGTCACTAAAACATCATAGTTTAGTATGTCCTCAAAAATGTCACAAATTTGTCCAAAATGTGTAAAAAATGTCATAGTTTGCAATGTCGTCCAAAATATGACCAAAAACGTCATTGTTCAGTATGTGGTCCAAAATGTCACTAAAACGTCATAGTTTAGTATGTCATCTAAAATGTGACAAAAAAACGTCATTGTTCAGTATGTGGTCCAAAATGTCACTAAAACGTCATAGTTTAGTATGTCGTCCAAAATGTGGAAAGAAAACGTCATAGTTCAGTATGTCATCAAATAAGTGGTGCCCAAGGCAGCTCTACTGGTTAAGAGGGCGACTCCTAAACAGGACTGTGTCAGAGGCAGTGGCTCGATTCCAGCTCATGGCCCTTTACTGCAGGTCTTCCTCTGTACTTACCTATTGGGGGAAAAAAAAGACCGGAAAAAACATCATAGTTTAGTATGTTGTCCAAAATGTCCTCAAAATGTCACAGTTTAGTTTGTTGTCCAAAATGTTCAAGAAAACATCATAGTTTAGTATGTTGTCCAAAACGTGACAAATACGTCATAGTTTAATATGTCGTACAAAATATGACCAACAACTTCATTGTTCAGTATGTCGTCCAAAATGTCACAAATATGTCATAGTTTAGTATGTCGTCCAAAACGTGACTAATACGTCATAGTTTAGTATGTCGTACAATATGTGTAAAAAACATCATAGTTCAGTATGTCGTCCAAAATGTCACTAAAACATCATAGTTTAGTATGTCCTCAAAAATGTCACAAATTTGTCCAAAATGTGTAAAAAATGTCATAGTTTGCAATGTCGTCCAAAATATCACAAAAACATCATAGTTTAGTATGTCGTCCAAAATATGACCAAAAACGTCATTGTTCAGTATGTGGTCCAAAATGTCACTAAAACGTCATAGTTTAGTATGTCATCTAAAATGTGACCAAAAAACGTCATTGTTCAGTATGTGGTCCAAAATGTCACTAAAACGTCATAGTTTAGTATGTCATCTAAAATGTGACAAAAAAACGTCATTGTTCAGTATGTCGTCCAAAATGTGTAAAAAACGTCATAGTTTAGTATGTGGTCCAAAATATCACAAAAATGTCATAGTTTAATATGTTGTCCAAAATATGGCCAAAAATGTCATAGTTTAGTATGTCGTGCAAAATATGAAACAAATGTCATAGTTGAGTATGTCGTCCAAAATATCACCAAAATGTCATAGTTTAGTATGTCGTCCAAAATATCACTAAAATGTCATAGTTTAGTATGTGGTCCAAAATGTCAAAAAACGTCATAGTTTAGTATGTCACTCAAAATGTTGAAAAACCGTCATAGTGCAAGATCATTTTGTTTGTGGATACATCTATATTAAATGGCCACATTCTAGCTTGCCGTGATTTTTGATCATCAATAACTAATCAATAACTGCGCTCTCTGAGTGCTTTTCTAGTTTAGTTAGTGGTCAGACAAAGTTATTTATAGTCACACAATTGTATTTGCTCTGATCATTCATGTTTTCATTAAAGAATGAAACATAATTTTTTCTGCCAGGGTATGTAAGCTTTTGAACAAAACTGCATAAAGTAGCAGACAGTGGCTTAAGTACTGCAAATCTGTTTTAAATACAGAACTTGTTTGACTCCACAAATCTACACTTTTGCTCAGTGTTAATGAATCATTATTTATGTTGACAGCATGTAGTTCAGTGCGTGTTTGTGGCCATCAAAACAATCGGCAACATCGTCCTGGTCACCATGCTGCTGAATTTCATGTTCGCCTGCATCGGAGTCCAACTCTTTAAGGTAAGTTTGTGAACATGTTGCTTCATGGCCATATGCGGTGCGATACTGTGAAGGTCGTATTTCCAGACTAAGCTTAAGTGAGGATAGAAGCCTTGCTGCTGGTGTACTAGATGCGTCACTGATCCTTTCCCTCCCAGGGTAAATTCTACAGCTGCACAGACCCGTCCAAAGTGACTGAGGAGGAATGCCAGTAAGCCAAAGAACATTTGCACATCCTAGATTTCATTTAGTAAAACCATATTGCTATTTTAGAGCAACTATTCACTGTGTCTGCTCTCAGGGGATTCTTCTGGAAGCACATGGAAAATTCCCTACAAGACACAGTGCTGGCGAAAAGAGAATGGCTCAACAGCGACTTCAACTTTGACAACGTGCTCTATGGGATGTTGGCTCTATTCACTGTTTCCACGTTTGAGGGCTGGCCAAAGTAAGCATGGAATAAATCTGGATTTGAGAAATTGCGTCTTCTAATAGGATTTTATCTGTTTGATTGAGTTAGACGTCAGGATATCAGGTTAGGTGGTTATTGCATTGGAAGTAATTCCATCCCCTGGAGTCTGTCCAAATTAGCTTTATTGTATCTCTGAGCTCTAATCTTTGCTCTGCCAATTTTCTCTCTCTTCTCATTTGTTTCCAGGCTCCTGTACAGGGCCATAGATTCAGACGAAGAAGATATGGGTCCGGTGTTCAACAACCGTGTCGACGTGTCGATATTCTTCATCATCTACATCATCCTCATAGCCTTCTTCATGATGAACATCTTTGTGGGCTTTGTCATTGTTACCTTCCAGGAGCAGGGCGAGCAGGAGTATAAGAACTGTGAGCTGGACAAGAACCAGGTACACATACAAAACTGAAAGTGCAGTCAGTCTTGGTACAAATCAGATTGTTGCTGTCGGATAAATGAACTAATTCTCTCCTGTCTGTTCTGGGTCCCCTCAGCGTCAGTGTGTGCAGTACGCTCTAAAGGCCCGTCCTCTGAGGTGCTACATCCCCAAAAATCCCTACCAGTACAGGGTCTGGTACATTGTCACCTCCTGCTACTTTGAGTACCTCATGTTCTTCCTAATTATGCTCAACACCTTGTGTCTGGGGATGCAGGTATGGAAATGAAGGTCATGTTAAAACCTGAAAACACTGAGATTGTACAGAGGGTCCTGACAGATAACATCAAGAGTCTGTTTAGTATCTTTAGATGCTGCTGAGTTGATTCTGTGTCCTGAATCACAAGGGTTTAAGGCTTTTCAGAGCATTTAGTAAAGTACTTTAATATTTGAAACAGTATTTTAATAATGGGACATAACAACTTTACAGTACATTTTTAATCATAGTATATTTTAGTTTTGTGTATTTTGTACTTTAGTATATTTCTCTTATTTCTCATTTATTTGTTTTATTTATACTTCAAATATTTCTGTTCTATTGTAAATCCCAAAATAATTAATTTTGAGCAAAATTAGGGGACCATAAATGCCAGATGCCCTGTCGATTTCTCTACATACATCTTGCGTATTTGTTAATTTTCAGAAAAGCAATGATTTACAAATTTGGTGCCTGTTTTCATGTAACTATAGCTCCAGTTTAGATTATCTTGAAAGTTACAATATTGGCCCGATTTACTTATCATTAAAGGCCAAGTTTATTTGTGTCGGTTTTCTTCCTATTTCTGGATACTTTACAGTATGTTGCTCTAATATTAATACTTTTTTCATCATTGTGTAATTCTTCTATGCCAAATCAGTAGTTCTAACACATTAATGCGAATTTATTTTCAGCACTGTAATCAGTCGGACCATGTTACCAAGCTGTCGGACACTCTCAACTTGATCTTCACCGTGCTCTTCACTGTGGAGATGATTCTCAAGCTCATGGCCTTCAAAGCGAGGGTAAACGCTCTAATGTTTGCTGTTCTAACGGCGACCCACCGAGTCTCAGCTCCTAATCTGTCGGGATGCTTTGTCTTTTCCTGCAGGGCTACTTTGGAGACCCCTGGAACGTGTTTGACTTCATCATCGTCATTGGTAGCGTCGTTGATGTCATCCTGAGTGAAGTCGATGTGAGTACATGAGACAAGATAAGGTCCTCAGATTTCAGGTTCTCATTGCAGGTGCTGTGTATGGAAGTCTCATTTGCTGTCTTCATGACAAACTCCCAGGCTATGAAGTGATTCAGGCTGGAATGTATTTATTCAGTAATCTGATCCAGAAGCTTAGAATTGTGGCCCAACAGGAGAACTATCTGAAAGGACGTGGTCAGTACTGTTGTTGTTTATTTCCACTTCACCTCCTCCATTCTCTCCCTCCTCTGCAACTTGTGCAATCTAAGATGCATTTTCATTCACGAGTTAATCTCATTGAGTGCCTTTAAATCTAAACTACGAGTTCTTGAGGCCGTTTTCACAACATGCACTTGTTTTTTGCAAGTTGCTTGTAAATGTAATTTTTTTCATTAGGTTTTTTTTTTTGTTCATGTTTTAATTATGTTTTAACTGTGTAATTTTACAACTGTGCTTTGTACTTGCTGCTGCCTATCTTGGCCGGGACTACCTTGAAAAAGAGGTTCTTAATCTCAACGGGATCTCTCCTGGTTAAATAAAGGTTAAATTAAAAAATTTTAAATTTCCATCACAAAACTACATGTTATTCGCACAATTTCACGTTACACTCTCTCTTTCAAGCGATTTAATGTCTTATATGTGTTGTGTGAACATTCAGAAAGAGCATATTAGGGATTTTTTTGTTTTTTTTTTGTCATAATGCCAATCTTTTCTGTCACCGTTGCACTGCGTTGTCATCATATTTTCACGCACAAGCTTGTCACAGTTTCACTTTTGTCCATCCACATCCTTTGTCACATCTTTTTCCTGTTCCACTTCTCCTCTTTTTCTCATCCCCATCAATCCTTCTGTCCTCCATGCACCTCACTCCTCATCTGTCTATCCTCCACAGACTGCCCTGGCCTCCAGTGGAGGACTGTACTGTCTCCATGGCTGTGCTGTAAATATCTGATCTGCACTGCACTGCTGCATGAGCCTTGCTGTGTGAGCACTCCACTATGTTCTCTACTAAACCGTAGCGCTACTCTAATGGATCGCGTGTTGCCCAACCTGCTGGTGAAACATCAGCGTTTCGACTGTCAGTCTCATCTTACAGTGCAAATGTAAGATAAGACCTCAAGGGTTTTGCTATATTGTGCTACAGTATGGTTCATACTGTTGATATAAACAGGCCTACATGGCAGCTCTATGTAGAAATTCACAGCAAGTGTTAGTGACGGCTTGACTGACTGAAAACAGTTAATATTTTGACAGTGAAGCGTGTGTATTTTGTCTATTTCGCATGAGATACAAGTTGCAACCATTTAGCTGCTCAGACCAGAAAACTGTACAACTCATCCAAAGTAGAAAAATGACTCTAATATTAACCCTTAAATCCTGTCTAACAGCTGATCATAACTTAGCATTCTATGTTTATGTCCCTACTATTCATGATATTATTCTGTTAAGTACAACTCATGCAACCACCATCTGTAATCTCTTCATTTTGTGCAGGAGACGAATCCTATGCAAGCCATTGCGGTAAGCCTCTAAACTCTCCTAACATTTCAACCTGATGTTTGTGTGTTTTACTTAATGCTTTATTCTCATTCTACTCTGTCTTTTTGTCCTCAGGCCTCTGAAAATGCCTCAGTTTCCATCACGTTCTTCCGACTCTTCCGTGTTATGCGTCTGGTCAAACTGCTGAACCGCTCAGAGGGAATCCGTAATCTGCTGTGGACCTTCATCAAGTCTTTCCAGGTCATTATTTATTCAATTTCTGTTCTCCACTGTGCGTCCTAGTTGTCATGTCCATGACGTGAATGTCTTCTGTCCACAGGCCCTCCCTCACGTAGCTCTGCTCATTGTGATGCTCTTCTTCATCTACGCTGTCATTGGGATGCAGGTGCAGTCGTCAATATTTATTTTATGAAGTTAAATATTGGAATCCTCAATAGATTGTCATTGTGTTCCTGCTTAAAAGTTCCCATATTTGTTCTTGGTGAATGATTCTAATTTTGACTTGTATTGTAACAACCTTCAGATCTTTGGAAAGGTAGCCTTAGTGGACGGCACCCAAATCAACCGCAACAACAACTTCCAGACATTCCCTCAGGCTGTTCTGATGTTATTCCGGTGAGTTTCTAGGCCATGATTTAAACCTCCGAACCCCAAAACACACTATCAGTTTTAAAAGGTATGTTATCATTAAAACATCTCCAAAATGACCCAATCTGAACTGGTGATGTTTCTTCAAAATCACTTCATTTTGCATGACATTGTTTAGACTGACTAAGATGGGACCAATAGACATATGACAAAAATTCAAAGAGTTTCTGGCTGAATTTGGCTGAACTGCAGGCTGTATTTACACAGACACACACACAGTTTACAGAAACCATAGTACGGAAACAAATTTAAAATGTACGGAAAACTTCGTGTATGTTAAGTTCCCATTTTTGTAGTATCCATTAACACCTGGGGAGACTTGGGAAAATGTTGAACATGTTGATTACAGTTATTTACATTTTTGTAAAATAAAGAATCTAAGAAATTCTACTTCTTTTTTAAAAATGATTTGTGCCATTATAGCTCTGTTAAACTGCATTAAGACATTTTATAAATTCTCTGTACTTCTACTTATGTTGTTACTTTTTCCATAGAAGTGTCTTATGGACTTTTTATTGCGGTAAAATTGAGCCCATAGTGAGTAAAAATGTGACAGGAGCAAAAAAAAAAGGCCCAGAAGTTTCCTCAGTTCCAAATGGTTTTCAGCTTTAAAAACAGAGCCAAGATCTTCTTATTTGGTGTGTGTTTCCATACCCAGATGTGCTACTGGAGAGGCATGGCAGGAGGTCATGATGGCTTCAATGTATGGGAAGAAGTGTGACCCCAAGTCTGACTTCCTGCCAGGAGAAGAGTACACCTGTGGGTCCAACTTTGCTGTCTTCTACTTCCTCAGCTTCTACTGTCTTTGTGCCTTCCTGGTGAGAAGCAGCCTCAGGTTCAACAGTTCATTTTTTGAAAGAAATTCTGTTTCTCTAGAAATGCTGAAACAGAAACGCTTATGTGTTGATAAGAATATTTTTATCCTTCCTAACTCAGATCCTCAACTTGTTTGTTGCTGTTATCATGGACAACTTTGACTATCTGACCCGTGATTGGTCTCTTCTTGGTCCACATCATCTGGATGAGTTTAAGAAGATCTGGGCTGAATATGACCCTGAAGCCACGTGAGTGTCAACCTTCGGAATAAAGCCAGATTTTTTGTGGTTGTCACTCAAAGTTCATGTGAAATGTTTGTCTGATCTAACAGGGGGAGAATCAAACATCTGGATGTGGTGACGTTACTGCGACGCATCCAGCCTCCACTGGGTTTTGGCAAGTTCTGTCCTCATCGTGCTGCATGCAAGGTACACACGGCCATAAATGGTGGCATTAGCAAACTAAAAACTGTTAAAAAAATCACATGCAAAGACACAAAAATAAAATGTTTTGTTGTACTGTTTGTCCTGTCTGTAGCGTTTGGTTGGTATGAACATGCCTCTCAACAGTGATGGCACCGTAACCTTCAACGCCACCCTGTTTGCTCTGGTCAGGACTGCACTGAAAATCAAAACAGAAGGTACTTGAAGTGCATCAAAACCTATTTTATACCATCATGGCATATGGGTCAATATATAAATGAGGGAATTTTGAAGTCCATCGGATATATCTTGCATACATTTTTATTGAAGTAAAAAAACTAATGTTTTTTATGTCCATTATGATCATGTCTTTACAAATTCCATAATTATTTATTATGGAAACAATCAATTATTAATAAAAGATGACCGGATATCACTAAAATGTCAACTAAACAACCGTCCCAATTTAATAACAACTACCTTCTAATTAGCTAAACAATAATAAAATGAGCTTATTCAAAAATTATTTCGATTGTGTTCTTTTTATTAAGTTCAGATAATCATTACAGATATTTGTTTTTTTGGCAATATATCAAATTTTACATAGAAAATAGCAAATTGTGTCTGTGTCCTAGAAATCACTTTCAACTAAGTTCCCCATTACAAAAACACCTCTCAAGGAAGTGTGTTAATTCCAGATCACATGACCTGCTCCACATGATGTCATTTCCTCCTGAAGAAAATACTGGCCAGACTCCAAGGCTTTCTGACTTATTTAATATAAAGTAGTGTCTGAGTCAAGTGTGGATTTATGGCATGTCAACAGGTTTACTACAGTATCTTTATATATAATTTTCTATTTCAGTTTTACTCAATTGTATATCTAATATTTAGAAGAATCTTTCTCTAAAATGCCATGTGGTGTTTGATTATAGGCGGTCATGTTGATTTTTGGCCTGAAAACAGCAAAAATGTTGACTATGATACCTGTCAGCTATGTTACAGAAAGCTCAGCAATTTTATATTGACCTATATATTGTATATAATATGTGCATTTCTTTCCCATGTAAAATGCTCTTAAACTGCTCCTCGTAGGTAACTTTGAGCAGGCCAATGAGGAACTGAGAGCCATTATAAAGAAAATCTGGAAGCGCACCAGTATGAAGCTGCTGGACCAGGTCATCCCCCCTATAGGAGGTGAGTCTAAAGTTGCAAATAGCTTGAGCTGCATTTCAGCCTTTACAGAGTAATGCAGCATTTTTCACACAGACATCACTGTGACTTACAGATGATGAGGTGACTGTGGGGAAATTCTATGCCACCTTCCTGCTCCAAGACCATTTCCGCAAGTTCTTGAAGCGTCAGGAGGAGTACTACGGCTACCGACCAACTAAGAAGAGCGCCTCAGGCCCGGAGATCCAGGTGAATATTAGCTCTTAAATAATAAAAATCAACAAAATATTAAATTTGTTATGCATTTATATCTTACCTCGTTTTTCTTGTGCAAGTTCTCCTATTCTTGTCAACACGGTGCCACACATGTGCCTCTGCTCTTCATTTCTGCACATCCTCCATGTTTTTCCAGGCGGGTCTGAGGAGTATAGATGAAGAAGCAGCTCCGGAGATGCACAGAGCCATTTCAGGAGACCTGCAGAATGAGGAAGAGATGGACAGAGCTATGGAGGAGGCTGGAGAAGAGGCCATTTTCCAGGTCTGTGTGCAGCAAAGTGTAGTGCATTTGTTCACACACGCTGCATTATTGTCATTGTTGTGTGTGTTTAATTGTGGTTATTTTAAATTTTGGTAAGATGTTCAGTAGGTAGAGGAGATTTTCTTGGCTTTTGATTCACTGAAAACCTTTCAAAAACCTGAAAAATGCTCAGTGAAATGGACATGGTGTGACATCAGCTGATAAATGCAGATATACGCAATGTGTCTAAAGTCTTCTTTTACATTTTATTACTTATCTTGATTTGATTATTAAAATGGAATTATACTTGTGTGCATTCTTGTCTTGCTTCTGTATTTCCAGCGCTCCCATGGTCTGTTTGGTAACCGTGGGGACTCATTCGCCGCTGAGCCTGAAAACGCTCAGGCCCAGCAGATGGCCAGCCAGCGACCCCTTAAGTTCTCCGAGAGCCAACCTGAGTCTCCACCAAACTCCTCCGCCTTGGTGCCCACCACCGAATTCTTCCCCACAGCTGCACCGAAGAACAACACCAACAACAACGCCTTTGCAGAGTGAGTGCCAACACATGCTCCAAAGCAGACTGATAGCATAAGCTCAGGGACTTATTGCATCTAATGGGAGGCAATCATCTTTCAGCTTTTCATTTGAGAGAGAAGGCAGCCCCGAAGAGTTTTACAATCCCTGTGAGGACGAAGAGCCAGGTAAGGCACAGAAGTCCGATAATTGACTATGAAGAGGTCTTCAGAGACACTTGAAAATTGCTCAGAGTTATAGATAGCCAGCATGCATGCTGGTATCTTTATTAAATTGACTCTGATAAATCATCCTCATGCCTAAATCAGACTTCAATATTAGCTTCATTTTACAGAAACATGGCACAAATTTTCACAAATCCTGTTCTCAGTCAAGCTCCCTGCTTACAAGCATGGTTACTCAGCCGCATATAAATGCAAACAACTGTACATTTCACTCAATAAGGTCTTTTATTTAGGGCTGCTATGGCCGAAGCAGGAAACATCTACCAAAACGAGCCCTCCTCTGCGTTAAAGACCACTTTAAACTGACTCAGACAAAAACTGGCTAAATGAGACTGAAGACATAAAAAGAGGGGCTTCTCTGTACTATATAGCTGTTCCTTGTGTATTTATTTTACTCTTTTCAGACAGCAGACGTTCTTGGAGCTTCACAGTGAGAACCGACAAAACGCAGGTAACATTTTATCGAAGGCTGACTCGTCCAGTGTCACAGATGATGAACAGATCATTGAAGCAATGCGTATTTTTTCTGTTCAGTTCCCTTATGACCCCGACTATGGTGACAGTCAGAGTCAGAGCTCTCGCACCGCAGCCGACCAGCTGGTCCAGGAGGTAAGTGTGGAAGTGACTGATCAACTCTCTCCTTACACACTAATTTAATACCATCTCTGCTACTAGGAAATGTCTTGATCTGCCGTCAGATCTCTCATATATAGGTAATAATAATCTAAATCTCAAGTTAAGGCTACTCCTACAGTGAATTAACTTTATGTCTAATTGAAAAGTGAGCACAGTTTAGGTTTAGTTTGTTCAAGAATCAGTTATATTCATTTCAGAAGAAAAATTTACTTACCAACCAAAAAAGAATTTCAGATTTTTTACATTACCTCTTCAATAGTACCTCCGATCTTTGTCCAGCTTCCTTTAAGCCTGTGGGTTTAGAAAAGTCAGAGATTTTACCAACAATCAAGTTCCTGCTAACAGAGATATACAAGTTATGACAAGTCAATTGAGACCTAGCAAGTTACTGAAGTAATGAGACTTTACAAGAACTAGATAGCCCAATTGTTTTTTTTTTTTTTAACTTATACAATAAAAACAGTGCCACTGAAGGCTTTTTATGTTAGAAGCTCTACATAACAACATAAGTTAACATGGCAGGGACAGCTGTTTTAAACATTTCCATTAATAGTATACAAAATTGTTACCGTATGTGAGAACCTTCCATGTCGTTTTTCTTCAGGCTCTGGTAAAAGGCGGTCTCGTCTCTCAGGCCAGAGATCCCGGCTTTGTGTCTGTAACTAAGAGGGAGATGGCCGACGCCATGCGGATGCCCATTGCTCACATGGAGGGGATGGCTCAGGGCATCCTCAGCGAACGCTCCAGCAGCAGCGCTTCTGTCAAAAAGAGACGCCCCGTCCCCGTTCCTCCAGCTGCTGTCCCTGCTGTGGCAACTCAGGAAACAGGCCGGCCAGATCCGGCTGTGAGGAGAAAGAGACGTCCAATTCCCAAGACTCCCTCCATACAGGAGTCGGAGGCTGACTCCGAAGTGTAGAGGCTGCCACTTGAGTTGAAACAGTTTAATGTGTTTTTTACAGTAGTGGGTGGCTCCACCTCACCTCACTTTGCCAAGCTTGTTGCCTCTTTGACAATCTGATCTGTCAGCCTGGCTCAGGGCCGAGAGACAAGCTGGTCTAAAATATTGTCAAGTGTGGTATAAACTTAACTAAAGAGAAACAATACATCTGATGATTAAACATCTGATTCTTCAGATTTATTGAATAAAAACACGAACTTATGTCAGCGTAAACAGATTGACGCACTTCTTTCTTTGTAGAGTTTGTTGAGGTTATCCATTCCATAGACGTATGGGAAAACCATGTGAGTGAGCAGAGTCTTAAGGCCTCACTGAGGAGGCAGGGCAGTGACTGGTGACTAAAATGTCTGAAGTGGCGTGATGGATACAGAAAGAAAGCAGCTGTCTTTGTTGTGCTGCACTTTACTAAGGACAGAGGGAAAGGAACCAATGGGTGTCCTTGCACTGGCCTGGAAAGGTTTAACTACTGTTTGACGGTTCGGGTGCTGACAGTAAGTAGAAGGATTGTTTTGTTTGTAAAGCAGCGTCCTCCGATCGGTTAGGACCAATTTTCCCTCTAATTTTTCCTGAGTCTGAGCAAACACACAAACTCCCTGAGCATCCCTTGGACCACTGTGAGCAACATCAGATGTGTGCACTGTGGTCACACCAGCATCACATCCATTCAAGTTACATGGTTTATTAAAAGAATCAAATTACAGCATTTACATTTCTGTTAAAACACTTTGTCAACAGGAGCCAGTTGAAGGCTGCAGTGATTTTAGTGACACTACAATGTATAAGAGTGAAGTTATTGAATATTTGTCTCTCTTTACTGTTGCAGCGGTTTTGCAAATTGCAGACGGACCCTGTTCACTCCATAGACACAAATGTTATTCCTGTAGCTTGAAAGACAGCTACTTTTGATAAAACTGGGCTTGTAGCATATTGTCTGCCTTGCAACAATGGGAAAGAGGCATTTATGGGCTATTAAATGTTTATTAAAAACTAAAAAGCATTTAAAAAAAAAAAACAACTTAGACATTTATTGAGTCACTAAAATACTGTAGAGCAGTGGTTCCCAACCTGGTGTCCGCGCCCCCCCAAGGGGGGGGCGCCAGAGATCTGAGGGGGGGCGCGAAGCTTTGTCTGGTCTGAGGCTGTTATAAAAAATTGATTTTTACGTTCTGGATAAAATCAGAGTAACAGACTCGCTGTGTCATCACAAGTCTACCTATAAAACATTTTCAAAACACATTTATTCGGTCTTTCTTCAGGTTGGCTCTAGTTCATCCCGATTCATTAGTTTGTGTGCAGTTAGAAAATTACTGACGGAAACGGTGTCTGAAAAACGCAAAACGGGTGAAGATTCATTAGTACCTAAAAACTCCGGCTATACCCCGAGAGTTACCTTAAATTTGGTTTTATTAAAGGACAAGACAGAATTATGTTATTTGTGGTGAAATGCTCGCAAATGACAGCATGAAACCAGCGAATTACAGCGACGTCAGGAAACAAAACACAGTTCGGTAAAGTCGGAAAGATATTCACAAATTCGGACTTCCGGCATCAATAACTCATTAAATATACGTTGTCTAAACATAACCGATTCCTCTTTTCCATCGTTGTAAGGTAGATAATGTGCTACAAGCCCAGTTAAATCAAAAGTCGCTGTCTTTCGAGCTGCAGAAATAACATTGGTGTCTATGAGCAGCCAGCTGTGTGACGAGTCAATAGGGACCGTCTGCAAAATGTAAAACCGCTGCAAACAGCGAAGAGAGACAGATATTCAACAAATTTACTGCAGCCAGCAACTGACTCCTGCTGGTCATACTACAACTCTTAGTTTGATATTAAATATTTTTTTCTGATAATTTTAAGGATTTTTTTAGTTAAAAAAAAAATCAGTAACTGAACTCTTGTGCATTGTAGTGTCACCAAATTTACTGCAGCCATAAACTCTCTCCTCCTCGTCATAGTACAACTCTTGAACTCTTTGTTTGATATAAAATATATTTTTGTAATTTTAGGGAATGTTCTATTAGTAATACAATTCAAGAACTTCCCTCTTATGTTTTGTAGTGTACTTTTGTGCTGGTGGTGGTGGCTGGGTGGGTGGGGTGCTGGGGCTGGAGTGCAGCTTATAGGGGGGGCTCCAAGCCAAACAGGTTGGGAACCACTGCTGTAGAGTACAGACCACATCAGCATGATTATAAGCATCCTCTGGTAAATTAACAACCAGATACTGATGTCTCTCACCATATGGACTTCAGGAGATGACTGGGGGATGATAAACTGTGACCTACTGGTTGGGTTCTCTCTGTTCTCATGTTTCTTACATGTTTGTCCCGACAGCCGGGTCCTAATGTTTTTTGAGCAACACACCATACTATGACGTTTTTACAATGAGGGTTCTACTATGGAACCAGTTTGACATGTTCAGGTGTTCTTTGTGTGAAAACTCAGCGATTTCAGGTATCAGAAGGTGGTTTTCAACTTTCTTTGTTAACTTTCTGCTTCAACTTTAAACTAAATTTCCTTCACTAACCCAGCCCTCTGGACTTCCAGGAAGCTGTGTTCCTATTGGCTGTCCAGGTGGCTGCTTGGTGTTATCAGGAACACCTGAGCAGCTCAGTGTCTTCCTGCTTTATGTGGCTGCAGCCAAACATTTCCTCTGCTTCTCTTCACCACTGAACTGGGTTTGGCTCCGTTGCTAGTTTGTTCTTTAGGCGTTGCCTTGCAGCTTCCAGCAGTAAAATCATCTTTAATGTGTTTCTTGGTGTGTTTTAGGGCTTTGTACTGGATAGTTGTCTTGGTAAATGAGGTTCTTTAGCCACAGTTAGCACATGGTGCTAATGTGTGCAGTGATTAGTGGATTTGGTGCAGCTGCGTTGTGTCTTTATCTTGGCTGTAGTGAGTCTTCAGAGGTTTTTGGTCAGACACATTCTGTATTCTTGTTTGTGAACCAGCGTTGGTTGTCCAGAAGGTAAGAGTTCCTGTCCTGATTCTCTGTTCTCAGGAGGTTCTCTGGGGTAGGCTGGGCAGGAGACTTTAGCGTTTGGGTTGTGCTATGTTGGTTTTTGTACGGTTTCATTTGGACGACTATCTTTGAGCCCCCCTCCATGTGTGTTTAGTGAGGGTTTCTGGAACAGTTCTACAAAGCAACCTGCAAGCAGAGAAAGACTTTGGAGAGGGTTTTTTTAGGAAGTTCTGGAGAGGTCAGGACTTTAGAGCAGCAGAAACATTTGTCAGCAGTTTGAGCAGAGAGAAGGTGAGCTTCAGAGTAGAAATGAGACAGAAACCTTCTTGACCCGTGTGGTGAGGTCCTGTACCAAGAGTTTGAGCAGGTTGTGAAGAGTCTGTAGTTCTTTGGTCTGAAAGCACAAGAAGAGTCGACTCATTAAAGGAGAAAACAGGAGATATTGTTGGTTCTTCTGTCGCTCTGCAGTTTCCTTAGACTGAATATCAAGTTTATATTTTAAATGATTTCCCATGTGAGCCCAAGCAGACTTCAATAAACTCCCTCCATCCCCTGGACACAACATATTTTATTACCATGTTAAATCTTTTTTTTTTAAAATGTTTTTGAGTTTTAATCATAGTCTTAGCATAGTTTTTTTCTCTTTGCTTGTTTAGTTTTGTCATCTGTGTAAAAGGTGCTAAACAAATAAAGTTGAATTGATAAACTGAATAACTGACTAACTCATGATTGTGACAACGGAAGTATTTTCATTGTGATTTAAGGGTTTATTTCGTTTTTAAGGTTGGGGTTAAAATCTTGACAGAAAAAGAAGATTAAAGAAATAAACTACATAACAAAAAGCAATTAAAGGAAAAAAAATTACTACAATAAAACTTTTAAAAAGTTTTATTATTAAAAAGATTTAAGAAATTTAAGATGTAGTTTTCAAATTAAACATTTAATTTTTTAATTAAATGTTTTCTTTTTAAAGGTTTAATAATCTAATTAAATGTTTTGCATTTTTTAAAATCTTTAATATTCTTCTTGTTTAATTGTATTTTTTAAATGTTTATGGAAAATATTTGTATTTTACAAATTTTGTTTAATTTCATACTTACATGTATTGTATCTTGTTGAATTATCTAATTCAATATTTTGTCTGTTTAATATCATTTAATTGTATTTAATGTTTAACTATATTAAACAGAAAATACAATGAAGCATTTAAAAAGAAAATTAAACATTAAAAGGTGGTAAAACATTTAAAAAGAAAAACCTTAAAGATTTAATCGAAACATTAAATATTGGGAAAGAAAAAGAAACTCAAACAAGCCGATAAAACATTTGAAAAAACAAACATTAAAAAGACAAAACATTTGGAAATCAAATCAGACATTAGAAAAGAATAAAAGGTGAGAAAAGAGCAAAACTAAACGTTTAAGAAGAATCAAACTAAAGAAAAAACATTTGAAAAGGCACCAGTTAGACTTTAGAAGATCAAATTAAACAGAAGAGACAATAAAACAATCAAAAAGAGCAAAAACAGAGAAAGGTCTTAAAGCGTTTTCTAGTATCAAATGAAAACATCAAGTTGTTTCTTCAAACATTTCCTCTTTCTATGTTCTTGGTTTGATTGTAGACAGATTTACTAAGAACTCATTTCAGAAAACTGCTTTCCAGATAAGGTCTACTAGTAGTTGAAGGCATTGGTCAAATTAATGTTACCTCCTGATCTCCACAAACTTTACTGTTCAGTGAAGAGAATCAAAGTTTGTTAAGGATTTCTAAAAAACCCACAGGTGAAGGTCTGAGAAGAACTCAGATGGATGGTCTAAATGTGAAATCAAGATTCATGGTCACAAGTTTTAAGGCTTCTGTTAACCACAAAGTTCAAACTAACAGAGAAGTACTGAGAAACTTTTAAAATTTCAGTCCTCAGACTGTCTGAAGGTTCAAACTAACAGAGAACTACTCAAGAACTTTTAAGATTTCAGTCCTCAGACTGTGGAAAGGTTCAAACTAACAGAGAACTACTCAGGAACTTAGAAGATATCAGTCCTTGGACTGTCTGAAAGTTAAATCTAACAGAGAACTACTGTGGGACTTAGAAAATTTCAGCCCTCAGACTGTGTGAAAGCTCAGGTCCTGAGGACTCGGGAGGTGTGGAGGCTTTGGAAAGTCTTGGAACTGAGGGTTCAACCCTCCAGCACAAAGGCTGAAGTCCAACCTCCTGAGAAAAACGGTCGAGTCGAGACTCGAGTTAAAAAAAAACTCGAAAACGACAAAAAATAGATGATAAATGCGCAAAAAAAAGAAGAATTAGTATCTGAGCGAGTAGCTCAGGGGATAAGAAGAGACTACCAACTGGAAGGTCGCAGGTTCAAGACCCGCCACCGGCCTTTTCTTTCTTTGTCTTTGTCAGGATTTTGAGAAAATTTAAGAAGGGTCTGGTCTTGAACCAGCGACCTGCAGCTCCATAGGCAAATCCTTAACTCACTGAGCTACAGATCAGATGAAAATAAAATGATTTCGTCCTCCCTTTGTCATCGTAGTTTCCAAGTGACCACATGGGTGGAGCAAAGGCGGAGTCTGGGCGGAGTCAGGGCGGAGAGTAGGTGGGGAGGTGGGTGGCGGCCTCCCCCCCCAACCCCCCCCCCCCCCCACCACACCTTCCCCCGCCCGACGAGTTCTTCGAGTCTCGATGAGTTCCTCGAGTCTCGACAGGTTTTCCCGAGTTTCTGGAGTTTCCACGAGGTCAGAGGCAGAACAAGTTGTCATGAAGAGGTGTTGAAGTCAGCAGGGTAGAGTGACTTTTTACAGCGACTAGAAGGAAGACAACTAGAAGAGCAGGTCTTTAACCACGATCCAAAAAATCCATGGAGTCGGCTCCAGAGAAATGAAAGAAGGTCGACTTTTATCAACCTCCACCAAGATGTTCAACTCGATATCTTTACTTTGAGATTTTTAGCACCACAAACCTTTAGTATCACACTTTATTATCCTTTATTAGGACTTTCATGGAATCCACCAGCAGATTTAGTTTTTGTTGAGAAACTTTATTCTTGTCGTCGTGGGACTGCAGTATTTAAAACTGTTCCTTCTATTTGACCTCATGTTTATTAGTTTTACTGGAGAAAGTTTGAATTGTCAATTAGTCTCTTAAAAACTAAATAATAAATTGGATTAGTCAAGAGGTTTAAATTTCTTACTTTGTCATATTTTAAATATGACAAAAATATATAAAAATAAAGCATCTTGAGACAATTTGACCTGTAATTGGCACTATATAAATAAAATTGAATTAAAATTGTATGTATCTTGTAATGTTGGAGTAATTCAGCATATGATGTTAAAAACACATTTTCTTTGTCCATTAATACAGCTCGTTGTTTTCTCCAGTAATTCATTTCTTGTTTTGGTTTTATAAAAATGTCAACCCAAAATATATTCAGTTTACTGTCATAAAAACCAAAAAGATTTACAATTCATGATGCAGGAATCAGGCAGTTTTTCACTTTTTATCTTAGTTTAGTCAGAAAGATAGTTATAATGTTGAATTGTTGCAGACTGTGAGCCTTAGAAGGTTTTAATCTTTGGGCCGAGTGTCAGAAAACATTTAGAAACCAACATCAACAAACACTCAACAAAGATTTGAACACCATTAAAGGGAAATCCAACTTTTGCATGACAATGTCTAATTAAAGGACATTTATTTCCAACGTAAATGTGTGATATTCATCCTCTGGAGCTTTCTCTTCACATCGTCTTCCACCTGAACTGGTTTGGTCAGGAGCATGTTCAACAAACATTTGAAAAACTGCACTTTAACATCAATGAATGACACTGAAGTTTAATCTCTACATAAATGAGACTGAGTCTGGATGTGCTGCTCTGTCATTAACTCCTAAGTTTAGGGAAAGTTCAAACAAAAGAGGACAGTTCAGATAAGACTTGAGAATGAGCTTATTTTGAACAAACATCTCAGACTTTCTGAGCTTCAGCACCTCTAGCAAGATAATTTAACAACAAGCAACTCAAGAGATCCAGAAGTTGGAGAGAGTTAGCTTTAGCTGAGCCAAACAACATGTGGGATGCTAACCGAGCAAACATTTCAGACTTTCCTCTGTGAATTCTGAGAAATAATTTCCTATTTAATGACAGAGCTACACACCTTAACTCAGTCTCATTAAAACAGACTCTAATTCAGTGTCATCCATCCATATTGAAGTGCAGTTACCCAAAATGTTTGTTGCATGAGCTCCAACAAAACCTGTCCAGGTAGAAGGCCACTTTGACAAACAGGAAGTGGACGATTCCAAGCAGATTTATAGAAGGGGGAACCAGACTGTACTAAGTGTGGTCAAGTATAGAGGGGTGTTTTGTGGGTTTTTAAGGCTGATAATGATTATTAGTGAGACATTTGGAGTAGATATTCATTTGCAGTAAATGAAAGTATTTAAAATCTTTAGTTAAACTTAGAAGAACACAAACTCTAACAGAAAACTTTGTTGATACGTTTTTGTTTTGTTTACAGATGTTAAGTTAAAGGAGTTTTATTCGTTACGTATAACCAATCAAATCACTCCAGAAGACAGAGCGACCACAGGTAGATAAAGGTTCAGAGCCAAAGTAGCGCCGTTTTTAAATGTATTTATTACCGTAAATCAGTAAAAAATAAAATACTGATAATCAGTAAATCAGTCAGCCCACAATTACTACAATTCTACAGTTGATGTCTCTTTCCTTTGACTTGTTATTTGTACAATATACGATGTATATGATGGCGTTTTTTCATAGCAAAGGCTATACTATGATGTTTTCTAAGAGACATACGATGCTACTCTGCTTGTTCTGGCCCTGCACTCCTCCTCTGTTGTTTTCTGGATTGTACTCAGCTGCATGCCTTCGTCCACCAGGCCTCCGTTGACTCGTCCCGCCTGCCGTCTCTGGAGCTGAAGCTGGATTGGAACAGACCAAAGTACAGTCCAATCACGATGCCAGCTGCCTCTCAAAAGGCTCCTTCATCTGGTGGCACTTCTTCTGAGGGGAAGCTGAGCTGGCCCGGCAGAACTTTGGAGATGTCTTCCAGTGGTTGGTGGATGTGTGGGGAGATAGAGAGGGACCTTTGAATTGTTCACAAAGGAAAACAGGGAACCCATTGGTAGTTTTAGTTTAGGGTGCTACTGCGGTGTGTTTTTGGGTTTTAGTTTTTTTCTGTATTGATTATCTTTTACTTTGTTCCTGGTTGGAATGCCCATCAATGTCAACGTGAAGTTCACTTTTAGTTCTGTTTATTTATTTTTATTTTACTAACACCCATTTGTTTTTAACCCCCTCACATGTTGTGTTGTTGTAAACTTACTCTTTCAAATAAATTCTCATCTAACCCTCTGGAAACCAGCGTTTGGACTGTTTTTGTGTTGCTCCTCACCTACTGACAGCTGTAGACTAAAGGCTATACTCTGACGTTTTTAGAGCGACATGCTATACTATGATATTTGTTGGGCGACACGCTACACTATAGGCTTTTTTAATTGACATATTACTGTGACTTTTTTTGGGTTTTTTTTAGCAACATAAGAATTTGAACAGTTTTAAAAGTTACTATACTTTTACTTGTGCAATGAAATTATTATTCTATGGCATTTTTTAGATGACATATTATACTCTGATGTTTTCTTGAATTACATACTATTTTGACAATATACTGCACTATGACATTTTTTGAACCACATATCATACATGACAATTTTAGGCAACATCCTATCACTTTGCGCTTTTTGAACCACATAATAATCTATGGGGTTTTTTTGCCAACATGCTATACTATGAACTACAGGCCATACTATGTTATTCTTGAGTAAAGTATACTATACTTTGACGTTTTCTGAACTACATCCTATACTATGGCGTTATACACAGAGTGCTTTGGTTACATGTTGATTTATAATCTAGATTTTTTTCTGTTTCTGATTACCACAGACCTGACCATGAACACCATCGACACCCACCTCAGGGAGACGCTGCCTAAGATCTCAAGGCTGCTTGGTCGTGGTCTTTCTGGCACGTACTCTTCCAAGATGAGCCGGGAAGTTTAACACTGATGGAATGACACCAGGTCTAAGCCGACAAACTTCCAATTCCTCCTCAACCCATAGTCTCTGGGAAACCTACATGGAGTAAGAAAAGTAAACAGAGAAGTAATTAAGTCTGTACACAACATATTAAAAAGAAATCATGCTAATAAATTAAGTACAAAGAACCGAATTCGCCAATATACTGGAGACCAGAGCTATTTAATTTGATAAGTATAACCTTGTTTAGTAACATTTCAATTGAGAGCAGTCCTAAAGAACTGCCTGTAATCCCAATCATAAAATGGGTTTGGAGGAAGAACATAGATGGTAATCTGGATATACATGAGTTAGGCTTTATAACTACTATTGGTAGTATTGGTGGTAGTAATAGCAATGTGACTACTACTAGTAGTAGTTTTTAGTACACTAACTGCTACTACAACTTGTAATACAAATGCTGATACTACTTCTACGACTCTAACAGCTGTTTATACTACTACTGCTGCTTGTACTTTCAGTATCACTACTACTGCTTGTACAACTATACTACAGCTACTATTAATCGTCTGGTATTTGCTTGTCAAGCTGCTAGCTCGCCTTAGCGTTTTGCTAGTGGCTAACTAGTTAGCTCTCATAGACTGGAAGCTCTCAACAAGATTTCATAATGAAAAAAGAGCCAAAAACTATTCTTACCTATGAAAAGTCATTCCAAGTTTCCTTGTCTCAATCGTACGACGCAGTGTGTAATTGTATGCAGCACAGTGAGCCGGCATACTTGTTGTTTCCGTTTTCACGCCGTCTACATCAACGGAATGCACTGAAACTTTGCCCCCACTAGCTTAGCCTCGCTGTAGCACGCAGCTCAAAGGGGCGTGTCCTATCTACTCATTCATATCTATGAGAACAACGATGGCTGCACGTATGGACGCCTGACGTTGATTAGCTGCGTAAATACCATTATATACAGTCTATGGTAAATACGTATGTGAATCGCATCATTGGCTACAGCAGCCAGTCACCGGTCACTCACTGACTCACACTGAAAAATAGCACAGAATGAATTGTTACGTGTTTATTTTATTTACAATTTAGGTTGGATTTTTTTTTGTGCGCAGCGCAGATTTTCTGTGCGCGGAGACCGTGTCAGCAGTGCGCAACTGCGCACGCGCGCAGCTTAGAGGGAACAGTGGCTCGGACTCGCTGTCTTTTAGTCTCGTAATAATGAGGTTTACAAGGTTTTCTCCTGCTCACAATTGCTGTATGCAATTGGTATCAGCAGACTTTTAAGAGGAAACCTTTTCTTTTTTAAAACATGAAGGTACATTAAACAATAAAATAATTATCAAGTGATCTAGCTGTAATAAAGTATTTGTTAAATTTAAAACCGTACTGTAGTCAAGCAGTGACTTTAAGTCGCTCTGTTGCTACAGGTTTTATGTGGTTTTCATTCATATTTATTTGTAATCTCTCTGCATCGGGGCAGTTTAGTACAGGGAAGGGTTCTTCAGCATACCTGGAGTATGGTTGATTTAGCTTAAAAGTGCACTGTGGCTTATTTTATTCATAATTGTGTAGGCATAATTTTTGCACTTGTTTCATGTTTTGTGCCAACACCGACAGGCCTTCCCAAGGACTGTTTATCTTTTTTACATTATCCTCTGATGTGCCCGTGCTTCGCTGTCACACCTACAGTATGTATCAAGGTTTTTAAGATACTGCAAGTTTAAGTGGACCGCACAAATTCATTCTCCTTCAGTTCTGAATCTGTGCCATTAAGGTTGATGTTACTTTGGTATTTTCACCATTGGCAAAAGAAATAAATCGTTCAAAACAATTTCGGTGTTAGTTTCCTTTTTGCAAACAAACTGCGATGGACATCTGACAAGAAGTGATGGGGATTTTGGAGAAGAAAATAAAAAAAGACAACAAAACTGGTCAATGTACTTAAATAATTATCCAAACTCATAATAGATATACCTTAAAATGAGGTAGTTAGTGCAGACAGAGCTGGGTAGGAGATAGGAGTGTGCTTTGGCTGCTGCCCCCCCAGGAATTAGTGTGAAAACTGAGAGACTCATAAATAGTCTCACGAAGCAAAGCACATTCTTCCTGTATGGAACGGAAACTAATGCGGCAAGACGCTGCTGCATTGTAGGTTCAAATACATTCATACCAAAGTAAAAAATAAATCTTTAAAGCAGCACTTGAAATTAGAAAACAGCAGGTGAGTTACATGGTTGCATTACAAAGTGAACAAAATAGAGGAGATTAAATAATTCAAATGTTATTTATTGAAGCAAACCAATCGATAAAACAGACCTGACAGCATAGATGCTGAGTTTAACATTTACCTAAAGCGGATTCAGAATATAACTCAGAGCATAAAAGAAACAGTTGCTATTCACACAGCTGTAATAACCTTGCATTTCCTCTGAAATAGTTTTCACAAAATCGTCTCCTTATAGCACTGCCAGTAGAGCTAACTATGGGATTTACTTAGCTATCACAAGGGAATGTATCCACCATACTGTAACAACAGCTTCCTGATTAAACTTTTAAAAAAAAACAGCACATATGAAAATGCAAATACATCTTTTAGAACACACAACAGAGGACAGGCAAGGGCTTTAAAGCACACAATTGAAAAGAGGGCCATAAAGAGTATAAAAGTTCTGAAAACAAAAGCCAGCTTCAGGCGTGTTCATCACATTTGACTACATACATGATACAAATTCTGCAGTTTGTTGTAAAAGTTTGCTTCTCACACATTTTCACTTGATTATAATTAATTTTTATTAATAATTAGAATGCATTATGTAATGTCCAAATTGAGATCGGGCTGATTTGTATAAGGGTACATCCTGTTTGTCAGTGTCACTGAAGCACAACCCCCCCACAACTAAAAAAAAATCCTCACTAATTCACTATTCTAGCATATCCCAAAAATAGATAACAAAACATAAAAAAGCAGTAGGAAATAACATGTGAGACCTAATGGATACGAGATCTGTGACTACAGAATACGTGGGCAATCTGGAGAAGTAGCAAATGAAACATCCAACTTGCCAAAATGCCAGTGAGAGGAGCGCTCATCTTATTCATTGGGATTCGGGTTGGCATCGGGATACTGCGAGAGGTCGAAGGTGAGCACTTTGCTGATAACACAATCTCCTTGCTGCAAATGGAAGAGAAAAAAAATCTGTTTGTGTTTACCAAAAAAAGCTGTGTTCAATTCAAAAAAAGATACTTTGTGCAAAGTTTGAAACTATACTGGCTGTACAGACTTGTGACTTGCAGTTTTTAAACATTTAATTTCTATATAGTTTTCTATCTTGGGAACAGTTTAATAGCATATACTCTGCTTTTTAACACTTTTTTAAATCTTTGAAGAGCTTCTTGAAAATATATCTATCAGTAGTGTTTACTTTCAGTCTGATGGTTCCGACAGAAAAAAAAGGACTGAAGAGCCTCTTAAAACCTAATCTAGCTCACTCTAAATGTTCAGTCTGACCCTGGTTAATTAAATCGAAGATGTTTTTTTAATCCCTTCCATAACTTTGAGGAGAAAATTTAATGTGATCCGTTTAGAGGCCTGCAAATACTCTCTAACATTCAGCTGTCAACGTTACTTGGCTATAGTTTTGTAGACAATTTTGAGAGACATCTAAGATCTACAGAACGTCCGACATGGAAAATATCGTTGAATACTTGCCACACTTACAAACTACATTACCCTAGCTGCTGGAAATGCAGAGATGAGGATACACCAATATGTGTGTTACGGAAAAGTGTTACAATTAAGGTTTTCTGGGCAACAACATTTAATTGTGTCCGTGTATTCGATTAGCGGGTTCTCTTTCGTGAATTTCCCTCAGGATTAATAAAGTATCCATCCATCCATCCATCCATCCATCCATCCATCCATCCATCCACTACACAATTATTCATACTCGGGAATCCTGCAACCCTGCTGGATAAAAGTCCTGATGTAATTCATGAATGGATTTAGACATTCATTATGCTCAGCAGGAGACTGATGGTCCAACAATCAGTACATGTTCCATCGCTTACGAATCAGCATGTCCTGATTACTAGACTATCTGCACATTACAAGTCATGGTTTCTGTATTGATGCGTTGTTATGATGCATTACTAAAATAATTAGGCTGCACACTTTCAAATGGTACTTCAGGTGGTCCATGCTTATCCTCCTGAGACCTTTCCCATTCATTTAAGTCCTCTGTAGTGGACATTTGTTTTTGATCAGTATCTTTTGACTCATTTGAGCTACCCTATTAACTGCTGATGTGCTCCGTAGAGGACATCCCGACATTTCCATTCATATCATATCATCATCATCTCGTGACTGGGTGGGATGAGGGGAACTTTGTTTTCACGCTGAGACAAAACACAGGCCTCCTGACTGTTGAGAGTTTAATTTATGTTCATGTTCAGTTTAATTTAGTTTCTTAACCCTCCTGTTTGGTTCAGTAAAAATGCTCCTGGGTCATGTTTAATTATCCAAAAGTATCAGAAACCAAAAAATCCCAACAGACATTGGTTGTATCTCATCGTTAATTCCATTATTAACTATTTCTATCAAATATTTAGAGCAGTGGACGTCTTTACCTCTCACAGATCATGGTTCAATGAGGATAATTTACAAATTTTTCATTACAAAAATTGTATGTTAAAACTTTTCTAATGTACATTGGAAAAACCTACATATAAAATACAGAAGTTTTATATAACGTTTTTTTTTGTTTTTTTGTTTTTTGTTTTAAATTTACATTTTGAATTTTTGAAAACATTTTTATTCTGACAGACTTTTGGTTGAAGTGGACCTGCTTTATTTTATTTATTGTTTTGATGCACTTTATTTTAGCTGCTGCTCCCCTGTTTTTTACAGTTTATTACATTGATCATTATTGTTTTTGTTTTTATCCGTGTTTTATTATTGTTGTAAAACACCTTGTGATTTTGTATCTGTGAAAGGTGCTATATAAATAAATTTTACTTACTTACTTTATCTTGTCATACAGTTAATAAACTAACCCAAGACACTTCTTCTGATCAGTGTGTGTTTGCAAATATGTGAAATGAACCATTTTCATTTTGTATGTTGATTACACTTATTAAGCCAAGCAGAAGTTTCATGCTGAAAAAGTAATTTTAACAACTTTTTATTTTGATTTTTTCTAACTCTAAAATGGATCAGTTTCACCCGCAACAGGAGGGTTAAAGTTTCATAAGAAAATGGATTGACATTCTTGTTTTCTTGTCACCCTATTTTGATTTCACTTTTTTTTGTTTTTCTAAAATAAAAATATTTTTATATAGCGAGTTGTTTTAGCGCCAAAAAGGCAGGAAATCACAAAAACAGCTTAATTGAAAGATACTTTTTTCCTTGGTTCTCAGGAGGACATGTATGAGAACACATACAAATACTATGAGCACATCTACATACCAGGAAACAAGTTCACACTACATATATCAATGCTGATCAACGTTTTTATAAACAAGATGTTCAACAGTCAATAAAAGAGAAACACACCTCTGGGTAAACACCTATAAGTGAGTCTGCCTTGGTGTAGAATTCCTCCTTCAGAGAAATGACGATGGCCTGGAAGTTCTGCACTGATTGGTCTTTGATGTAGTTGGCCACCTGAAGGTAAAGAGTGCAATTATGAGTTGATGATGATCTTTAATAAAAAAGGTACGGTGCTTTTATCATAAAAAGCTCAAGACATTAAATCAGATTTCTTTTCTTGCAGACCTTGCCAATGTTAGTGTTGTCCAGAGCTGCGTCAATCTCATCCAGGACAAAGAAGGGGGCAGGTTTGTAGCTACAAAAACACAGGAAAAATGCTATTAATAATATTTCAATAGCGCAAGAATCTTATGAATGAACAACTAAGTCAAATGTGCATATTCCATATGTATCCATTGTTTCACCTGTGAATAGCAAAGAGCAGAGCCAAAGCAGCAACAGTCTTCTCTCCTCCAGACAAGTTGTCCATTGGTCTGAACCTCTTTCCTGGAGCCACACAGTTATAGTTGATACCATCCAGATACGGCTCCTCTGGGTTTTCTGGCCCCAGAAAAGCCTATTAAAAAAAGGATGTACACATTGTTAAAGGTTTTACTTGCAGTGCATAACAAAGGAAAATCCACAGAGGGATCATAAAGAGTTACTGTTTTCCATATATATATATATATATATGCACCAAGTTTCAAAGTTCAAGTACACAATCTGTTACCCCTGATGGTATAAAACACACTGACTACTGTGCTGTAGCAAGTAAACACCAAAACATACCTGAGCACTGCTGTTGCGCGACAAGGCCTTGTAGATCTCATCAATGTTGGTGGCCACAGACTCAAAGCAGGTATGAAAACGATCAAACCTTTCCTTCTTGATCTGCTCAAAGGCTTGCTTGGCTTTCTTGGCTCTCTTGCGAGCAGCCTCAAACTCTAAAAGAAGACAAAGTAAAACTATGAGATCACACAGACTTAACATTAAGACGTCTCCAAAGGTAGAGTCGACTTCCTTTCTCCTGCTCAGTTAACCCCATTATCCTTCAACATTATCCTGCCATCTTACCGTCGCTGGTCTCTTGGAACTTGTCCCTGACGCTCTCGAGCTTCTCCATGGCCTTCATGTTGGGCGCGCTGATCCTCTGCAGGATGCTCTGCTGCTCATTCAGACGCTGCTGCAGTGTGTTCGTCTCTGCCTTGATCTCTTCCTCCGACAGTGCATCCTGTAGGGAGTCAAAAAGCATCAAATGAACTAATTCTTGCATATCGTCACCCTGCATGTGTCACCCTGCATACAAGGTGCAGTTGTACGTAAACACCAAAAACAATTACGCTCTTCAATAGTGTAACTTCAGGTTTGAATGTATCTTTGCTGCTAATGACTTTGTATATTAATAAGCCCCCTGAAATTGTTCAGAGAAAAGTGGAGCCACTCAGAAAAATCAAGTAACTCAAATTCATAGTGCTGATGTTATGCATTTAAATAAAATTAGATACAGAGGACATACTAGACTGTCTAGAGGAGATGTAGGTGTGTTGTTTAATCAAGCTACCTTAAGGTCTTCAGACAGGTTGCTGTAGTCAATCTCTATGAGAGCCTCTTTAGCCAGAACGCTGCTGGAAGTCCTCTGGCTGCTGGACTCGTCCGTCTGGGAGCTCCCCTGAAACAGCAAAACAAAAGAAAGACGTCATTTTCTGTTTCAGCTGCAACACATTACCAGTTATGAGTATTTATGACTGTGTTTATGTACCTCTCCCTGGCTGATGTCATCCATTGTTCCAGAACGTAGGGGCAACCTGATGTCCTGCATCTTACAGGCTTGCAGCAAGTTGTGACGGTCGCTGCGCTTCTGCTCCAGTTTGGTCTCAATAGCAGTCACCTCCTTCTGTAGCTGGGTCAACTCCCTGGGAAAGTCATAAAAATATTTGTAGACCAAGCAAACTTGAAGGCGACATTTATAATAACGTAAGAAATGTTAAAGTTTTGTGCATTTGCAACCACTTACTTGTTGGCGCCACCCAGTTTTTTGCGGATTTCCTCCATCTCATGATTTTTATCATTGACTTCAGATTTCTTGGTGAGGTGCTGGTTCTTTAGGTCTTGCAGCTGAGCCATTGTCTCATCAATGATCTTCATGTGTCGGTGCTCTTCCTATAAAAGACACAAGTGACATTAAACTTGCTTTCAAACTTGAGGACATCGTAAACAATAAGTTAGGTTTTCATCCATTATTTTGTTCTTACCTTCTTCAGTCGCTCTATTTCAGCCTCGTCCTTTTTTACAGTCTGCTCCCACATCATGACCTTCTCCTGATCCTCCTTCAGCTGGTTCTTCTCATAGTCCACCTGAATACCCAGACGGGTCTTCTGGGTCTCAAACTCGAGACTGAAACAAAATGACATGAGGTCAGACTTCACAGAAAACCTGGCACAGATTCAGTAACAACAAAGAACAGATCTACAGTAGAAGTGACCAAACTCACCGCTTCTTTGCGATCTCATTCTGCCTCTTCACCTTCTCCTCCTCAAATTCTCTGATGTTCCTGACTCCAATCTCTTTACAGAATTCAACAAACACCTCATCCTCCACCTGGAAAACAAAAACACTGATGTTACTTTGAAGCCAGATATTCATAAACTGACTTCTGAATTGACCTTTTACATCAGCCTCACCAGGTTCATGCGGTCACGCAGGTCAGTGATTTCTCGCTCACGGGATTGGATAATCCTCTTGATGTCATTGATGCGAGGGCCAAAGTTTGCAAGCTCACTCTCTAGCTTGGACTTCTCCTGCATGACACAAATAAAACAGGTGTTAATTCAACAGTCACTATTTAGAAATGACAAGAGGAAAGACTGAGCTGTAACTACGCTGTAAGCAGGCTGTACCTGCATGTTGAGGGAAAGGTGGCGGGTTTTTGTCTGTTCCAGATCACTCTGGGAGTACTTGAGTCTCATCTGCAGACCGTGAGCTTGAGACTGCACTTGACGCAGCTCGGCCTCCTTCCTCTTAGCTTTCATTTGCTCCTACAAAGAAAAAGATCAAGTGGGGAATGTAGTGAGTTAAATTTAGGCCACAATGCATTAAAATGCAGTCAGTGAAAACAAATCAGGGAAATTTACAAACGCAATCAAATTTACAGCCTCCCTAAAGTAAGTAACAATTATTAAAGTCACCTTGAGCTCTTCAGTGAGCTTCTCCTTCTTCTCCTTCAGCTTGTCCACTGCCTTCTCGTCCCAACGCCTGGCCTTGGCCTTGAGATCGCTGGCTCCTCCAGAGATGACTCCAGACTTCTGGAACAAAGTACCGTCCAGGGCTACCGTCTGGACACAGATGGATGAAGAGATATTAGGCAGAAGAAGAGACATTCTTTCATCTACCAGAACATCAGATGGACATGCCAGCTTTCAATCCTTCTATCCCATATTAACTAAAGTACCTTGTGTCTGTACGGCCCTCCAAAGGCAATCCTTCGTGCATCTTCTACATTCTCACAGACCAGAGCGTTGCCACAAGCGTACTGAAGGGCTTTCTTGATGTGGGGTGGCTCATAGCGAATCACATCAATCACCAGCTTGGCTCCTCGCAGTTCCCTCAGTTTCTCATCCGTTGGTTTCACCTTTGAGAAGACAAAATTGAATTGTATGAGGAATTGTATCCAATAAATTCCCCCAAAATTCCCTTTGAGGTGCTGTTTTGTAAGTAACACATTAATTAGTGACACTGGATAAGATATAATAACCTAAGACAGCTGGTTGTTAGTATTCTGCATTCAAATGGAATTTTAACAGGAGGCTGAAAAATGCTTTGAAGTGTCAAAGTGATTTAAGACATTTGAGAATTTTGTTTAAAGTCTAAATTAAAACATTCACTCTTGATATTTCTTACTAACAAAGGTGGTCCCATCGGTATTAGACAGACTGTTTTGTGCATCTGTATTCTAATTACTCGTGGAGAGAACTATTATCTGTAATGTTTAATATTCACTTCGAGGTAGTCGAGAGGAAGGAAGGTCTCAGGCTCTCCTCTCTGCTCCTTGATGTACTGAATACAGTCTCTGCCAGTCTTCTCTGAGTCAACGATGATGGCATCCATGTTCTTGCCCAACACTTTGGTCACAGCAATCTGATACTTCTTCTGAGTGGGCTGACACAGGTCGATTAGACGACCGTACTGAAAACAGAGAAGCATCATTTTTTATTAAACTGATTGTAGTCAATGCTTTCACTAAATCCAGTCACCAAAAGGGAATATAGCAGATGGGTTTTGCAAGCAAAAGTAAATATATTATCATAAGTGCCATCACAGTTGCCTCACCACAGAGCCAGGATACAGTCTTTTGATACTCTCCATGATCTCTGCCTTGCGCTGCTGGCGACTGTTTTCCTGCCTGTCGATTCTGGCATCTCCCAGCTGCTCCATTACCTACAGTAAAAGTCAATAATCATGTGATGAGTCATACAGCTCTTCACAGCTGACACTTTCACTATGCATGCTAGCATAGATTTGTGGCCCACTGAGCAACCAGCAACTTCACGGCCACACTTGTGCTTTTTGAAATGTCTGCAGTGCAAAATGTCTACTGATCAACATGGAAGAATTATGATATCTCTTGCACACTTTGAAAGAACAAGATATAGAAGAAGCCGGAGGTCTTAAGAACAGTCAGCAAGCATAATCGTTCATCCACTTTTCTTCCTTTATTGTATGCTGAGTACCTGGTTAAGCTCCATGTTGATCTCATCGATCCTCCTCTTGGCCATCTCAACCTCCTCAGTCAGCTCTTCCTCCATGCGCTTCTGCTCATCTAGCGATTGCCTGATGGGTAACAGTGTAAAAATGTATGAAATCAAACAATACAGTTGAGAAACATAGGTGAAATCAATAATCTGAACAAGCAAAACACCACAAAAATAAGGACGGCATACTTGCTGGTGGAAATATAATCCTCTAGCTTCTCGATACGTTTCTGGTTTTCCTCAATTTCACGGATCTTCTGTTTGATTTTGGCCTAGAGAGAAAAAAAACAAATGGTTAAATCAAATCAGCGCAAACTAATTTTTCTGGCACAAAGCTTCAGTTACTCTTTTCATTACCTCTGTCTCCACTTTCTTCCTCTCCTCTAAGTCAAGGCGGTCCTGGTCGGCCTTCTGGTCACGGTTGAACTTCTCCAGCTCCTGTGCCAGAGTGGCAGCACGCTTACTAGCCTCTTCCTTCAGACGATGGTACTGCTTAACCTGGAAGACAACAGAAACAAGAGTCATTTATGTGTTAATGTCAATCTGATTTCAGCACACCATAACACAAATTTGAGATAAAAGGGACAAAAAGATGCACTGGATTTCAAATGACTACCATCACTAAATGAATTTAGAAAAGGGAAACATTATAGTTGCCAGTCAGGTCATTTACATTATTAAGTGTGTTTACAGTAAGATGAGAGTGAATACTATTCAATTTTAACAGCAAATAAAATCCTGTAACTTCTTTCGTTTTAATGAATTGCAGAAGTCTTAAATGTGAACAACAGTCTAAATGTTAGACCTGATTTTCCTCTAGGGTGAGATCCTGGCCCTGGCTCTGCGCCTCTTCCTCCATTCTCTCCTCAAAATCTTGCTTGGCCAGCTCCACTGCCCTCATCTCTTTATCCAGCTCGTCCATGTCTGCTTTCCGCTTCTTGTACATCTTCTGGGCATTTTGCAGTGATTTTCGCGCCGCCTCAAGCTTCTTGATTTTGTGCGAGGTGTTCTCTTTGGCCTTGATGTACTGAGGCCTCTTTTGATTCAACTCAGAGTCCTTCTCTCTGCAGGGAGAGTCAAATGATCAACAATACATTGAGCAATAAATGGTGCAGGATCTATGTGTGTACATGAAGACAGCTGGAAGAGAAGGCTGCTCCAACATCTTCACTTACTTGATTTCTTTCTCAATGGTCTGCTGCTCCCTCATCAGTCTGCCCAGCTCCTTCTTCTTGTCCTTAAGCTCCTCCTCCACATGGTCCATCTTCTTACGGTCTTTGTCAATCTCCTTGTTTCTCTGACCGAGCTCTTTGTTCAGCTTCTCAATCTCAGTTTCATTGTGGTAGAGTTTGAAGAGCTGCAACTGTATACTGGCCCTGGCTACTTCGTCTTTAAGACGTTGGTAACGTTCAGCCTGGTAGATTGATCAAAGGAGAGAGACAGTGTGATTAGAGATGCACGCATGCTGAATTTCTGAGCTAATAATGATAGACAATAATTATAAAACTTTTGTATCAGATACAGATACAATAACTTATATAATTACACAAACTAATTAAAATATTATAGGCTACAAAAACCATTAGACTAACTTTACATACATACAACTGGACAAATACTGGTCATCTAAACCCCTTAAACTTTGTTCAGAAAAACGAAGGTCTTTTATAATAACTAGCCAACAGTTCTGCTACATCATTCATCCTCCCCTATGTCTTTCTCCCTTTGTTGTCGATACAAAGCAACGCACTGGTCTGTGGGTATTACTGGTTGAGATGAGGAGGGGCTGGCTGGCCTCAGAGTCAAAGCCTGCTGGAATTCAGCTACATTTAAGATACACAGCTAATTAAGCTCATAGAGTAACTATGGGGGATTAGTCGAAGACGTTGCATTTCTGCAAGTTTATAATCTGCTTGTTTAACAGGGGAGTTGTTAAATTGCTCATACTGTCTTTGGCACCGTCATCATCAACTGGAGTTAGATAAAACCTAAAGCCTGTTTCACTCTCTCAGCTGTTTGCTTTGTGCATGTGTGTAAGTGTGTGGAAGGAGTCAGCACTCCTGTGAATAATTAGCAGCACGCAAAACACAGAAGAAAAGAAGTAAGAGGCAAAAATCACCACTCAACACCTGAGTTTAAGTGCTCCACATTATTGAATGCAATTATTACTTTCTGGTCACCGATATGCTGTACGTCCAGAAGTGTGACGAAGCAAATTTTATGTGTTTATATGTTTTGTATAATGTCAACCTTTAGTAAATCAAGAGAGCTGCACTGAGATTTAAAACATCTTTGTCAAGAATGACCTGGCTAAGACAGCCAATGGTGAGTTTAAAACAAATGACATCAGGCAGGTAACCAAAATGTACCTCAAATGCTACTTACAGGAGCATCCATTTTAAAAACAAGATGCAACTCTTTCAGTTTGATCGAAACAAGATGCCAATAGGTGAAAGAAAAAGTAACTCCATTTAAACTGTACTGCGATTTAACTTAAAGGCCATACCTCTTCTTTCTCTTGCTTGGCTTCTTTGCGCTCTGCAGCAATGTTTTTCTTACGATGATAATTGAACTGTGTGTCCTCCTCTGCTTTCACCATCTCCTTCTTCCTCCGGTCATATTCCTGGGCCAGTTCTCCAGAACGTGAGATCTCCTCAAACAACGCCGTACGTTCTTTGGGGTTCTTCATGGCAATGGACTCAACAGCTCCCTTGGGGAATAAAAGGAAAAAACTGCGGTTACAATAGAAACGGCCAAAGTCACATTACCATCTGTTGATTAAAAGATCCATTTGTTGATTTGACCCCTGAAAACTCATATCTGTGTATCAAAGTCACACATTTAGAAGTTTTCTCCATAAAAAAATATTTCTTCCCATCTTAAAATGGCTCATATGCAACACTACACCTCTATTATGTAGTAAAATAAATGCAAGATTTTCACTGGACGGTGTATTTAACATGACAACGACCGTCATATTTTGACATGTGATAGCCAATAAGGACACACGAGACATTTCTTAACTATACAACCAAGAAGCACAATAATGTGATAGCAACTGGTCTTTCAGTACAGGAGCATTAGGAGGGAATGTCAGTGCACACAATCCTCTTGAAAAGGTTTTTAAGTCTTACCTGGAAGACCAGGAAATTCCTAGCCTTGATCAGAATGCCAAGTTTTTCCAGCTCTTCACTGTATTCAGGCAGACCCACCACTTTATGGTTGATGCGGTACTCAGAGGAGGAACCTGATACATACATCAATAACAGCATAAGCAGTAGCTCATCACAAAGACACAGAAAAGGGCTATGAGTGTCACTTTAATCTTGACAAAAGGACGACAATTAACTAATAATAAAACATATTTTTACACGTTAACGTGGGCTGCCACAAAAATATGTATAAAGACAAAAATTAAAGACTTGTGTCGATTTTTAGGTTTAAATTAAATTTCATTTCATTTCCAAAAAAATGTCATCCAATGCTACTTGCGCCACCAAATTTGTGGCTAGGTGTCATTCACAAAACTGTCATACAAGGGTCTCACATTATGGAGCTTCAACTTTTGCTGTTGCAAATCAGCAGATGAAAAAATATCACATTTAGATAATATGGTGAGTGCAGAAATGACGACTACGTAAGTACATGAAGTACAGACCATCTGTAGGCAACTCATACAGTAGAACTGAATACCTTGTGAATTCTGTTTGTTGTGCAAGAAAACTGTTGAATGCTGTACACCTTTAATGACTTCCTAAATGCCAAAGATTCTGTCCGTACAAATGGTTCGTGCACAAGGACTAATGTCTCTAACTGAATAATATGAAAATATATTTCTTTTACATGTAAATACAGCCAGCAGGAATATTAAGGCAATTTATTCATGTTTCGAAATATTTAATACATGATGTTTGTGCAGCTGTACATCAACAATAAACATCAATATCTACAACTGAAAAGAACCCATATTTCATGAACAGCACAGCTCATGCCCTCAAATTTGTGGTACAAGCAAACAAAAAACAGATGGTCTTCCTTAAACCCAGAGAGAGCATAAATGAAGCAAATGAATTACACATTCCAACATGACCGTAATTGGAGCTTCATACCAATAATGACCCTTGTGAAGGAGCGTTCTGATCCGTCATCTTCCTGGTACACCATACTGACAAAGGCTCTGTTGGCTGCTGGTTTTCCCACGGGCGCTCCATGGATTAGATCCTTCAGAGTCTTTACACGCAAGTTACTGGTCTTCTCTGCCAACACAAAGCTGATGGCATCCATAAGGTTGGACTTTCCTACAACAACAGCATTGGGATTATTAGCAACATACACACATCTGATATGGAAATCAAGATCTCAACTGAGTGAAGCATATATTTTGACACTCTGGTACAATGATGCAATCAAAAACTGTCCTGCAATAATATTTATTTTCATGACTTTTAGGAAGCTCAGTTTACTTCAGATCGTGAGGTAAGAAACCACTGTTGTGTGATGCAGCACTGAATGAAATGTCTATGTTTGCAAAATAAGAAATCATAATTTTATCTACAAAAATGTGATATCGAACGTTTAAACTGGCGAAAGCATAGTGATTTCTTTAACACATTAACTAACAGAACGACAAACATGATTTTACAAGTTGACAGTATTAAAAATTAACCGAAATAAGGCAGTAGAAGATGTAAACATACAATAGATAACAAGATATATAGCATGAGTAGTACTGCGCAGTAGTGCTGTCTAGTAAATGACGGTGTATTTTCTATGCATAAACTGCAAGTTGTGATTTCTAGAGAACAGAGCACTAGAGCACTGTGTTTACCGCTAACCAGTGCTAGCAAGCAGTTTGCATTAGCCCCAAGTTAACATCGGCTATCACAACATACCTGATCCATTAGGTCCGATGATTGCAGTGAACTTATGAAACGGTCCAATGATCTGTCTTCCCTTATACGACTTGAAGTTCTCGATCTCTATCAGTTTTAAATAACCCATTTTCGTTCTGTCCGTGCAAAAAAAGCACTCTACAGTGAATATTAGCCTGCTAAAATGTTAGCTAGTAAGCTAATGCTAACAACCAATGCTTAACGAGCAAGGTGAAGACGAAGCGAACACGCAAATGAATGAACCTCTCTGTTCAATCTATTGCTGTCTTGTGCATAAATTACATTATGAAGTGCACATTTAGTTTGCTAATCTAAACCGCGTCATAACCTTCTTCAAACAGACTCCGAACGGTTGTGACAACAATGCGCCATTTTACAATCCAACAGGAAGACCCTCGAGCGCGCGAGACATGAAACCTCACGTTTTCTCGCGAGATGAAACGGAGCTTGCTGTGTCAGGTCGGTTTTTGGCCTCAGGAATGCGCCTTTTACAGTTAAATTATCTATCATTACAGAATAAATCATTTTCGAAAAAAGCTGACAGCTTTTGCATTTTATACAATTTTACTAGACAAATTTTGTTTATTTTTAACATTGCGAAACATGTGCAGATGTTACCATGGTTACCAAGTGAGTCCAAACACAACAGGATTCTTGCAGTGATGCGCTTTCTTTCATTAACATTGCCTGAAATAACTAACACACATCTGTAACGTCAGAGGTAAGTGTCGTTTTAGATCACTGACTGTTTGTTTATTAAAGAAAGGTAAAAATGAACTGCAGAAATGAGCTAAAGAACTTGCTTTCAGTTCATACACTCCCAACCCAACAGACCACACACACACTCACTTAATGACAGTTCGCAAAATTTCATGTGCAATAAACCAAAGTGCAATTCATTTGTGTATATGTTCTTAAAATTTGTGTTGTTAATATCCTTGTGTGTATTTTTTTATTTATCTTGTATATATAGTCTATATATCTTATGTCTTTAATTTATAGATGTGTTCTCTTAATTTTTCTTACTCTCACTTTGCTGCTGTGACATTGTAAATTTCTCCTTGTGAGACTAATAAAGAATATTCTGTTCTATTCTATTCAATTTATAAAGCTTCTCCAGGTTTTGGTGTATGGTCAGGTCATTACAACAGTAAATTTGTGTGAAGATGAGCTCCATCAGGGCGTCATGGCTCAATAATCACAGTAATTTCTTTACAGCAGAGTTAAGTGATCACTTCTGTAATGCTGTCTCCTTAGAAACTCTCTATAAACTGTGAACATGCACAAAGTGGATTTGCCTGTGGACCAGTCTGCAGAAAAGGCTGTGGAGAGGAAAAGGGCTGCAGAAACAGCACGCAAGGGCCGCATCTTCAACACCAGGCTACGCGTGATGGGCATCGAGCTGGATGCTCTGAACAAGCAAGTCCAGGAGAAAAACCATCAGCAAGACATGGAGAAACAACGAGACAAAGCTTTCGGTAGGATAAAATTTGGGCATATTCAGAGACAGAAAGATTCCTCATCACTATTACATGAGCTGAATCACTGCCATTATTCATCTGAGACTTAAGGAACATTGGGTTGCTCAGCAGAATATTGAAAAAGATATAAGGTATGATAAGATAAAACCCTATTAATCCCAAAAGGAAATTCTTGTACCAGATGCTGCTCAGAAAAACAAAATGACATAATCTAAAAAAAAGACAGTGCCTAGCAGAAAAGCAATAAGATATAAGTATGATATATTACTGAAATAAAGTAAGTAAGCTAAAATAAGATTGGAAAAAAAACAGCAAAAAGTAATGTTTGCAATGATACTGACTTAATAAGTAATATCACACATGAAATGTTGCATCAAAAAATGAAAGGAAAAATGAAATATTGCACATTTCATCAACAACAATGTATATAAAGGTGAAATATTGCACATGTGACCAAAATATTGTGAATGAAAATGAAATGTTACACACAACAGTGAAATATTACACATGGAAATGAAATATGGCATGTAAAAAATGAAATGAAAAATGTAATATTGCACATTGCATGACAATGTTGGACATGAAAGTTAAATATTGCACGTGTTCCAAAAATTGCACTTTATAATGAAGTTTTACACATGATAATGATGTTACACATAACATTGAAATGTTGCACTTGAGAAATGAAGTAAAAAATGAAATATTGGACTTTGCATTGACAATGTTGTGTAGGAAAGTGAAATATTGCACATGTAATCAAAATATTACACACGAAAATGAAATGTTACACATGATGCTGAAGCTGATACAGTACAAACTATTAAGAAAAGTAATGTTGCAAATGATATTGATATTATTGTCCATATCTAAGTGTCCAATATTTCAGTTGTCATTTCTGCAGAAAAGCGAGAAGTTAGACAATTTGATGGCCACTGGTGGTAGAAAACATCTCCTGTGGCATTTCACATTTCACTGCTAATGAGCATTGATCACCGGTGTGCTATCAATGCACTGTAGATAAGCTGAGAAGATATCAAGATGAAGCACTGCTGCAGCAAGACAATGACGAAAAAGAGAAGCGAGAGGCTTTGCATGTTGATCTGACCCAGTATTGGGCCACTCATCAGCGAGCAGAGGACTCTCGTGATGCTGATCTAAAGTGCGGCCTGGAGGGGGCGTTCAAGAGCACCATTCCAGAGAGTCAGCTGGGGCCTGCCAGTATGCAAATATTTCAGGTAGGCTCACTGTGACAAGGAGATGCCTGTTGTGCTTCAAATACCAGTGGAGCCAAATCCAATGAATGGCTGAATAAACAGTCTAGTAACCCTTGATGCACTGTGTCCTCATCTCATGTACAGGGTCAGGGTATCGGAGAGGAGCAAAGGAAGAGAGAACAAATGAAAACGACAGCAAGAGATCTGCAAGTACAGATGGATGACAATGAAAGAAGGCACATGGCAGCCAAGCACAGAGGTGAAAAGAGACAAACTCAGGCGCTCGCACGTAGGAACACACACACTGTGATTACTGATGAGCTTACATGCTGTACACTACAGCCTCTGTAAATCACATACATGCTTCATGCTTTCCTGCACAAACAATCACACACTCCCACGTGCAGCCCTTAGCGCCAGGTGACATTGATGGATGCTCATCCCAGAGAGCCGTTATGTTATGTTATGTGTGTGTGAGTGTGTCATTGAGGAGCTTTGCTCAGTGGGTAATGGCTAATGCAGGTGCGAAAAACACACTTGAGATGATTTCCAACTTATGTGCTTTACAGAGATGCTCCTGAGCAGAGAGCTGGTGCATCAAGACCTAAGGGGCGTTGAACAAGCCGCACTAGAGGAGGAGTGTAGGAAAGCTGCCTGCCTCGCGCTCGACAGCTACAATCAGGCTCTGGTACAGTACATACATGTGCACACACAGATGGACACACAGATGCTCACACACCACCCACTGATGTGAATGCACAAAGCTGAATCTCATGGGGTTCGGAGCTGTGACATCGCGTTCTCAGGTGGGAATTTGAAATTAAAATTGCTTTCTGAAAATGTTAAGTGATGCATGTTCACACTTGGTGCAGGAAGACAGCTATCATGATATTTGGTACCGAGCAACATGGATGGTTAAACTGCTTTGTTGCCTGAGTGGGCCTTGTCTGTTTTTAAAAGCCCCCATTTAGCCCTTCACTCATTTGCCTGAATGCACTCAACTGAAACCTCCATTGGGAGGCATCATTGCAAATCCTTCAGGTCATGGTATTTTCCATGACAATTATGCGGTTTCTCTAATAACCACTCACATGCATGGTGCGCAAATAAATTTAGCTGACTGAGTGGATGTCTCAGGAGGACATTCACCATATGGCTGATTCTTGTGGAACCGCATTTTAGAGACTGGGTTTCGTAAAGCTCCTGTTATTTCAATGATCAAGGGGGTGACCAATCAACTGTTCCCAGATCAGTGGAAAGGCCTGACTGTGCTCTGTTCCCACAGGCTGCAGAGCGAGCAGAGAAATTGAAGGAGCAACACAGGATAGAGGAAAGGGAGAATCTCGCTGAGATGTGGCACACAGTGACATCTGACATGATGACAGAGTGTGCAGAGGCAGCAGAGAGGGAGGTGGGAGGAGGGAAGGCACCGCAGGTTCTGCCAGACAGGTGGAAGGGGATGAGTCCTGAGCAGCTGAAAACCATCCACAGGGAGAGAGAAGAACAGCGCCTTGAGAGAAAGGTACTGACACCAGGTAGCTCCCATACAAATATGAGCAATTCATGGTCAGGTCACATCTTACGCTGCACCAAGCTCCTCGTCAGCTCCACCTTTATGCAAAAGTCTTTCAAAACAGTGTTTCCCAAACTTTCTGACCTGCCACTTAAAAATAAAGATGTTCATGCTCATAAGATCATCTATTGAACTCTTGTGCCATGTATGGATTTGAATTCATTAAGTTTCTACAAGTGTCTCCATCTATTCATCTATTTTTTTTCCTTTTAAATTTATTTTTCAAGCCACTATATATATATATTTGTGTTGTTTACAGTGTGTCAATACTGTATTTATTCATTTTAATTTCTCATCCTTGTACATATGTTAATATTATTACTATTTTATTATTATTACTATGTTTATTTGCTAAATATGTTTGCTGTAACAATGTGAATTTCCCCTGACGTGGGGCGCAATAGAGGATTATCTTATCTTATCTTATCTTATCTTATCTTATCTTATCTTATCTTATCTTATCTTATCTTATCTTATCTTATCTTATCTTATCTTATCTTATCTTATCTTATCTTATCTTATCTTATCTTATCTTATCTTATCTTATCTTATCTTATCTTATCTTATCTTATCTTATAAATACTGCTTCATCCTGGGCAGGGAGGCTGGAGCCTATCCCAGCTGACATACACCCTGGACAGGTCAACACTCAGAGACAGACCACCATGCGTGCTCACAGTCACACCTATGGCCCTTTTAGAATCACTGGTTAACCTATCATGCAAGTCTTTATACTGTGGGAGAAAGCCAGAGCACCCAGTGAAAATGTGCTCAGGCGCAGGCAGAACATACAGACTCCACACACAAAGACACTATGCCAAGATTCAAACCCAGGACCTTCTAGCTGTGAGGCAGCAATGATAACCACTATGCTTTTCCTGCTGTTTTGACATCTGTGCCTGCTTCTCTACACAGGTTGCATACAGCATATTTTAGGCTTGTAACCAGGTCAATCAAAGGGAGATTAGTCAATCTTAGACTTATTAAAATACATCTCAGAGACACAAAATGTTCGAATTATGTTGTGTAGTCTCAACGCTAATGGAGGGAACCTAGACTCAGCATCCCACCTTTGAACTTCTTCAGAGACAACGTGATGCTGAAAAGCTTCAGGAGGCAGCTTGGGGCCTCCAGCAGCTGAAGCTGTCCAGAGAAGCAGAGGAGGAGGAGAGGAGGGCAGCCGAGCTGAGGAGAGAGCAGAGGTTTCAGATGGATGAGTACAACAAGCAGCTGGCCAGAGAGCAGCAGGCACAGTGAGCACCACACATATATACACTCACTCATCACACACTAGTCAGCATATATGTTGTGGGTGTAGATGATGAATTACCTTCATATAGACATTATTTAACACTTACGCTGTTTATTTGTGTTTCTGCTTCAGTCAGGAGTACTTAAATAGGAAGCTGTACACCAACAAGCCCACCAAGGACTACTTTTATCAATTCAACACCAGCTCCCGATGACCACCACACCTGCTTTCCCTCCTGTGACAGTGTGCTAATAAAATCAATTGATTGTTGCATTCATAATCAATGTGGAATGAATAAATGGTTAGTCAATACTTCATGTTTATTCAGTGATATATACTGCATTGCCTGCAATATTGACATATTTGCTGGCCAATACTGACAAAAAAGGGACCTTTTTTTGTTACAGATTGTTCCATGTACTTTATTTTTCAGTCATATATCCAGTTACAGTGGTAGATTCATAATGCAGTTACAGTTACATTGGCCCCATATGTGGTACAACCCAACTCCCGTCGTTCACCCATGATACATGTAGGCAACATCATTGTGCTGATAGTGCACCCAACACACCACCTCGCCCTGGCAGTGGCAAACACTCCCAACCTCTTCCTTTCCTCGCCTATTTTCTCTCCCTCCCGCTCAGGCATTGTTATTTAATCTGTCTGCTTTTGAGTTCTGGAGAAGCTTATTGTAAACACACCAATTCATTTTTCATAGATTTTTTTTAATCTTTTAACTATAAAAAAAGAAAAGAAAAAATAACAATAGCGGAAAAGCAAAGGCCAGTGTCCTCAGGTTTCCCCTCGAAACATGAAAAGCAAAGAGTGAGTAGCAGTCGAGTGAGTATCTGTGTGTGTACACTCATTCCTCATTCAAAGCTAACATTTGCCCCCAACACTGACAAACACAGATGTTTAGCAGCAGATAGTTGAGTTAGAATATTGGCATATTTTGTGTCATTCATTGCTCCTGTAGGAAAATAGATTTTCTTAAAAGTTTTATTTGTCCTGAGTGTGTCTGTTTAGCCAACAACAGGGACCTGACATACGCCTCCGTCAGTGGCACCAGCCTCTTTAGACATCCCATGCACCGCCTCAGGGACTGTCAGCGGATGTTTGCCCAGTGGCAAGCTTTTATTTGAGTAGGGAGAGCATCGCATATAGGTGCTCCCTGTGGTATGCTGCATTCCTGCCCTGCATGACTGCATCAGACCAAAACTCCACAGATATTCACTGCACTGCAACACATTGCTGGATGGATTATGGGCATGAACCTTAGCTTTCATTGAAATGCAACTACTTTCACTAAATGACACTAATGTACAATTTTTTGATTTTCAAATTTTTTGATATGTTTGCAAACATTCACAGAACAAAGTGGATTTTTTTTCCTTTTTAAGCTTTTTTTTTGTTCTTCAACTATGAGCTATTTTTGCTACACCCAAATCTCACTGCAATCATTTGTCAAAAAAAACAAAAGTCTGATTTCATAGCAAGAGTACAGAAGAAGAAATATTACAACTTGCGACATTTTAAAATTAGGTGGTTTTCAACCTGAACATTTTTCACATTTTTTATATCAAACATGGTACTTTAAGGGTTGTATTTACATTCAGTGGGAGAAACAAAAAAAGTTGTCCATCTAACTCTTATCTCTTCAGTACCTTGTAATTCAGATGTTTCTTTTCATAGGTAGCGTGTCGATACACTGTCTGCCTGGCCCTGAAAACAATACATTCTCTGCGTTTGATACAAATGCCAACTGTTTACCTTTATCATACATCAACTGGCAATCATTACGCATGTCTACAATATCCACTTGCATTGATGGGTCTGAAAATAAAACTTGAGAGAGTGTTTGCCCTCAAGACTTCACTCTCTAATCTGTAAATATACATAAATACTGCTCCTCAGTCAGTTTGTGTTGTATGAGATGGACAGGTATGAAAAGATTGTTAATTAGAGACAACAATGTTTTAATACAGTGTAGAAAGAGACAAAGACAGATACAGAAAGCTACACATACGTCTTGACACAAAAGAAATTACAGTTTCATTTCCAATAATGACATTACACTTCTGGAGGGAATGCGACAGAGTAATGACATCAATCTGGTGCTTTATGCAGATCCAGCAGGCACAGGAACTTATAAGGAGCATGTACGTATCTATAATACTGTATTATGGCTAAATAGATAGATGTAGATGCAGCTATATACACCAGATGCTACTCAGCATTTTCACAGCAAGTTCCCCTTAATGCATCCAATGTTATCTATAGTAAGAAACTTGGCTTCACTTAATTTCATTGAAAACATCTTGATCTATGAAATGTGTCAATAAAAAGATGTCAAATATTTCATACAAAGAGTGTAAAAAACAATATGTAAAAAATGATAGATATAACAATGGCAGATAACAAAAAATGGTGTCTTATATTCAAACACAGTTGTTAAAAAAATGTGAAAAAAAAATGTCACTGGCAAGTACAATCTGAGACATCAAATGGCATTGGACGTAGAAAATCATGTGTGAAATGATGTCAGACATGATAAATATGTAAGATTGAACACTTGTTTCCCTCTGCTGGGCTCCACTATCATCCTCGCACTTTAATGCACTACTCTGCATCTCTATACGACCTCCAACCCCTGATAGTTCTAAATGTACAACATTCTGCCTATGTAGTTTTGTTTGCTGAGAGAGAGAAAGGGAGAGAAATGAATGTGTATCCGTTGAGATTCATTGTAAACTACACAGGTAAAGGATGGAGAGGGGGTCGAAGGGCAAGTTCACGTCAGTCAGACTTGTATCATATTTGTCCACTACTTTGGACACTCCTTTGGTCAAAATAGTCCAGTCGATCAGATGACTGCCAAATGGCATCTGAATAGTCAATAAATGATTGTGTATTAGTCGGTAACATACAGATCAGCAAGTCAGCAGGGAACAGGGGTGTATGGGCACGTACGTGTTGACATATTTTGGTCTGATGATCCCCGGTGGATATGTGGGGGTTAATCGAGGATGGCGACTGAGTTGGGCATGCCGTTGGTGGCTGGGGAGATGGTGGTGGGGTTGAGCGGGGAGTTATCCGGCAGGCCGTGGAACCCCTCCGGACCCTCGCTGGGACGACTGATCTGGCTGACCAGGGACTCGTCCATGTTGAGCTCCGTGGTTATGACACTGCTGCCATTGAAGTCCAGGTTGTCTTCGCTGCACAGCTTGCTCTCCTCGCACAGGGACGGCTGGCTGGCTGTCCGCTTCTCCTCAAGATCACTGCAGCATGTGAGGTTGGAGGAGAGGTCAGAAGCAAGAAATATTATCACAATGTATGTAAAAATTCAATGCAATCTAATAACAACTTCAACAATGTCCAAAAAAAAAAAAAACAGCCACTAAATGCCAACATGCAAGCTTAGAAAACATAAAATTAGTTTTCTCAATCCATGTATTGGTTGGTTGACCATTTTGACTATTGTTTCAAGCAAAAATACTGAAAGAATGTATAGTTCCATGTTCAAAAACTTGAAAATTCCTTTTCTCTGTCTTATGGTATAACAAATTGAAATTATTGGGTCTTGGACTGTTGCTCAAACACAACAAGACAGATGGAGTCACCTCAGGCTCCAAGATGTGCAATTTTTTTCTTACATGTTTTCATTTATTTATACACCAAGCGATTAATGAAGAAGATGATCTGCAAATGAATCAGTATTGAAAATTAGCATTAGTTGCAGCCCCACATGATATATTACACTATAATTGCACTAAATGTTACAGGGAAGGCAGTAGGAAGGTAAGAAAGGCATTTGCAGGGGATGATAAATAAGTGTTTCTGGGATGGTGAATCACATGACAGCATACCTTTCAAGAGATCTGCAAAGCAGGGGCAGGCATTAGGGAAAAGAGGGACAGTGAAAGGAACACAAAGGGTTAGGAAAACCAAACAGTGCTGCAGGAATCAGGGATGTGCCAGGAATTCATACAATCAATAGATATATAGCATTCAAGGAAACAATGTGCAGTCAGAAGACAAACCTGTACTCTCCGAACGTTTCATCCTTCATCGGCCGAGCTTCCGAGTCCATTGGACCCTCCTCTTTATCTTTCACTGAGAGGGAGACAGATGATTGGATTTCATTATCAGCAACATCGTAACCATGTTCATCTCTGAGCTTCTGTCTCAGACACTGATAATGACATTCTGTCTGGCAGCAAGATAACATCAAGTTTGTGTATGTGGAGCAAAAAGATTTAGACCATCTGTGGACAGTATCTGTTTGTTCATCTGGATTACAGTTTGCATTTGATTTAGCTCCTCGTCTGACTTTCAGTATTTAACTATTTAAATAATTAATTGTTCATAATTATGATGCCAGTGGGTACAGTTGGATTTATTATTCAATTAGTTTTTGCTTTTAGCACAGGCAGAGGCACAGGTGTTTTTCTCCGTCCAGTCAGACAGGGGCCTGCAGGTTGTATTTACTCTTGTGGTTTGTGATTATTATTTCACGGTTCATTTCAGGGCAGAGCCTCTTTCCTTACTGTCATAGCGAAAAAGTGCATGCTTAGAGTTCTATTTCACTGCGTGTTCGATGTGAAAGCTGCAAGGTAGAAGCTACGCTGAGTGAAACCAGACAGTTATTTTGAGTTGGATCCACTGTAAGGATTATAGAGTTACAGAAACTGCTTAGGGAGCATTTTAAAAATGGTGCAGTCTTATTTTAGTATCTGTTTTTTTCCCATCAGAATGATCACGTTTACTGTAGTGCATTCTTGTAAGTGCTTGGCTGCTTTTTCTGCTGCAGTATCAGTTAGCTTTACAGCTTCAGAGAGCTTGTGGAGGCTTTGAAGGAGAAACAAATACAATAAACTCAGCAAAAAAGTTGCTCAAACCTTCAATCCTTTTGAACATTCTTCCAGTTTAACATCTCTAGTGATAGATGCTGTTCAGCCATCATTGCGGGCTACACTTACCTGAGTACTTCCCTCCTTTACTCCTCTTGATGAAGCAGAGGATGAGCAGTATCAACAGCAGGAGCACGAGGGCGCTCACCACACCGATGAACCAGCCCTGAGTGGCAAAGCTGGGCTGCATCTCTGTCACTCCTTCAAAGAGAGGTGTGGAAAAAAAGAGTGTTAGTTTTTTTTTTTTAATAATGGGGAAACGGGATGAAAGTACAGCAGTAATGGAAAGTATGAAAAAGGCAGCAGGAACAAGATAAAAGAAGGAGTAGAATCTAGAGCAAAAGAGGAAGAGCATTATGCATTCTGACAGGGTGGCATTTCACCAGGGAACCAGACAATACAGCAAAATGCACCAAACAAACACAAGTAATGGATCATTTCATATGGCTAACCAAGCTCTCTTTTCAGAAAAGTCTTTGAAAGCACTTCACAGGCTGAGAAAGAACTGCATGACACTCTCTGTAGGATCGGGCTTTATATTTAGATGTGGGAAGCCCAGAGGAGAGAGTAGAGCAGATGAAAGAGAAGAGGATGAATGAAGGCAGAGAGCTCATAGTACCTGTTCCTTCTGTGTTGATCTCCTTCTCAAAGAAGGTGCTGTTGTGGTAGACGAAGCGAAGGCGATATTGAGAGCCAGGAGTCAAGCCCTGGAGCTGGTAGAAAGACTGAGAGGAATTCACCTTCTCCGTCTTCTTCCATTTACTGCCATCTGCAGAGACGCAACATGAACCTCAGTTTCCTTTTAAGCTGTCGTTGTTCAGGACTGTGAAACTATTCCCTACTACTTTTTTTAAAAAAAACTGAATGCAAAGAACACATCAGTACGAATCATACCATTCTTTCTGAGGTAGTGGATTTGGAAGCTGATGTTTCTGTGTCTCTTCTTGGTGACCCAGCTGAGGTTAACTGAGGTTTCCCCCTCCGACACACTGATGTTGACAGGAGGTCCTGCAATGCATTTAGACAATTAAAAAAAATAAATTAAAAAGCAAATTTATGATCTAATGCAGTCTGGTCATGAATTGGTAATACGGGTGACTGTGAAGGACATGAATCAGCCTCATACCTCCATCCAGTGTGGTGGCTCCCTTCTTTATGATGGGCTCTCCGTCCCCAGTCTTGGTGCGCCCCCTCAGGTAGAAGCGGTAGTGGCTGTGGCGGTCGAGGCCCTTCAAGGTGAGGTGGGAGACGTTGGCGTCGTCTATCGTCTCTACCTGCATGGGGCTGTCATCTGTCTCTTTAACTGACCACAGCAAAGCCAAAGGAAACATTTAATCACGGCTCGATCATCAACACATTGTTATGGGTGACGCATCGCTCTGTGTGACACGCGACTGACTGATGAGCATCATTAGGACGCTACGCTTTCGACATTTTTCTAGTGCTATTGATTTAGGTGGAGATGCATCGTGTGGTATCGTTCGCACTACTAATGTTGTATTTAGATGCAATTTAGAAGCACTTCTTGTACAAAAGATTTTACTGTGCGGCAAAAATGAAATATAACCGACGCTCACTCTGTTGGTACTGCAGCAGATATCCAATAAGGACTCCGTTGGGCTGGTCGGGAGGCGTCCAGTGGAGCGTCATCTCTGTCTCTGATGGGCTTTCTAGCATCAGGGACGCAGGAGGACCAGGAACTAGCAGCAACACAAATAGGCCTGATTAAAATGCACTCGGCTTAAATGGGATTATTACACTGTTCTGACCTACTGACATATTTTCCCCCCAAAACCCAGCTGGCTCAATAAAATCTGTCCTTCCACCATTCTCACCATCCATTCTCTGGATATCAGTGTCACTTCCCATATGCCTCCCTCCATCCCATGTTGCTCCATCACTGTCTCAGCCTGTCTGTAATTGAACCTCCTCACCTGCTTGATCCATCACCTCCCCCCATGTCAGCCTTGACACCGATCACTCTTCCACTCCCGGTTTCTCCCCCTTATTTCTTATTCTCACCTCCTTCAGGAGTCGTGAAGGGCAGTGGCTCGGATGAGGGTCCCTCTCCCTTTTTGTTGTACACAGTCATGGCCAGGGCGTAGTGGGAGTACGGCCTGAGATCACTGATGGCCTTCTTCTCCTCGGTGGGGCCGGTCTCCACCACCACAGTGCTTTCTGATTCCTTGGCTCTCCGGCCTCTGTGGTGGCCCCCGCTGGAGCCTTTCCTGGTTAAGTAGATCTGGAGCCACAAAATAAAAAAATATCAAATTAGAGAAAGGACAAAAAAGGAAATACTGGGTTAGTTTCTGAGCTACATTTTGGAATATTTTTCACCAACTTATACTACTTAATTGAATTCATAGAGTGATGTAGCATCTTTATGACAGTTTGTTTCTCTAAAGGACAAAGGATGGCCAGAGGAAAGATAGGACTAGCAGCGTTTCTAGGGTGTGATACATTTTGAAGGTGAGATCGTCTAAAATAGGAAAAGTTTCTATACTTCACAACCTTGAAACTACAGAGAACTCTGAAGCCTCTGCCGAGCTAAGATCCGGCTGCCTCTGCTGTAAAATTAAACTTCAGTTTTTTACGAAAACAAAAGAGGAGATGCAGGAGCAGTACCTTATATCCCAGCAGGTGTCCCCTGACCGTCTCTTTGTCTATCGCTGCCCAGGTCACTTTGATTGCAGTGCTGTTAATCTCCATAATCCCCACATCCATCGGAGCTTTTAGTGGAACTGAGGGACGGGAAGGTGGTAGGTAAGAACGCCAAAGAGAAAAGCTCCCATTGAACAAATTTGATTAGAAACAGTTTTTTAGATATTTTACCATCCTCTCCTGAGTAGCCAATGACAGGGTCTGGTTCAGGTCCCTCCCCTTTCTCATTGATGGCCTGGACTTTGATCTCAAAGGCAGAGAAGTTGCCAATGTCGCTGACGATGAATGGAGGTGCTGTTGTGTAGTTCATGTGCCAGTCAGGTCCGCTGCCCACCACTCGCCTCCACAGCACTCTGTACTTGAAGTCAGGTCCATTGAAGTCACGTTTGTCCATTTTCTGTAATGATGGAAACAGCAGCCGATAAGACACAGACCCTTTTTCAAAGATGTGGAGCTGCTTCGGATAATGGGGCATTCAGGTAATACCTTCCAGGTGATGACCAGAGTGTCTGGATCTGCAGACTCACTCCTAATATCTGACGGGTTATTGTCTGGAGCTGCGATTGGCAAAAAGGACAGTCTAGCGTTATCTGAGGTTTGATGTGACAGTAAAACGGTTTGCTACAAAAAAAAAAAAAGGCTTTTACCTTCAGCAGCTGTGTTGTGGATTTCAGATGGCTTGCTGGGGTTGCTTTTGCCTACATCATTGATGGCAACGACCCGGAAACGGTAGGACATGTCGGGCCACAGGGGGAGGGCAGCACTCTCCTCGTCTCCTCTCACTCTCTTCAGCTCTTCCCAACCCCTCTCCTTCAAGCTTTGGTCCTCAAACTCCACAACATACTCTGAAGAGACAGAGTTGAAAAGTTTATGGATAAAGATGAGAAGGGAACCATAAGGGAAGGAAATATAAATATAACTAAAATATAAATAAACTCTCTGTAGTGTCAAAGCCAACCTGTCACACTCTAAGCTTTATATTCTACTTATGTTGTGGAAACATAAATCTCTTTATATAGTCACATTACGGCTCACGTCACAAGACTTGACTGAACCCTTTAAAACCCAAAACCCACCGGTCGGCTTAACAGGCATGCTGTCTTCAAAAAAGTATCCAAAATGGCACAATTTACCAGAGCAAGAACCAAGAAAATCTGAATAAATTGCTGGACTTTTAACTTTCTTTGGACTAATCATGTACGACACATCATAAACCTAACCAAATATAAGCTTAAAATTGTAATATTTGATAAAAATCACTTTAATCTACATATCTGATTTTAAAAAATCACTAGAAATTCATTCTTCGGTTTAGCCACATTCTGTAAAAAATGCCGTGAAACGCCATGACTTAGTCCAACCACCAACAATCAAGTGACAAAAATTCAGACAGTTTTAGGCTGAACTGCAGGCTGTGTTTGAACAGAGCAGAGAGAAGACAAGTATGGAGTAGTAAGTAGTGATTATTTATTGTATGTACAGTCACATATTTTATGTTCAGTATTGTTATCATCAGTGGGAATTTGGAAAAAAATATGTACTTTTTTGTAAAATAAATAATCAAAGAAATCTAACAGTGTTTTTTTTTTTTCTTCTTTTTTATGATTTGTTACATTGCAAGTGTCATACTATTGCGGTGTCATATTGCACATTTCGGGAACATTTTGGAGCTTTCTCTACCCTAGTGTACCGACAGATGCAGGACTACTGCAGAGAAAATGACTCCACAGTGAGGAAATATCTAACAGGAGCAAAAAACACCCAGAAACTGCTTGGGGCTCAGAGGGTTAAAGAGAGGGTAACTTTGCATCATAGACAAAACAACAGAATTAATACCTGTACAAAAGCAGTTTTAGTATTAAATAGAAGAAACAGAAGCAGACAGACACACGTGAATGTTTGTAAGTGTGTGTGTTTGTACGTGTTTGTCTGTACTAAACCTTGAACAGGGCTGTTGTGGTCGTCTCCAGGAGTCCAGCTGAGAGTGACGCCACGATGCTTCGGATCGGTGACCTGGAGGAGGACAGGAGGGTCTGGGCGATCTGAGGGGGACAACAGCATTATCAATACCACAACTACCGGCACACTGCAATAACTAACTAACTTTACTAACCCTAGTGGAGTGGCTATCACTGACACTGGCTGGTTCACGATCATACACTAGCGTTCAAATGTTTGAAGTCACTTAGAAATGTCTTTATTTTTGAAAGAAAGGCTTTTTTTTTTTTCAATCAAGATAACATTAAATTAATCAGAATTACAGTCTAGAAATTGCTATTCTAGTTGGAAACGGCTGATTTTTCATGGAATAACTACATAGGGGTACAGAGGAACATTTCCAGCAACCATCACTCCGTGTTGAAAGGCTAACTGATGATTAGAAAACCCTTGTGTAATTATGTTAGCACAAGAAGAAAAGCGTGACTTTTCATGGAAAACATGAAATTGTGTGGGTGACCCCAAACTTTTGAGCTTTTGAGTGTATATGCTACAATAATCTTACCACATAAGGTGAGGGTGCCGCTAGCTTCAGCCATGTCCAGCTTAGTCATGACCTGACAGGAGTACACGCCCTCATCGTCCTGTTCCACATTAGCTATTATGAGGTCTTGTCCATCAAATGTGTATCTGTGGAAATACAAAACTGTTATCATCTTCTTTCTCTTCCCTTTAGGCATTATGTTATTAACATCTGATCATCATGCAACATATTTAACTGCTCACACAATTAGGAAAATCTCATAAATATTGGTGCATGGTAATAAGAAATATAAAGTAGCTGGCATTCCTTGAAAAATAGCAAAAACCTCTCAGTAATTTCAAGCAGCATTCTCATTATTGTCAGGTTTCTGTTGTATAGGATTTAAGTCTCACTTTTCGTCACTGTGGGACTCAAACAGCTTCTGATCATTCTTCCTCCACTGAATTTGGGGATTGCTGAAACTGGCGTCGCTGTGGTAAAGACAGGTGAAGATTGCTGTGCTTCCAGGCTGCACTTTTAGAGCCTGTGGAGGCGACAGAATCACGGTCCTGTCTGGAGGGGGAAAGAAAGAAAGAAAGGCAAACGCTGAGACAAGCTGCAAAGAGGTGCAAATAACATCAGCTGCTAAGGGACAAAGTGTGGGTGCGTATGTGCTAGTCTCACTCACTGAACACTTCCAGCTCGGCGGTGACTGACATGTTGCTGTTCTGTACAGAGCAGGTGTAGAAGCCTGCGTCTTCATGGGTGACATTAGAGATCTCGAGCCCACCATTGGTGAGTGGGTTAACTCTGGGATCTGCCAGAAGAGAGGAGAGGCTGCCTTTCTCCCTGGAAAAGACACTCACATCAGAAACTTGGCGAGCACAGTACTAAGTGAACGTTTTCAGCTACTGCAGTGGCTGATTAATTTACCACTTTAAATGCCACTTTGCCCATTTTGCTAAAAAGAACAAAGCCTGGTTTGGATAGCTGCCACACTGACAGAATTCAGCAGACGTAACAGCATTTGGGTGTTAATTTATCCACATAAAGAGCTACCTATGCAACAATATCCCCTTCGTAAAAACAACAACATTAGAACATGTGATACAAACTAATACTCATGTGCCTCACCATATGACTCTAGGTTTAGGAGAGCCAAAGGTGTCGCAGTCCAGTAAAGCCTTCTGGCCCTCTGTAAATGTGTAAACATTCCCATCTTCGGTAAGAATCTGAGGAGGTAGCTCTGAAACAACACAAACAGAAGTGAGACACAAATTAATGCACACACACAAAGTCCAGCTAAATAAGCGACATTTACAAAACAAACACTCACCAATGACAAAGACATTAGTGTTGGTGATGATGCTTCCATGTTTGTTGGAGGCCCAACACTGGTAGATGGCAGTGTCTTCAAAGGTGACGTCCTCTAGGATCAGAGACCCGCCCGGTGTCAGAGTACGTCTGGGGTCCTTATCGGTTGCTGTAGAAGAGTTCACACTGTCAGTAAAGAGCCCAAGGGTGTGTGTTTACGCACATTCAGGTGGGTGTGTGCACTGACCTGACAGGGGGATCCCATTGATGGTCCAGCTGATGGAAGGAGAGGGGATGCCGTCTGCCTGACAGTCTAGTCTGACAGTCTCACCTGGGGCATAGAGCTGACTGACTGGCTCCTTGGTCCAATAAGGAGCAGCTGCAAGGGACACAATACAACAGTAATACAACAATCAGGTACAGTACAAGTAAAGCTTGGGATTTATATGATCCATCCTACCAAAATAAGAGACTGGTGAGCTACACTCCACAAGTTGCCAAAAGCTAAAAAATGCACCAGACTATTTTAAATGCTTAAAAGAGTTGTCAGTGGGTGCCCAGATAGCTCAACTGGTTGAGCGGGTGACCCAAAAACGAGTAGATTCGCTGATGCAGCCGCAGGGATTCGATTCCCCTCTTCCTTCTCCCCTACTTTCCTGTCTGCCTCTTAACTTTACCTGTTAAATCAAGCCAAAAAAGGCCTTCATTTAAAGAAAAAAAGAGCTTTCAAGTTCTGTCTCCTTACTTCTACCCTCTTCAGTCATTAATTTAAAGTCCCCTTTCCCCAAAAATCTGATTTCTGTCTATGAACCTATCAAATATTTATAGTTTTTTCAGATGGAACTATACCCTTTGTCATCTTAAAATGGCTTAAATCTAACTTTGCACTGTTGTTTATTTTAGAATGCGCAGATAAATGAAGTCCCTGCCTCTCTATCCACCTCACTCACTGCAGGTCGAGCACACCAGCTCATCTGGGACTCTGCTCAAACAGTGTTACTGTAATATTCTAATCATAAAGCTATTAATCGAGCAACACATCTCCAAACCAGTAACTGACTCTGAAGAACTATAATGAGACAGAAAGCCTGTGACTTACGACTACACACACACTAAACGTGCAGAAATCTCAGTGAAAACTTGATGAAAGTGTGTTTAGAATAAAAAGCCAAGATATCTCTGCCTCTGTGGCATCCCTTGTGACTAGTTGTTTTCATCAGGCTCTCAAAACTACTTTATTGCAGCACATAAACTGAACTAAACAGTTATTTTTAGCACTAAAAATATGAATCTGGATAATGGAAGATACCATTATACTGTAAAATCCCAAACATTCAGCATAACATGTGGACAATTCCTCCATAAAGTGCAGTTTAATAATTAATTAGACAAACTGTAAGAGTTTAAAATTATGTTATTATGTGGACAGTTTGTATTTTTCCCAAATACAAAATGCAGAGATTTGTGTAAGTGCATGATTAAGTTTGGAATTGAAAGCTTTCATTCAGTTTGCTTGTTTGTGAGCACAAGAACATTTTTTAGAAACTACCAACTTCCAGTAGGTGATGGCAAACTAATAATGTGCTTTGCAGTCTTTCAGTATCTATCAAGATGTGTTGTTACAGAATGTGTCTTTGCATGTTTATGAGTGTGTGCATGTGTGTGTGTGAGACATACCTTCTACAGTCAACGTGTAAGTGTGCGTGGTCTTTCCTTGAGCGTTCTCAGCAATACACTGGTATTCACCACCATCACTTTCTGAGATGTTAGTGAAATGCAGCCGACGGTCAGACATTTCTTTAACGGTCCGGGATTCTGACAGTTCGCCGTCCTTCCTCAGCCATGTCACTTCAGGAGTCGGACTGAAGAGGAGAGAGGAGGAAGTGAAGGTGTACAGCAGGACATTGAAGCATGAGTGTGGAGGGATGTGAAGGGAGATACGAAACATAGCAAGAAGCAGAGTTGGCAGGAGACAGTAAAAGATGTAAAATGGAATTAAGTGTAGGCAGGAAGCAGAGTGGATGAAAGGCAGGTAAGATTGATTAAAAGCAACGTCCTAAGTTTTCTGACTGATGGATGCAGACGCACACACAGACACTCACAAGCCTTGGACGATGCATTCCAGGTCTACAGCTTGGCCCCTGAGGGCGTGGTAGCTGCTGTGGCTTCCAGTCGGTCTCATCATGTGGGGCCTCCTGCTCCGCGGCACTGAGTTGGCTGGACAAAGAGAGGCAGAAGCACAAAGACGAAGGCTCATACATATGTATGGGCAATTTTCAGATTGCTGCACTGCTGACACAGCAGCCACTTTAGAGACTCAGACACACACATACACACATCCTGACGCAGGGTGTGGACTCATGTGAAGAAGACTCTTTACCTTGCTAACAAAGTACCATCATATAGACTCTCTCCTCACACACAGAGGTCTCATGTTAACATGTGCTCATCTTTCTGACCTCTAGTTGGGCCACAGATGCCGGCAGCCACATCTCAGTGTGAGCTGCATCTCATTACAGCTGGGCCGAGAAGGTGATGGACCCCCTGCTGGCTCTGGGATTTCTACTGGATTCGGTCACCGCTTCGGTCAGCACAACATGCCACCACACGGTTTTGAGTTACATTGGTGTAATAATGGGGCCTCAGTGGCTTTCAGCAAGTATCATACTGCAGGTGTCAATTTGATACACAGATTTTTGTAGCATTTTACTATAACTGTGATCTCGTAAATGAAATAGACAAGAAAGAAGACACATTTTAAGGTGTGTTCACTATCAATTTTTAAAGGCTAGTACAAAAAATGTATATATTTTATGGACAATGTAAACGTGTTTTTAAAGTCATGAGTTGCCCAAATTATAAAGCACATATACATAGCCACATTGGTCTGTTAGTTATTCTAATATACCCACAACTTTTATTTTGCTAATTCCTGTCTTTCTATCTATCTATCTATCTATCTATCTATCTATCTATCTATCTATCTATCTATCTATCTATCTATCTATCTATCTATCTATCTATCTAGATATGGATATATATATATATATATATATATATATATATATATATATATATACATATTTCTTGTGTGTTTATCATTCTTTATTCTTATTGTTTTGGTTTGGAACAGGTGCACAATGAATTTCACTGCGCATACACTTTGTAAAATTGTGTTTGTGATAAATAAAGATCTTGAAATCTTGACAGCTTTCTTTATCTCAATAGCTGAAGGTCACATTGCTCTTAAGTCTGGTACACAAATCCTAATAACTTTCCTCCTTTCATTTTCTTTTTATCTAGCAACACCATGAGGCTCACATTTGTGGATTTGGAAGTAATTTTTCAACAACTATTGGATGGTGCACACATTAATTTTCTCCTCTGGATCAATTGTTATTACTTTGCTGTTCCTCTGATTTTATTTTTTCCTATATTTTTCTTTAAGCAGCACAGCTGAAATTCCTTTCGTCCTCATTATACTGATGTTGGAGAGCAAATCTGAGAGGAAAAACAAAACTATCTGCATTCCTACTACTACTGGAAGTATAAATAAGAAAATATATTTTTGGAGTTCAAGCTTAATTGACATAATTGAATAATATATATAGAGAATTTGAACTCTTCTTGTATGTCATTTTTATATAGAATGCAAAATGTTGGCAACTGATTCATTTTTTTGAAAAAGTTCAGTCAAGTCTTGGACCTTGATTTCTTTCAATCTCTTCATTCATTAAAACGGTTACATTGTATCGGCTTGAATTTTGAATAAAAGTATTGTTAACCAAAACATTTCAGGTACCCACTTCAGTTCACTTTTAGATCAGTGACAGTCAGTTGAATTTTAGTTGATCCCGAGTAAAACTCACAGCGTTGGACTGTTAGATTGATGGGTTCTTTTGCCAGAATGGTTCTTGTCACCAGGTACTGGACATTACAGGTGTAGTCGTCCCTGCTGTCCTCAGTGGTCAGATGGGCGAAGTACAGGTTGCCATCCTTCCCCACCATCACTCGCTTACTAAGCTGGATATGATGTAGATCTGAAGACAAAAGGAGGAGAAAGTGACAGAAAATTATGATTGATGCATGTGAAAAAAGGAGAAATTGAGAAGAGAGGGAGAGTAAGAGAGAAAGAGCCTAACAACAGAATAAATTAGAGTAAGAGTAAAGTGTTGAGATACAATACGATGAGAGAAATAGAAAGTGGTGATAAAGAGGGGAAAGAATAGAACCTGCTTAGACTACAAAGCAGGAGTTGAAGGGGGAAAAATCAAAAATGGAAAAGTGCAGGAAAGAATATTCTGGCAAGTAAAAAGAGGCAAATTTAGATATTGGTGTTTCAGAAACAAATTATCAGGTAGCTTTCATTGATGTGATGAGAGTGGACAACTAAAGGATGGACTAGAAAGTCTAAGTAGCAGATTTATTGAAGAGACGGGAAGCATGTAATGGAAGAAGAGATGGAAAGATAATGTACTCACTCCGGTCCATCCAGTGAATGTTGGGCTTCATGGAGCTCTGCGGGGGGTTACACTTCAGAACTATACTGCTTCCCTCTTCAGACTTTACATGAATCTTTTTTTCCTTCTGCTGGGTGGGGGGCACTAAAGGGTGGCAGGTAAGGAGAAAATACACACCGGAAAGTGTGAGCGGAAAGACACACTCGATAAACAAACAAACACATGTCAAGATTTCCTGAGGCAGTCCACAACACAAGTGAACTTAAGCCCATGTTACAAGTGGATAAGGAGATTTAATAATACATTTCCACTGAAGGAACTCTTAGATTTTAAGATGAAGGATCTTCGGGGAAGAGGCCGGGCTGCTTTTTGTCTTGCAGAAGTACAACGATATGATCTGTGAGTCATATATGTTTGCTCTCCATCCCTCCTCTCCTCTGCCCATTGTTGACAACCCCACAGGAGCCACTGAAGAGTGCTTCACATGACATCAACTCCACAGCGTTTCTGGGGAAACCGTTGTCAGGGAAACTGTGAAGGAAGGAGGTCGCCCAGGAGAGAGCCAGTCGCACAGGTGGATGGATACACCGAGGTGCTCTTTACATTTACCCAGGGGCCAATAGGAGTGTGTGTGTGTGAGTGTGAGTATATGCTGATTATCATGTTATTGCATGTAATTATGTTCTGGATGGCAGCAGTCTGAGCCTCCATCTGCTAGCAGATGAGCTCTCTATAAAGTAGGACAAGGAAAAGGTTTATACTCTGGCTCCGTTCACTGCTTTGTAAATCAACTACATAAATCCACAACAGCACGGCTCGCTTCTAATTTAGACCTTGAAGGCATTTACAGGAGAACTAACACTGAAACTGACATTTATGGAAGATATGTAATTCCTCCGATATAACGCAGTGTGTTTGAAAACATATCAGAGGATGCTTGATTTGTTTGATACCATTTCAAAAGGTCTGAATTTTCTCTTAAGGCTAAAGCCAAATGATTACAAATCAGCTAATACAGCACTGAATGTTTAGTTTAAGTAATAACTGTCTTCAGAATTTAATGACTGTGTTTCAACAATTGGTCAGTGGCTCTTTCAGAAGTCATGACTATGGTCTTACCGTCTATTCTGAGTCTGGCCTCGTTAGATACGGCTGTCCCCAGCTCATTGGATGCGTAGCAGACGTATGTGCCTTGGTACTGCTTCAGGGTGTCCATAGTATTACTGAGCGTGAAGAATGCGAATCCGCCAGAGCGCTCCGAAACCTTCAGCTCTGGGTCACTGCCTGGGTCAAACTCCTTTCCGTCCTTGGTCCATCGGAAACTTGAACAAACAAAATAAGGTTCAGTATCACTGATTGTCTATGCAGTTATCTCCAAGCCTTTGAGAACAGACTTTAACACTGTGTCCTTATATGTCACTGAATTTGAGGGCATGACTGAATTGCTGCAAAATTTACAAGAGATACCCCCAGTGGGGCTCAAAATCTTGTGCTGTGTAATTGCAAAATTCATCTTTTCCCTGGCAATCGGGGCAGTTTTCCACTTCAGAGCAGCTCTGACACTCTGAAAAGATTGCTCGAGGGCTTAATGACATTTATCCCTTGTTGAAACAAGGATTCTGACTGGGAGAAGCTGCACTCTCATGTAGTGGTAATATGTAGATGTCAGCTGAACAAGGAGAGAGAAGGTCAGTTTTCTCAGTTGTCTAAAAAGATAACCGATGGCTGGGCTCCTCTGTGACTATTATAGCATCTTAGGACTTAGACAAACTATGTGTGTTCTGTTTGTGTGGATGTGTGTGTGCTGACTAACATGGGTGGAGGGTTGCCGGAGGCTTCGCAGCTCATGACGAGGTCTTCGACGCTGAAGACGGTGACAGAGCCCGGCTGTGTGGTGATCATTGGAGGCTCCTTAACTGCATGGACCAAAATCACACCACATAACAATCAAAAAGCCGATACTTACATGCACACCTCACCTATATGGTTCGCATGGCTAAGAGAGACATGCACACACTGAAATGCTTTTACAGGCTTCTTTCTCTGATTAATTCACATGGCCTGCTTTCGTGATGCATGCAGCTATAACTCCAGCTATGACACACACACATTAATCATCCCACTTTATCACACGCATCTCTGCAGCCACTTTTAAAGTCTTCACAAACAGCACAGAGCAACCACTCATTTTCATAGTTCAACAGCCACTGATAAGTAAATTCAGTCAATATCACTTAAAACGACTCCCCGGAGAAAAAGATGAAATGTAGGCCGAGGAAAAGAGTAAGAGTAAGAGAGCAGGCAGAGAAAATGGGTTGAGATGAGAGGAAATTGATACAGCATAATGTAAGAGGGAGAGTTCATGTAAAAGAGATATATGGAACAGTGATCCCTGTGAGACGGAGAAATGGAGACAGGGAGGGAGAGAGTCTGTGGGGAAATGAAGCAGGGATTTCAAAGAGAAAAAAAAAAGTAATGACCACCAGAAGAGGTTTCTCTTCCTCTGTCATCACTGTCCGTAACAACCATAAAGCAATGCTGCAATAAAAGACTCATAAAAAAACATCTTGTTGGGATGTGGTGTGACTATGTATTGAACCTGAATATTCCACAGTCCGTGGTGTATTTGTATCTTATTTATAGACTGAAGAAGTCATGATACTTGTGGATAGGGTCTTTAATTTGACTTTAAGAGAAGGAGGCAGAGGCAGAGATGAATTTACATTATGTAGGTAAAGCAGGCCACAGGACAGAGGCGAGGATGGAAAAGGCGATGAAGATAGAGAGCTAAGTGGACAGGAGAGACGGATGACAGTGCAGCAATGAGAGAGCAAGAGGAACAGAAAGCACAGAGCAAAGGGAGGCAGAGAGGGAAGAAAACAAACAAGGGGTAAATTCACGGAGAATCAGAAAGAGACAGATAGGGAAACTGCGCGAATGTAATGAAAGAAATCCCACTGATAGAGGAAATAAGCCCATTTCCTCAGCTGATCAAATTGAAGTTTGGGCTGCGGGCGCTGCTCCATTATTGGCACAGGAGGAGGAGAGGAGCTGGTGCTTAGCACTTTAACTCCTCTTTACTTCCCCACATCTTTGATCTGACAGCCCTGCTGCCTCCTCACAGACAGCAGCTCCTCACACTTCCTCCTCCCTGCTCCTACTGGGAGCTCACCTATTGGGAGTCAATGAGGCTCGACACGCACCCACAGACTGAAACAGGCACACGTTCGCAACACATTCTCACATGCAGTCACACATGCACAATGGAACACAGTCACACGCGCAGTAGCATAACACAACGAATGCACACTAACGTCAGATTCATTAAGGTGCAGCGCAAGGAGAAATTTTACTGTTTGCTGGATGGAAAATAACCTCTCTGGTATAATGAAAGTGTTTACAATAAGCTTTGCCAGCACCTGCATTAAGACAAGACAGACGTCAATAAAGTTAAAAGCACTTACGATCACTTATGTGGTCTGTTAGTCCACAGTGGTGGCCAGAGTGAAGATAATCAGGGAAAACATTTTAGTTACAGTCAGCAAGAGTAAGATAGATAGATAGATAGATAGATAGATAGATAGATAGATAGATAGATAGATAGATAGATAGATAGATAGATAGATAGATAGATAGATAGATAGATAGATAGATAGATAGATAGATAGATAGATAGATAGATAGATAGATAGATAGATAGATAGATAGATAGATAGATAGATAATTGCACAACATTTATGATACATGGACAATAAAGCAGTGGAATGTTTTCTCTAATGGAGCGTAGCTTTTAACCCTCAGCTTCCTTGACACTGATTCCAACACATCTCCACTATCGATCCCAATCACTACCTCAGTGATTCTCATTGACATAGCTGAAGCTCCCTAATTGAAAGGCAGGGGACACCTTGACCTTTTACATCTTTGACCTGCTCCTCCTTCCTCCTCCTCATCATCCTTCCTTCATCCTCCTTGGCCTCATCACCTCTGTGTCACCTCGGCCTCTCGGGAATTAGACGAGGAGATTTACTGCATGTCATCAACTTTACAGGGATATATGTGTGTGTGTGTGTGTGTGTGTGAGAGAGAGAGAGCAAACGCATTGCTTGTTTTGCATACACACAGTCTTGTGAATTTTGTGTAGGTGGTGAAGGACTGTGACTCACTGCGAGCAGATAAAGAGCACGCAACAAAAAGCAGCAGTGGAAACAAGTCTTTTCTCTCTTTCTAATGGAGCTCTGTGGGTAGGCCGGCAGCAGCAGAGGAGATGAGGATCAATTTCCCTGCAGGGCCACAAGCTCAGCTGTATTTCTAATGCCCACATATTGCATCGGAGGAGGTGGAAGAAATGAGAGTGAGCGAGGAAAAACCTCACTGGATTTTTGTTGTATAATTCAATTGTTGATTAAATTACTCCCCAATCAGATTCTGCTTTGCACCAAGGAAACCAGATCAATACTGAGACTAATCAATGCAGTATGAGGGGATCAATTACAAAGTAATTAGACACGCCACAGACACAGATGAGAGCTAAACAAAAAAACCTCAGACAGCAGTGTTTTGAGCAAAGGAACCCCCTTTTTTTTTTATCACCGCTTTGTGAGGTTACTGAAAGAGAAACACATGTTCATTCTGCTCATTTGCACTAATTAATCGTGATCAAACATCATTATTAGAGTGCTTTGATGAATCAGCAATGCAATTAACACAACAAATACATCTTTGAACCTCATTGAAGTGCTCCGCTACCATTGTTGCTGTGGATATAATGATATGGATCAGTACTCACAGTTGGAGGGTATGTGTATGGCTGCTTGGCTGGGCCGGGCAGCGAGGGAGAGGAGGGTGAGGACAAGGGGGAGGAGGCGGGAGGAGCGCTGCCCCCTACTGCCAAACTGCTGTCGCTGCGTGTCAGGCATTGCTCACTGTCCCATCCAAGTCCCACCTGCTCGCACACGTACAGTAAAAATGCACTCAGAGGGCAGCCTCAGTCACAGTCACACACTGAGCAGCCGAGTGTTTCTCCTGAAAGAGGCCTCGGCTTTGCCTCATATGTCTTTGGTCCCTCTTGCCTTTTCCCTTTTTTCCCCTCTGTCCTCTGGCTCTCCTCTTTAAATCAGGTCCACGCCCTCCTGCTGGTCTCCTCTTTGAAAGATAAAAGAAGGAGGGAGGTGGAAGAAAGGGGGGCAGGAGAAGCAGAGAGAGGGAGGGGAAGAGAGAGGCCATGTGTCAGAATGGGAGAAAAATTACCGAGCACCATGTGGTCAGACCGGGACACGGAGTTAACACGCCATTCAAGAGTCAACAATACACTGATAAACACCACCAGCAATCCCTGAACCTGTTCTTGCATTTAAAAAAAAAGTCCATTTGGTTTTAATAACATGACCAGTGGCCCATATGGAGAGGCCAGTCAGCAGGACAGATGGGCAGAATACCGCAACAAGAACCCGAACGGAGCCTCCCAGCACCCAGATGGGCCTCGGACACACAAATGCAGATAGATGAAGTGTCAAATCAGATAATACGCAAGACAGACAAACAAATAGCTGATAATCAAGTTGGCTGGTCAAGGCTGCACCGCATGGACTCAACAATTCATAGTGTACTCGGCTGATGCGATAAGTACGCGATAAAGATGCTATCGGTGGCGGTGAGCGATGCGAGGCACCCCTCCTAGGAGTCTATCCATTCTCCATCTGTACCCTTGGAGTCGGTCCTCGCCACAACATGCAGGCTGTCCTCCCCCGCGGTACCACATGGTGCAGCCCGCTGACTGTTTACTCTGTTCACAATCACACACAAAGAACTGTTATCACACACCATGATTAAGACGTTCATGTGAGACAAAAGAAAACGGCTATGAAAGAGGGAGAGGCCTATTTGGCAGCTCCGAGGCCTGACTGAAGGAGTTTTGGCTCGGCTCGCCCCTGTTTGTTGGCAAGTGTCACAACACAGGAGATGGGCGACCTTGGAGAGGGAAGGAAGGTCAGACAGGAGAGGAGATGAAGACGATGGAGAAGCGAGGAGGGCGGGAAGAGGATGGAGAGGGGTGATTATCCTTCATTTTCTTTCATCGAGTGGGTAATGGCCAGCCGGTTAATTGCTTCTGAAATTTCAGATGTCACTCAGCTGAGAGGGCGCATGGAACAATATCTTAGAAAGAGAACCAGGAATGTGGGATTTGTCTACATCAAAAGATACAAATTAGATCAAATTAAAGACCAAACAAGAGCTAAGTCCTTAATAAGGCAGTTTAAACTAACAGCATTAGGATTAAATGAGCCATTACGCTCACTTACTTGCCTTGTCAGGAGAATGGCAAGCGTACAGAGAGGGAGGAGAAGGAGGGGTGAAGTGGGTGGAGGATTTCAGGAGAGATAAAAAGTGGAAAGTGGGGAAGAGGAGGAGGAAGAGGTGAAGCTGAGGAAGGAGAGAGGCAGGGTGAAAGAGGGAGGGTGAGGGGTGATGGGAGGAGAGGAGAGATGAGAGGGAGGGGATGACAAAGGGTGACAGCTGTGATGCTAATCCTATCCATCCACTCGCACACAGACACACACATGTGCAATCAGTGTGCATCATTCACTTTCTTCTTTTCCAGACGCTCCATAGGAGTAAAGCCACTTCTAGCTGTTGTTGTTCTTTGGAGACAAGTAGGCCAATTACAGTGATCCGGTCTTAAACCAGCCTCTTCAAAAATGCCATTAAAAGGAGGACGACTGAAGAGGGGCTAGTCGGGGTATTAGTGCTGGTGTTAATGCGATCTAAGGTGGGATCTTGCCTGTCAGCTCTCCCTCAGAAGAGCCGGTGAGGGAGCGCCGTGTGGAGCAAAGCAAGACGCTGATTAATGATGAGGCTTGCCATACCTTGTCATGCCGCCAATCACAGTTCACCGAGGGAGTGTGCTGCTGCACGTTGTGTGTGGGGGACACACACAAAGGAGGTTGAAATGCATGAACAGACAGACAGAGCAGGAAAGAGGACAGACAGACACACACACACACCTCGAGTGGCCTGACAGAAGAGATCAAGCAGATAAAAAGAACACGGTCCAGTGGGCTCCAGTCAGCAGGCAGACCCTGCCAGGGAATATTCCAGTCAGGAGCAGCAAAGGGGAACACTATAATGGGTTGGGAAGGGTGAGGAAGTGACTCGAGAGGGAGGCTGAGAGGTTGCCGTGTAACGAGGCCAACCCAGCCACCCAAACATGCTGAAATCCCAGACTGATGTGACCCGAGACACACTAACACACAAACACAAGGGCGACCTCCAAGCTGTGTGCACTGCATGGAGCGCCGTTGCAGCTCCATTATCTCAGGAGTGAGAGATTGACTTTGAGGCAGATGCCTGATTTCACTTCTTCGGGGTGTCAGTGATCCAATCCCAGCCCTCTTACCTGCTTCATTGGACAGGGTCAGAGGTCGCACATGTGGTGGCTGCTTGCAGCTGGGCCGAGATGACCCGTCACGGTGTCAGAGTGCTTTAAAAAACTATTATCACCAGCTAGATGTCAATGGGCGCCATCAGAAGTCACTCAATCATGTGGAGATTGTGGAGTGTTTCCTTTTTTTTCCCACAAAAAAAGCCTGACTGCACAAAATTAAAGACCGTGAATCAAACAAGCCAAAGTCAATTTCGCAGCTCTTTCAATTATTCATGAATTTCTGCTCTGAGGCGTTTTGCTTAGAAAAACAACAGATACCCCAAACATTTTGCATTGTGCCGGCCGTGTTGCTATCATTAGTTTAACTCCTATGCTATCGCGGTGTTGTGCGCCCGTCTTGTCACCGCGTTAGACAGAAAATTGCACCCTTCCTTCCTCTGCAAAAATGTTGTAATTAGCATTGAGTAGACATGTAGGGCGTTGCCAAACACTTGGAGCACTTAATAGGCTCCCTTGTCTGTGGAGAAGGTGGAGCAAAAACAGCAGATCAAACCTTGAGAGTCTAAACATGTCTGAGTTTCACACACATTCTTCTCCCTGTCGTGCCAACCACCCACGCATACATGAGAGACTGCTGCTGTTTGACTGTCATCCTGACATTTCCATCTGAGCAGCTACTACGTTGATGAATGTAGCCTCGTATACAATGTGAGTCATGCAAACATTAAGTCTGAAAGTTTCTCCAATCGGACGCGCTTATCTGTTGGATTCGTGGGTGAGCATATGTGTGCGTTCAAACATGTGTGCAGGTCTTGTGTCCTGTCATGCCTTGCTTTTAAATATTAACTACCTCCAGCTGTGAAGATGTGTAGGAGGAGAGGAGGCAGGACAGAAGGAAGGGGGGGAGAAAAATAAATGAATACATGCCCCCCCTTAACCCTCTCCTCTTCCCCCCAGGGTTTGTCTGTCTGAAGATACATCAGACAAAAAAGAGGCGGATGGACGGACAGGGGAAGGTAGTGATTTAGACATAAATGAAGGGAGTGCTCACGGAAAAATGGACGGACGGAGGCGTTGTAAAGGAAGGGCAGAGAGAAATTGCAAGGGTCAACGGGGAGGTAAAATTAGGAGGGATGCCTGAGAAACAAGGTGATGCTGGTGGGGGGTAGATGATCAGGCACCCTACTGAGTGAATTATTCATTGAAATCCCCTTCCTGTCGGCACAATTTGCCCTAAATTCACCCAGATTCATAATTCATTTGCTCGCCTTTGCCATACATTTGGTTTGGTCCCAGACTGGTGCTGACCGTCCATACCTGCCGTCTCCAGCTGTCTGAGTCCCTCCTTCACGCCCTCCCCTCTTCCTCTCTCTGGCAGGGTCATACTTAATGCATGAGCCTGTTGCAGTGAGACAAGTCTCAGACCCACTTTGTCGCTACAGCAGAAAAATACCACAAATCATGTGAGATAATACTCGCTACCTGTTTCTGCTCGCCTTCGCAATTCACTTTTTAACAGTCGTTTGTCATTCATCATTCGCCACAGTGAAGACATCTTTTTATTGCGAGTCTCTCTCGCATTTTTAAAAAAAAAGTGTTTCTACTTGGGAGCTCATGGTTGGATCGGTGCAAGAATGATGAGTGCTCATTTTCCTGTCACCTTTTTATCAGTCTTATCCTCTCTCATCCCCCTCAGTAGATGACACTAAAAGCTTTCTTCAATCGCTTTTCACAACACATTTCAGAATCCCTCCTCTCCTCTCCTCTCTTCATTCAACCCCTTTTCTCTCTCCATCACTTTGACAAACTGCTGTGGTAGCACTCTGGCTTAGACAATAGGCAATGTGGCTGCTTAATTTAATATTTGCAGCTTTAATGGAAAGGGGGCTTCATAGCACAGTGGGAAACCAATTTCAGCCTCATGCTTTTGTTTAAAAGGCCAAGTAACGCGTGCTTCACAACAGATGATCCATGGTCAACTGCAAAAGGAAATCTACCAGCAGAAAAAAAAAAGCTGCAGAGCCACATCTTATCAGGAATCAGGCTACACCGACAGCGCATTTATCAATACCTTTATTAGCATAAGCCCGGCTGTTGGATACTTGGCTACTCCCACTGGTGTCAAATGCGGCAATACAATGCACGCCATCCAGTGTCTCCCCTCAGTCTCCAAAGCCTACACTCCTTTCAGAGGCCCAACACCACACCGCAACCCCCTGTTGTTTTGACAAGGGTTAGGGGTTAATATCAGAGTGGCGCAAAGCTGGAGAAAATAAAGGTTGTCAGAGGAGCCGTGAGGGCAACCGCCCACTGCCGCTCCATCCTGGTTGCCATGACTACATGGTCTCCACGCAGCATCCCCCCCTTTGTACATACAAATTCAGTTATTCACACACATGGACACGAACGGGTTTGCAGTATCACTTACATATGCGTGCGCACGTACACGCTCACTCATTTGCTGGTGCAAACTGACCCAGCTTCACCTCAAACTGCAACATTCACACGCGTTCATGGTTAAGTACAAATACTGAAATGTCTTCACAACTGAGTTGAATCTGACATGTGGCAGAAAGTTTTTCAGGGATTTATAAAGATGCATAATTTATGGACTCGTCCAACTGCGAGTTAAATACAAAACACAAGTACAAGATTCCCCAAGTCCCCCCATTGTCTACACTCATTCTCTCTCTCTCTCTCTCTCCATGGTACACCAAAAAACACAACCAGTTGGCAAGACTGCATAAGAGGCTACCTCTGGCTTGATTTATTTATTGATGTTTTTCCCCTGAAGACACAATGGGAATGCCAGAAAAAAAAGAACCGGTGAATAATTCAAAGAGGAGGGGAGTGGACTCATTAAGATATTAGTGAGGGCTGAAGAAAGACCTGAGAGATGGATGGAGGGATGGAGGAAGGCAACAAAGAGAAAGAAGGGCAACACCGGCGGGAGATCAGACTGGGGGTTAACAACATAGTCAACAACAAAAAGTCTGAAAAATTCATAGGAACTGAAAACAAAGAGAGGAAAAAGTAAGATAAATAGGGGGGGAAAGTGAAGCGTAAATGACAGACGTGGAGACAGACCTGGGGTTATGGGATCGCTGGTCAGTAAAAGCCCCGTAATGATCAAAACAGGGGTGTTACCCTGATGTTGCAGTGTATCAGATTCCCTCTATGGGTGTGTGAGTTTGTGTGCATGTGAGTTCATGTGTGTTGCTGTGCGTATCAGTAAAGATCAGCCCGTGTGTCAGCAGGTCAGCTAATCTCTCTTGTCAGCTAATGGAGCCAGTCTTGCAGATGGAGTGCTGCCTTTAGCTCTCTCTGCTTCGAGCATGTTTGCTGCTGCTGCTCACTTAAGTCCATGACTGATAAGTTAATTTGCTTATGGTTTGTCTGTCAGTCACTTAGTTGCAGGAAATAAGGATGTATGGTATCAGTTTAAAAAAAGAGAAAAGATCAATGTTTGTAAGGGAAATAGGTACATGTGGCCAACACTGTGGAGCTGAATGTCTTTTCTCAGTTCACCTGATGCTGTAAATGCTCCAAAAACTGACAGACAATCATAAAGAAACACCTTGAATCTCTTCCGTGTCTCAGTATGTTCTTGTGCATACTCTTACACATGCAGAACGCAGTCGTACACGAATGTAAACTCCCCTCGCGCCGCTGCACTCTTGCTTGTGGGCGTCATTTGCTTCATTAGCAGCAGCATCAGTCAGATTCTGAGCCTGCAGCACAAAGCGCGCTAATTGCAGACACACCCTTAGTGTCATGCAGAAGATGTGATGCATGCAAACACCCCCACGCACACACCACACCACACCGCACACCCTCATAGATAAGATAGATGAGATACACAATAATGCAGCTGCATGCTACCAAATAATTCAACAGTAAAACACATCATATATTTCACAGGCATTTTCCTCGGTGTATAGTAGCAGCACGCAGTGATGAACATAAAGCTCGTGAAGATGGTTTCGTGTCCATGCAGCAGATAGTTAATGGTGTTAGCTTCAGTAAAGAGGGGCAATCATGACGTTATGAAATTACGTGGACGAGCTATTAGCAGTGACCTTCTCCCTTTCCCCTCCCTGCTTTCTTTTATGTCTCCTGCTCTGTCCTGCAGCCTTAGCTTCCTCTCCCTCTTTATCTCTCAGAGTCAGCCTCTCCCCTTTTCTCCTCCTCCTCCAGTGTAAATAGCTCTCCTTGTATTTCTTCTTACTTGGACGCCCATTTTGACCTTCACTGCCACTTCTTTTTTATTTATTTACCTTTGTGACGACATATGCTGTTTGGGAAAGTGAGGATCAGTGGAGATACTTCAGTGAGCGTGTTTGTGCGCCGCTATTCATCCCTCAGAGAGAAAAATTAGAGGGCGATCAGACGGATGAAAAAGAGATTTTATGTGTGTGCGCTAGTAAAGCCTTTGGGGATCAAACTGGAGCCAGGCGGGCCAGTAAAAAGGAGCTGACATCAGTATAGTATCTGTCAGTGTTAGCCCTGAAACCACATGCAGCAGCTTAACACAGTTGGAGATGACAAACCAGCAACAACAACACAAACAGTAACAGCACCAGAGGGAAAGCAGCCACTGAAGCACATGCTTGCATTTCTATGCCACAGTATTTATATGGGCGCAAAATAGAAGCATTTTTCCCATACAGGTCACATTAGTATTCAAGTCAGCCACGCATAAATACAGCATAAAGCCGCAGCTACGGTTATCTCATGAGCTTCAAGTGTGAATGGGAGCATATGTGTGCACTTGTGTGCATGTCTGGGCTGCATGGAGCGAAGACTGCAGGTGGGGGGGGGGTCTGGTTGTTGCAGGTAACCATGTCTGAGGCGGGGCCATGCAGTTAGTCTTTCAGCAGACAGAGAGGAGGGACCGGTCCCTCGGGTCAGGTGATAAGTGGCCCATATTGCGCTGCAGGACACAGCTGCCAGCCACTCGTGTGACACGCAAGGACACGTGGCCGCCTCCACAGGGACAATCAGCACGCCACAAACCTGAACAGAGAGGCGGAGTGTGTACGTGACCTCCGACCTCCATCACAACAGGATAGGAAACGAAGACAGCTACACTTCAAACACAACTAACACAACAAAAATACTGCATTTAATCTGCCTGATGTGAAATTGGGACGTCTTTGTTTTGCCGTTTTTGCGTCTCAGTTTCCCAGGTTCTTCACCACAGGTGTGTTGTTTGTATTCTATTTCTAAAAGGGTAATTCTTGCCTGTAAGCTTCCCTGCAGACAGCTTATTGCGAAGACTTCGACTCTGCCAGCAACATTTGTCAAGGTCTTCTTAGGTTGGATGTAATCCTGTCTTTTCCACCACTTCAGGGAAATGAGCTGCTGGCAGGGCAAGGTCACACATAGTGCTTTGCTCACACATTTGCATGGAAGGATCCCAGTGGCTCAACGACTGTGGGAAAGCGGCTAGATCTTTTTTTTTTTTTTTTTTTGAGCTTCCTACTGTGCTTGTGCAGACATGAAAGAGTCACACATGAAATGACAGAAATGAAAACATAACCGGCGATTGCATTCATGAGGAAATAGTACGAGCTCAGTTCCATTATCAAAGCTTTACAAAAGAGAGAGACAATTGCAAATAATCAGTTTTCACGAATTAACTGACTACAGCGGAAGTGGAGAGGATGCAGTATAAACAAAACAGTTTATTAGACCTGGAGATTCTCATCTTTAAAATGATTAACCAGGTCAGACAACAGCTTCTTGGCAATCCCATTAACTTTGTTAAAAGTTGCAAAAGCAGCACTTTCCCTTAAGTGCTCCTCGTCTAATCAAATACAAGGTCTTCTGGGGATGAGGAGGGAGATGTAACATCCCTAAACAGTCAGTGAACGTCTGTGGAGAGGAAAACGAGTGGAAGTAGTGGGAGGTGATCGTGTATCTGAGAAGAAATGAGAGAGGGAAAACAAGAGAAAGTATTTAAAACAGTCTAGTATCTTAACTTCAGGATAAATTTTACAAAGCGGTAATAGATCCATCAGCTGCAGAACAGCCTCTCTAACATTACTCCTTCCAGCACTCAACACACAACTAGAACCACATTTCATATAAGTGCAGACATTCTGAATGAGAAATGGTATTGATCTGTTTGTTGTCCAATATGGAAATCATTTTTCTTCCTGCTGTGTTTGCACTTTGCTGTTTTTCTTCTGTGCTCTCCCCAGACTGCAATGGAAAGTCAAACTGTGAAGTTTCTCTGCATCAGTTCAAGAAATTTTCTGTCAAATTATTTGAATTTCTGATGATGGTAAATGTATTTTCATCTTTGAAGCTGTTATTTGATATAACCATGCTTTGTAGTTCATTATAACCTCAGCAAGCTCCTCTTCTAGACATCATAAAAACACTTAATTCTGCTTTTAGTCATGGATATAAAAATAATAAAATCCAGATCATTCCCTCTAAAGCTGCTGTCTGTCTCTCCATTATAGACTATAAAGCTCAGACATATAGACACACACACACACACACACACACACACACACACACGCACACAGAGAGAGGGGGGGGGGCTGGTTTGGCTAATTGCCAAGTCCACGAGTCAGTTAAAGGGGATTTGCTTGCCATTCAAATGGGGCTAAAGGATCAAAGACAGCTGAGTGACCTGGGAAACAGAGTTTGCATGGTGACATAGCTGCCGGGCTTCACACACGGCCTCATCTTATTCTTCTGACCCCACCTGTGTGTGCATTTGTGTGACAAAGTGTGAGTGTGTTTGTTTAGGATGTGACAGGTCAGTATTGTTATGCATGACTCATTTTGTTTGTTGCACTGTGTCCATGAGGGTGTGTGTGTGTGTGTGTGTGTGTGTGTGTGTGTGTGTGTGTGTGTGTGCGTGCGTCTGAGTGTCAATACAACTGCCTCCCTTTTCTTTTCTCACCTCGCTATCACCATGACAACCTCCTGACTCCAGCTCAGCGGCACACAGCAAATATTTCTCTCCCCTGCCCCTCCCACCAGCTCGTCCTCCTCACCCCATCCCCCCTCATACCCCGTCTCTCTCTCTCTCTCTCTCTCTCTCTCTCATATATCTGTACTTTATACTCTCTTCCTTCATCTCCCGTCTCCTGTGTCTCCGTCTCTTGCTCTTTTCCTATCGCTGTCTTTCTCCGGTTGAAAGAGTTCCTCCTTCCCTGCTGTCGTTTTTGCAGAAAGTCTATCTTTTATTTGCACTCCCTGTCTCTCTTCCCCTTCTGTTCTCTCGCCTCTACTCCCTGCTGATTGCCTCTCACTCTTTATATTAGTATGAAACCCCACTTTTTCTCTTCCTAAACTCCTTCACCCCCCCACCCTACTCCTCCAGTCTTCTGCTGCTTCTTCCCTATAGAAAATGTGGAGCACATCTGTCTTGCAGTGCATCTTCATTACAACCGTGCAGCTGAGATCATACACAACGCAATTACAGGTAGCGTTCTATCAACCTCTGCCATCAACTCCTATCAAGCCAGAGAGACACGGGACAGTCTAAGGGGAAATTTGCAGGCTGGCAAAGCATCGATACAGTCCCCCGACCCTAAGTGGCCGACTAACTCCCATCGCATCTGTTATCATTATCATCGGCAAACCATTTCTGCTCTGTAACTAAATCCAATCATTACCAATGGAGTCGGCGGCGGAGATGCATCTGAGGCGGAGCAGCTTGTGCTCTCCAACAGAGGAGGGCCAAGCTCCATCAAAGGCTGCAGTGTTATCTGAAGCGCGCAGCCCTGTTTCTGCTGCAGACCCCCGTCTCTGTAAATCCCCCTCCCCACGTCTCTACACGGCTCCACCACGGTGCGTATGTGTGTGTGTGCAGCGGTGCAAAAGAGATCAAGGACGTGACATTTTCCGGAACGCGCACCAATTTTCAGCAAGGCGCAATATGAAAGAGGGTAAACAGACCACCTGTTCTATCCCGCCTGCGTTTGCGTCAGACTGTGTGTCTCACGTCAGACGTTTAAAGCGAGTGACAAGAATATCTGGCTTTATATTATCTATTCCGGGAGGTAGGCAGAGTGAATAAGCAAAAAAAAAAAAAAAAAAAAAAAACTGAGGCTGCTGTTTCATCTTTTCTCTATTTATGCTGCTTTCTGGAGCTTCACTGCTCATCTCCTTCATCGTTTCTCTCCTCCTGTATCATCTTTTCTGTCCCCATCATCTTCCTCCTGGGGTATTGCCCCATAGTCTCCACAATATCCCTCCCATTTTGCTTCAATTATGAGACATGACAGAAAGAGTTGTCTCAGATTCCAGCGAGAGAGAAAAACAGATCCAGAGAGGGAGACCACAGGGACTCGAAGGAAACCATGGTGACCTTTGCCTGCAGCTAAACAACCAGATGAGATTTTCAGAGAGTTACACCAACAAGGTCTGACAATCCCACATCTGTACTGTACAAACACACAAAGCAAAGATGCTTATGCCCAACTGTTGATACTCCCACAGTCAGCAGCATAAGGCACGAAGACACACAACTTCCCATGGAGAAAATAGACCAGCTGCAATATTCTCGTACACCGAATCCGCAGCTACAGTGGCACATATCTAAATCATCTCCATCCCACGATAGCACAAGCTTAAAACATGCTGATTGTGCCGGTACCTATATAGGACGCCCACACAGCACATCAGCAACGCCTGCCAGCTAGTGCTAGCCAGCCAAACAAATACAGGTTTTGCATGACAACGTTTCTCAGAACACCTCAGAGAAATGTTTCTTTATTGAAACTGAAAGGAGAAGCTGGCTTTGCTGACACTTGTGGAGGCAGATGGGCCCTGTGGGCAGGCTGAGGGGCCGACACACAGGGGACAGTGCGTACGACAGCTGCACGGCTGGTAACAACACTGTCACTAACACTTACTGTTCGTTTATTTGTCCCCTCCTGAACCAGAGGCTGGTCAAAACACACATAAATACAACACAAGCTGTCTAGGCTGGTGGGAGGATAAAGGAAAAGACAGAAAGAAAGAAGAGATCGAAGGAAAGAACAGTTACAAAGGCGTGAAAAGATATAAGATAAAGGGCACAGATTGAGAATTAAGTCATTGGGGGACTGAACTCACGTTGATTTTATCCTGTGTGTTCATTCTGCAGGTGTGTGTGTGTCGATGTGTGCTTGGCAGGTGTGCATCTGCCTCTGAACACACTGACATTTTAATCACTACAGGATCTCTGTCCTTTCCCCTCCCATCTCTGTCTGCTCCCTCTTTATCTTCCCACATTGTCCTCCCATCTTCACCTGCACACTCTTCCTGCTCATTGCTCTGAGCAGGATCAAACTTTAATGGTTCAATCAACATTATTAAAGGGTAACTGATAATAAACGTCCTTTCTTTCACTCCTGGTGTTTCTCTCCTTGCGTCCAACCAGCCCGGAGGATGAGTTCTTTTACTTATGTGTATAATTAGCTCGTTAGGCTTGTTAACACTGTCCAGGCCCTGTCTATTCTCTCCAGGTTCTTTCTTTATCTCCGTGTGGCTTGTTTCTGTTCTTCATCTTCCCTCCCCTCCCCTCCCTGTGACATCTGCACCCCCTGAATAAATCTATTTTTCCTTCTTGTTGCGCCTGTGTTTTCTCTCGGGTATTTGGCCTTTTATCTTTTTTTTCTGATATTAATAAGAAGCCTCGCCCTGCGCTTCCTTATCGCTTCCCGCTACATCGGTAAGTCCCCTCTTCAAGCAAAACATTTCGACAAATCAGCCGCAAAAACTGCTACGCACCGAGCGCGCCCTGCAAGTTGGGCCACAAAAACTGTTCAATTCTCTCCCGCTGTGCAACAGAGCATAATGGCTGATGTAAACAGACAGTTTCATAGCAAAATACAGACTCTCATTATTGCAGTTTGGACCTGTGTGAGGCTCTCTGTAGTGCCATGCCCAATTACCTCGAATCAGTTCAGAGAGCAAACACAAACACTTCTAACACCAACCTGACAAAGAACATCCTCTTCAGGTAGACAGTGTGTGGAGTGTGCAGCAGGCAAGCATGGCCTAATTTAATCTGGCTATGAGCAGATAAGGGTGGATGATGAGAGGGATGTAGGTCATAAATGGCAAAGAAAACAGCAGAAGTTAGGTTATATAAACTCCAACTTCACTGTCTAAAGTCTCTGCGACATGCAAATTATTTGCAACTTGGCCAAATAACTATGAGGCATCCCTAAAATACACTGGACAGAAGCCTTACTGGAAAAGTTGCCAAAATGAAATATGCTTATTTTTTTCAGCCACACTTTAAGTACCCCCCTATTTAGCACTTCTAAGCAGTATGCTAACATTTAATGAATGGTTTCTAACACACTATAATGTATTCGTAAACAGATATGAGCATATTTTAAGTGCGAGCTATATTCTGAAAGAAGTCCTACTTAGAGAGGAAAGAGGAATCTGACTGTTGCTACACACGGAAACAAACTTAAAAAGCCACTTTCTCAAAATCCCATCTCTCTCTCTGACATTTCTTTCCTCCTTGACATTTTCTGCTTCTTTCTCTGCACTTGAATCTCTCTCCTGCTGCTCATAATCAATTTCCCTCTGCTGTACCTCTTTTCTTACCATCCTCCCTCTTTGTCTCCAAGCCTCTTGTCTGACATTGCCCTGTTTTAACCTCGTGCGCCCCACCGTGCGCTCTCCTCCAGCCAGCGCCTCTGCATGCATGTGGTGGGTGTAGTGTGTAATAGGATGGCACAGTAGGTGAGATTAAATTAGGCCAGTGTATGGGGATTACAACCCACTCAAAACCTGATCCCCTCCCATTCTCTGTAATCCAACCCTAATGAATATATCATGGCTGACACAGCAGATAAAAACCGCCTGCAAGAAACTGCAGTCACAACATCACGGAGACATGGAACGGAGACAAACACAGACAGACTGTTTACTTGCATCACCTGCAGTACTCCAGGATGCTGTGTCAGTTCAAGTGTGTCAGGATGCTCGTGCTTCATGCCCCATCTATTTCACTTATGCTCCATTCAAATGAAGTGTAGGTGTAGAGTGGGAAACAGCCAAGTGGAACAAGATCAATACCCTTAAATGTAAACACGGCAAATAAATAAGCCATTAGGTGGATTCAGAACACTCAAAGCGCACTGTGTTTGAGGAAAATGACATGTGCCACTCAGTCCATGCAAAGCAGTCGCATTCGTTTCAATGCACTTAACCCAATGCCTTCAGAACACAGCTTGTCTGCTTCCCTGACTCTTGACTCTATCAAACTGAGCAATGCTTCCTGTCTTATACTTAACCCTCCTGTTGTCCTCATTTATGGGCACCAAAAAATATTGTCTCCTTGTCTGAAAAAAAAAAAATCCCCAAAAATCAGCAAAAAAATTTCCCAAATTCTTGTAAATATTTTTCAAAAAATGAGTAAAAGCCTTCCAAAAAATATAAAAATATCTAAAGTGATGACATATATATCAGTAAGACTTCTAATATTTTCTTTAAGAACATTCACAAAAAATCAATTGATTTTTTTGTGAATGTTCTTAAGAAATATTTTCAACATTTCTTTTTTTCCCACCAAAAAATGTTCAAAGATTTCCCAAAAATGTTGAAAATGTGGACATCAGAAGTTTCACTGTGAAAATGTATATTTTTCCCCACATTTTCAAACTTTAAAACGGGTCAGTTTTGACCCGCAGGACGACACGAGGGTTAAGGAGACTGCTGGGGGATTCGAGCACCACTTCTCTCCTCTTTCTCTCTCCATACATTTGTACCACCACCGCATGCCGTTAACTTTGTGTCTTCCTTCTTGCCGTAGTTTTGTCCCTCTGCAGGTATCTGTGGCTGTGGAGATACATATTTTTGATCTGCAATTACTGGCTTCACCAACCTCCCAAGGATTTGTTGTTCTTTTATGAACCTGCCTGCCTTTTCCCTGCAATCCTTGCCTTTACTGTTGCCCTAACCAGTCGAGGCAGATGACCACCCTTCCATAGCCTGGTTCTGCCAGGGGTTTCCTTCTGTTAAAGGGGAGTTTTTTCATCCCCCTGTTGCCAAAGAGCTCTTCAATCTTTGAATTTGTTGAGTTTCTATCTAAAATATAATATTGTAAAGTCCTCCGCCTTCTATGTGAAGGGCCTTGAGAAGACTGCAGTGGTGAATTGGCACAAAATACAAACAACTGAACTGAACTGAAATGAGATTTAGCTAAAGATTTTATCAGTCCACGACTGAAGGACGAAGCTTAAAGTTTGAAAGCTGAAATGTTCTTCATCGTTGTGCTTCAACAGGCTGTAAACACTCCAGCACAGGCCTCGACAATGCAATCCGGCTCAGTCTTTCATGGAGCTAAAAGAATCATGTCAGCTACTTGCTTCAGTGCCAGAATGTAAATGTCCTTCATGACAATTCTCTCAGCTCTGGAGAACATTTATTTACAGCCACTGCAAAAAAATAAAAAATAAAAAATTAGTCATGAATATAACTCTGCGACAAATGCATCTAAAAGTATGAAGTATTGCCACTCATATTCTATTGACAGTCTACTGACTATTAGGACAAAACTGAGTAAAACTGTTTAATTTCCAAAGGGAAAAAGTGGGCTAGGAAGCAAAGTCATGCCAAGGACATTGAGAAACACTGTCCAGAGAGAAACTGACAAGAAAAACACAGAGCAGAGCTGAGGAATAAATTAAAGTATTGGAGAAATCCTGAGAAAACCTCGGAAGAACAGCATGATGCAACTTAAATCAGTGCGGCAGTAGCCTACAGAAATGAGATATACAACGCCCGAAGTTACTTTAAAAATGCAGCCGGCCTTTCAGCAACAAATCAATAAATTAGCAAACCAATGCTGCTGTGTCCAATTAATAATAAACAGCCCGTGAAATGTAATGAAAGCAAGGAATGAATGACACGTGAATTCCCCAAAGTGTCCCAATATGATCAGAGGGTCACAGATAGTGTCAACATTATCACATAAATATAAGAGCTTGTGTCATATTGAGCTAAGTTTGCTGGTGTGGAATTTCCCCAAAACAGTGAAACAACAGTTTGGCTGTGCTGTTGACTTTACTTTTACATCTGTAGTCATAAAAAAACATCGGCTGCTTTTCCACATTAAAAGATGTGAGAAAAATAAGGATCAGCTCCGGGGACATGGATGTAGATTCATAAACCAAACCACAAACTGGATATTTTCATCAGAAAGTACCGTATATGTAAAGGAAACTACTGAAAGACCATTCTGCATCAAGTATAATATATCATCTTTATAATTATGGAAGAAATGTTTCCTCAATCATTATTATTATTATTATTATTATTATACAATGCAACTTAAGGCTGTTTGTAATAGGCTACTACTGCTACCATAATTAGGAATAACAATGACGATTGATTACATTTAGTTTGATTTTGTGGTTAAACCCAGGGTTCACCTTAGTTTCTGGACTCTAGGCTTCAGTATTTTAAAAATGACTGAACCTTCTAGTGGAAAGAATCAGAGGTGAAATAAAAGCAATTTTCTGTGAATCACCAACTATAACTCAATTTTAAAGCCATTCAGAGTCCATAAAACTCACAGACTTACTTATTGTGCCTCAGCGATGTCACTCGCAGACTCTTTAACAAATGAAAGGCGCTGGCATTTGATGCATAATTAATTCATTTGTCTCACGCTGGCCGCTGTTAATGCCAACTTATTCACGTTCACAAACATCTGTGATCTGATCAACAGAAGACTCCATAGAGACGGACACATGCAGTGGGGAAACACACGAGACAGAGTGTCGCTGTAGTCTAATTATAGCCGCTGATGTGGACAATAAAGCCTCTTTGATAGAGCTGACAGAGGTCCAGGAGAAGTGACGCTATAAGGGGATTTCTCTGCGGTGCTGAGACAAAGATGCAGTTTTGAGAGACAGAAAAAAAGATGAGACGACATCAGGGAGGCAAAGAGATGCAGTTTCATATCTCCCCTAATTTATATGCAATGTGTTGCTTTATAGCTTTGCTGCTTTCCAGTATGCTTCTTTACACTACACACTGAAGAAACCGATTTCACTGGTTTATTTTTTTTGCACAATAATAATGAAATAAAGTGATAAAGAGTGTTTTTTCTTAAATTCCCTCATTTAAAGATATTATGTCGACAATATCTGAGGCCTCCAGTTCGGTTATTGGTTTGGCAGTAATTAATTTCTCTGCCGGTTTCAAGTAATATCCACTACGGGGTTCCAGTTTTGTAATTCTAACTGCCAATATCATATTTGTTACCGCGGGGAATTCGACAATTTCTCCTCTCCCATACCATCACCTCTGAAAGCTGTAATAAGGTAATTCACTCTGCCAAATTAAATTCATTTCCATACATGACGCCTCTATTTGTGCCCCGGTCTCCATCGCACGTTCAATTTTTGAAACAGGGGTTGGATTTATGAGTCTTTGTCTGAGAGCCTCTTTCTGGGAAGAGTAATAGAAGCTTCAGTCATTATTTTGATTAAGACCCCGATGTGGTTTTTTCCGTCCACTGCATGAATACTGATATGACAAGTAAAGTCAAGACAAGAAGAAAGAAACACAGAGGCGGCTGAAGGAAATGGAATTTGTCAGTTGAAAGGCTCATTCTGTCTGTCTGTCTGTCTGTCTGTCATGACACTGTGGCAGTTCTCCTCCACTTAGTCTCATCTTCCATAACAGCCTTCAGATGTATTTGCCACCTCAATACCATCCCGCTGCGTTTAAAATCAGTCCCCTCCATCGCTGGCTTTCCAACCCTTTGAACCTCATCTCACCTCTACAAATTTCAATCTCCCCATATTCCTGGCTTCCTTCACTCCTCCTCAATTCTCTATTATCATTTACCCGCGGCTGGCCTGTCAATCCCTGTGACCCTTAGCTCCCTAAATCACCACAATGTATTCGCCACCAAACCCTGACAGCATGTCTACAGGATCCCCTACTTGACACCCAGAGAGCTGACTCCCATCTGCACAGTCTAAATCAAACAGCCTCCGAGAAGCTGCAGCTGGAGGAGGGAGGGCCTCAAGTGTGTGTGTGTGTGTGTGTGTGTGTGTGTGTGTGTGTGTGTGTGTGTGTGTGTGTGTGTGTGTGTGTGTGTGTGTGTGTGTGTGTGTGTGTTGGGGTTGATGGGAACTCTCCATCTTGACAGCATCCTGAAGGTGCACTTGGATCCGAACGCCGAGCTGTGCACACTCGCGGGCACGGCATGGAAAAGACACACTCGAGCTGGAAGATCACTCAGGGGAGTTCGCTTACAAGCCTTTGAATCATGCGCCTGTGAGTTTGTAACTTCACAACTGTGATTCTCAAAGGAGGATAAAGAGGAAAGCAGACATGAAAGTGTTATTGTTGACACTTCTGTCTAAGAGATAGTTTTCCCTCTTAACCCTTATTTTACCCCCGCCGCTGCTTTAATGGCTGAATCCCTCAGAAAGTGATGAACGCAGTCTTTGATCAGCAGCAGACGCTTAAGTAATCAGGCCAGGGAGGCAACATTGGAGAATCTTTAATTTGGCGCACTGCAACAGGATCTCGGCGGTGTGTATTTGCTGGGCGGTTGTTTGTGCTACAGAAAGTGTGCGTTACAGATGTGTTTATGTTTGTGTGCGCTCATGCATTTGCGTTTGGCGTCCAGGATGGCTGACAAAGATGCCCTCCAGCTATAACAGGTGGCTGAAGAGCCAAAGGCCGGAGCTTCACTGCTCTATCCTGGAGTTGCTCCGAACCAGCAGACTGCGAGCAGATCACTCCTCTCCTCCTACACAACACCAGCTCTCTGCTTCAACTGGAGGACCAAAGGCGTTTGGAAACGGGCCAGTCTCTGACATTATCATCCCAAAATAATTACAGCTGAAGTAGAAATACATGTGAGCAGGGTTTTACCTTCACTTCTACCGATTATCTTCACCATCATAATCAGACTGATTATCTCTGAATAGAACGTCTTGAAATCTTTGCTCGTCATTCATGTGGTTCTTTCTTTTGCTTCAGCACATTCCTCTCTTGTGACCTTTTCCCTTTTCTGGATCCTGGTTGCTTCTCCCTCACTGCTCCTTTCAATAGCTATAGCAGTGAACGTGCATCAAATGAAGCAAAGTGCTTTGCTTTTCAAAAGCAAGTCCACCTTTCTCTCCTTCACCTTCCCCTTATCTTATTTTATGTTGCTTGCACCATCCTCCCAAGCTTTTCCATTGCAGTCTCTCTCTCCTCACATAAATCCCCGTTTCCATCCATCTCTTTGATGGAACAGCTCAATTAAGCAGCAGCGTCAGAGGGGAGATTACATTCTGCACCATACTGTAGCGAGGGTAATCATAGACTCTGAGTCTGGCTACTCTGACAACACCATCACTGCAGCTCCAAGCGCAGCGGAAGAGATCCGGCTGCCCCTGCCATACAAAGCTGACTGCATTAAATAGTATGATAATGTGACCAGCAGTGGGTCTCTGGAGCATCGCTGCCATGGAGAGGATCCACACACACACTCATTCACTCCAACATGCCCTCTTCTGCAGCAGCTGTATCGTGATCTATTGTGTGAATGTGTGCAGCGCAGTATGTTTATGGATGTTGTACAGATGGTAACAAGTCATTGTCAGGCACACTGGCTTCCCTTCCCTCCAGTCCCACGGCTGGGTTCATCTGGGACAAGCTGCAGGCTACTGAGGCATGCAGACAGAGGGAGCAGGTTCACTACATCACTAGAACACACATGCACCGGTATGATCTGAGCAGATATTTTTAATTATTTATATTAAAAATTGCATTTCTGTGAGCCCAGTCACATCCTTGTGCATGATATGTAACCCACAAAACACCAGTCATGCATTAACAGCCTCCAAATGGAAGAAGCTCGCCGCCTTCAGCAGCTGCTTCTGGCAACACAGCTTTTCTACATCATTAACACAACTGGGGGAACATCCTATTTCCTCGGGTGTGGAAACTGATGTCTACCAGGCCGCAGTGGGTGACAGCAGGCATCTGTGTGGCATTCAGCCAGGTGAGTGCCTCCTTTTCATTGGCACACCTCCACAGTCTGCTGTGCTCGCTGCCCCACCCTGATTTTCATTCTGAAATCTCCCTCAGTGTAGATATCTCTCTCGCTGCCTGTCTCCTGTTGATATCTGAATCTCCCTTTCTGTCTTTCCTCCCCCTCCCAGTTCTTTTTCTGCCTTTCTGCTTTTATTTCTTTCCTCCAAAGTTGAGATTACCCGGCTCTGTGTCACTGCCTTGGCAAAACAGACCCACTGCAGCTGCAGGAGATAAGATTGGTAGACTAGAAAATTGTTGTAGTCTGCTCCGCTGTGTCGTTGGCCGCCACAGCTGAGTCTCATCCTGCACATCAATGTAAATCACAGCAGCGCATTGCAATCACGGGCTGTACTTAACATTAAGCCACGAAGCTATTAGCTGGGGGAGGGGAATGTGGAGAGAAAATAAATATTCATATTAAAACAGCAAAGCAGAAAGGAGGAAACAGCAAAGCGAAAAAATTGACAAATTACTCCCAGTTTGCAGAACATGCACTGATCATTACTGCAGCACACTTTCAATATATTTGCATTATATGTTTGGCACATTAGGTAGGATGTTGTGAATGCACTGTGATACAACTGATTTAAAGTGTAGTTCAACACACTTAAAATGCATAAATGCCTTTCAATCATTATTGCACCTTGTGTTCTATTGACACAAATCTCAACTTGGGTCATATCAGACAGCAAAACAAAGTAAACATAATTAATATATTGACATGATGACCAGTGAAGGGTTCAGTGAGGTACAATCAGCACTACTGTATATTCAATATTAATGTCAGAGGAGACCCTGTTGCATGCACTGCACTGAATGCTCGAGCAAGAAAAACCTACAGAACCACAAGAAAAGAATATTTCTCTAGAAGTATTTTACACCAACAGGTTACCCACAACACCTGGCATTAATTCTCTATTTTTCTTTAAGCATTTTAAAATAATCCGGTGTCACAGTGTTGTAAAATTAACCACCATCACCTCATTTTTGACACACTAAGTGTGTTCCATTAACTGTCATTTTATAGTTTTCGTCAACATTAACACACCTGCTGGCAATCTGATTCATTTTCAGAGAAAAGATATTTAAATAAGAAGCCGTTAAACTGATTTACATGAACCAGATCGTCCTCTTTTACCACCAGTGGAATACGAGGCAAAAGGTGCAATTCCATAACAAGCCACCTCCACCTAACAGCCTAATTAATCCTCTCCCCAGCTCACTGCTGCTCTCTCTACATCCAATGACAAACTGTTCATCTCATCGCAGAAACATCCTCTTACCTCCGCAGTTTCCTCCGGCAACTCCTCGCGTCTCCCCCTTATTTCTTTTTTCCACTCTCTTGTCCTTATCTACTTGTGCTGCCTTTTCTTCCTCTTCTCTATGAAATTGATTGTGCCCCTCTCTGCTGATGCTGCAGTGATAGAAAAACACACCCTCCTCCGGCCGCGCTCCCTCTCTCCCTCCCTGACTCTCATTGGCTGCCTGTTAGAGGTGACATCACCCTTCTTCTTCTCTGCCTGCCTCCCTCCTCCCCCTTGTTCCCTCCCTCACTCTCTCCTCCTCACCTCACTCTCTGTGGATTCTGACCATTCCTTTATTGTGCCCCCCCCATCCTTCTTCCTGTCCTCTATCTATTCCCTCCTCCTCCTCCCTGTATACAGTCAGGATTAGCGGGTCCAGGCAGCTCCTTTTACTGCCCACATATTCATCCAAGCAGTGCCAAGAATATTAATGCATATTGTACATTAGCATAAAGCACATGGCCCTTCAGCACTTCTTCCCCTTTTCTCCTCCTGCACTATTCCAGGAGCTAATTGGCTGCAAAGGTGAAGTAATGGTCGTGTGAGCGTTTTGTGTTGGTAATCTCAACGCTCCACTGGGCTCAGCTTGCGTTTATAAGCGCTTTTTAATTCATCGCAGCACTAAGACTTCGACTGGGCGTCAGTTCATTATAGTCTAATCACAGGCATGACTGGGACGAATGTTACGTAACGCTGGTGAATAAAAATGTGTCAAGAATCACTATCGTCTCCTATCAGAGTCTGGGGGTGGGCCAGAGATATGCAGAGATGCGCTGATTTCAGGGTAATAAAGGGCTGCGTAATCCAGGGCTGTCTGGCTGTGTTTGTTGTTGTGACAAGATAACACAATTGGAAAATGTCACTGGGTGGTCTGTTGTTTGACACGCTTTTTATGTGCTTAGTATGAATATATGTTTCAGTCAGTCATCTTTGTTTCCCTCCAGCTCACCCAAAAATAACACAGAAACACAAAATGTTCTTCTATTTGCTTTCAGAGCTCTGCATAAACTGCAGCTTTATATTTTAAATCATCCTCAGTCCCTGTTCTGTCTTCAAAACCCCTTTAGATTCACTAAACAATTACTCCTCTCAATTTCACACTCAAAACTGACTGAAAGTTTTCATTTGTCGCCTGCAGAGCAGTTTACCCCTCGCTGCTTTACGATCTCTCTCACTGCCACTGATATTTTATTCTGTTAGATTTAATTATTAGTCTGCAGCCAGCAAGCAAGTGAGAATAAACGTTGTAAAAAACAATAAATAGTAACTGCATTGCTTTGAGTTCTAACAGTCATTTCTGTGGCTATACGGTTGCTTTTATTATGTGTTTCAGGGCACTTTGCACCTTGGGAACTGTTATTTTCAGAGTGGCTTTAGGAATGGTCAGTGACAGGCTATCCAAAAACTGTTGACCTCGTTCATTACAATTTAGTCCTAAACAGAGGTTCGTGGTCTCCAGAGGATTAAGCCTGTTGACGTTGAAAAAATCACAATTTAGCACAATGCTCCCATATACTTGCACTACATGTAGCCTCACAGAGCTGCTTGCTGTGAACTTGTGAAAGCTTCTCAAATTATCTCACAATTTTACTCATCTAATTATACCTTTAACCTCACTGCAGAACACAAAGACATACTTACTTCTGTTGTACAGTTAGCAGTCCTGACCCTTCTGAAAATACACCGTCGCCTATATACAGGTGAATTTGGTTCGAGTTCCTGAAATAAGAGAAGACAAAAAACAGATTGGAGTTAGAAGCACACAGACAGGAGGACAGTTTCACACTCACTCCACATTTGTTCCTAAAAATAAAGCTCAGGTAAATGGGGCAGCGCTGTGTCCAGTCAATAAAAAAAACAAAAAACTCCTGTTCCCACTGAGCTGCTATAGTTGTTCTTTGTGTCTCTCCAACCTAAAGGGTGCCAGCGTGCCCATCTGCCATTGGTGCCCGAGGATCTGCCAGACATTCAGACAAAAGCTGCTACAGCAGCAGACAGCATGGGAATAATGATTGATGACGCTAGTTAGGTGAGAACCTCTGCCATTATTCTCAGGAGGAGCCGAAGAAAAGGCTGAGAGGCCAAGGTCAAAACTGTGGCTGGTCGGATGCCAGGAGTGGAGACAAAAAACTGAGCCAAAGACTGGAGAAGAACATGAGGCGGACATGGTGATGTTGGAAATAACCTGGAGTCAAATGCAGCTCATTTTTGCATAGAAGAAATGAGAAAACCACTGAGATCTTTGACCTGAAATTTCAACACGCATTTTACAAGGATGCCCAACACTGGTTCGTCTCATCTTTACAGGAAGGAATTAGGATTTAATGCGATTCACAGTCTGATCCGCTGACTCAGTTCATCTCTACAGCTTCTGTCCAGACCGAGCTCTTAAAACAAAAGCAAACACTGGAATATTCCAAAGGCAGCTGCAAGTAGATGGAGGAAAATTAGCAAACAGCTCATAGGAAGTCTCACTCAAGCCAATCAATAGAGACAATGCCTTTCCTGTCTCTTTCTAATTGTTTCACCCACTCATAGGTAAAGTTTCATGTTAACCCTCCTGTTGTCTTCATTTACGGGCACCGAAGAATATTGTTTCCTTGTCTTAAAAAAATTTCCAAAAATTCCAATAATCCTTGTAAATATTTTCAAAAAATGAGTAAAAATCTTCCAAAAAAATCCTAAAAATATCTCAAGTGATTAGATATATATCAGTAAAACTTCTAATATTTTCTTTAGGAACATTCACAAAAAATCAACCAAAATCCAGTGAAGCTCGCTGTATGTTGGTTGATTTTTTTTGTGAATGTTCTTAAAGAAACATTTTAAACATTTTTTTTTCACCAAAAAATGTTCAGAAATTTCCCAAAAATGTTGAAAATGTGGACATCAGAAGTTTCACTGTAAAAATAGATTATTTTTCCCACATTTTCAAACATTAAAACGGGTCAATTTGACCCGCAGGATGACACGAGGGTTAAAGATACTCGAGCAGGAGAACAAATCCACCTCCTTGACCTTTGCAGTTTAAACTCATCTGTGAGGAGACTTTTTACCTCAGCTGTCACTCATCACGTCATGCATTCCGGCCGGGCCTTCGCTCAAAACCATTCGACTGTGAGAGACTTCTCACTTGCCCTTGCAAAAGCTCTCTGCTCATTTTCCTTCCTCCCAACTCGACTGTAAGTGAGTCAGCTGGCAGACTGGAGGGAGAGATGGAATGATATATGAGGAGGAAGACAGGAGTTGGAGAGAGGTGGGGGGAAGGAAAGGTTATGAATGAACAACTTAAAGCGTGCAGTTGCAGGAAAAAAGGATGCAGTCAGCAAAAGACAGAAAGAAAGAGGGAGAGAGAGGGAGACAATTCCATCAGCTTAAAAAGCAAAGAGACAGAAGCAATATAGTAAATGGCTGCAGTGTTGGAATGGAGGTTCAGAGAGAGAGAGAGGAAAAGAAGGGAACAGTGTGTCATCAAGGAAGGCGTGGTAGACACAAAAATATATAAATATGTACAGGCAGGTATGAGAAATTGACAGAGACTATGTTATGTCCTTGAAGGTCTTATAGCTGGAAAAGGAAAGTAGAGCAAACGCTGTAAAATCAGCCATTATGCACAAATAAATGAGGTTAACAGGGGGGAAATAGAAGAGGCACAAAAGATCAGTTTTACAGCAGACAGCTGGCTACAATAGAGGCCTTATCGGCTAAATAAAAGAAGGTCATAAATACATCAATGAAATGTTAAATCTCAGTGTTCATCCCTAAGAAATGTGCTTGTGACAAAAACATCTGTACTGTGGTGTTTTTGATTTCTTCATAGTTTATGGGAAACCAGCGAGGTCTTCCAAAAATATTCGAGTTACAAAACACTTCAGGGAAAGAGAGGAAGAGAGAAGTGATGGGAATTTCACCATAAGTTTTATCACGTGCATAATTACAGAAATAATGTCTTAAGCTCCAAAAGCGAAAGTTTCCTTTTTTAATGCTTTTCAGCATTAAATCATGGTCAAAATAATTCACCTTTCTGGACAAGAATTTACCCCCCATAAAGGCTCTTTCATGTCAAAGTGAAAGATTTCTGCTAAGTAATATTAATTGTTTAAAAATGTAAACTGTAAAAGTGATAGCAGAAGTTTTCCCCTCATTTAAAGTGGCTCACCTAATTCAACAGAGTGCAGCTGAACAGTCCTAGAAGTCAAACAATTAGTGAAATGGACGAAGCAAAGTGAAAGCCACAGCTGAAAAAATCTAATCTGATTAAAGAATCTTCTTCCAGTTGTCTTCAGCATCTCCCACATGCCTTCTGGTGAACTCTAGATTTAATAAGAGCTTTTCTAAACAGCAACTTTTGCGTTGCCACTTTTCTATAACACATCAACTGTTGGAGAACAGAAAACAGACTCTCCCATTTCAGCTGCTGAAGCCTGTAACTCCTTCAGAGGAGTCATAAGTGTCCTGGTGGCCTCCTTCACTAGTTTCTTTCTTGCAGTCACTCAATTTTTGAGGAAAATCTGCTCTAAGAAGATGTACTCATGTGCCATATCCTTAAATTTTTTAATAATGGATTTAACTGCACTCTGAGGGACACATTCACTGCACTCAGATGTTCTACATTTCATGAATTGTATAACTTTGAACATGAATTCACTAGACTCGAGTCATTTTAAAGGAACTTGGGTCAACATATAATTGCGGAATTTTTTGTATCATAGTTGACATTTTTGCTGTTTTCAGGCCTAAAATCAACATGGCTGCCTATAACCAAACACCACATGGTATTTTTACACAAAGATTCTGCTAAATATTATATAAACAATTGAGTACAATTGAAATTTATTTCTAAAGATATTGTAGTAAACCTGTTGACATGCCATAAATCCACACTTGACTCACACACTACTTTATATTAAATAACTCAGAAAGCCTTGGAGTCTGGCCAGACTTTTCTTCAGGAGGAAATGACATCATGTGGAGCAGGTCATGTGATCTGGAATTAACACACTTCCTTTAGAGGTGTTTTTGTAATGGGTAACTTAGTTGAAAGTGATTTCTGGGACACAGATACAATTTGTTATTTTCCATATAGAATTTGATATATTGTCAAAAAAGAAATATCTGTCATGATTATCTGAATTTAATAAAAAGAACACAATCAAAACTATTTTTGAATAAACTAATTTATTATTGTTTAGCTAATTAGAAGGTGGTTGTTATTAAATTTGAACAGTTATTTAGTTGACATTTTAGTGATATCCAGTCATTTTTTATTAATACGTGATTGTTTCCATAATAAATAATTATGTAATTTGTAAAGACATGATCATAATGAACATAAAAAAACATTATTTTTTTTTACTTTTAATAAAAATGTATGCAAGAAATATACCATGGACTTGAAAAGTCTCTCAATTATACATTGACCCACTTGATAATACATTACCTTATTATACATTATATATTTTAAATTAATTCACATTACTTGGTAGAAACCTATTATCACTTTGACATTAAAGAGTCTCTTTTTTTACGTTTTTGTCCAAAAAGCTAAATTAAATTGATAATGATTGAATGTTAAATAGAAATTTAAAAAATAAACCATACAAAGTGAGGTAAACACATTTTATAGGGACTATAAACTGAATATGTTTGGATTTTAGCTCAGCTATATGAAGACTTATTGACATGTAACAACATGAAAAGTCACAGATGGAAATAATAAAATGATTCCTTGTATTCCATTGAGCTGCTTCAGTTTCGGGGTTGAGGCACTGTGCGTGTAATTGTAGACAATAAACATAATAAATGTAATTTTAAAAGATGTCTTATTATATGGTATTCCTGGAGTGTGCAGGCCGCAGGGTTAAAAGAAAGAGTCGGACAGCTAAAACATGTTGAAAATGTTGAGTAGTCGTGAGAAGGAGTCACAGAGAGTGACAGAAAAAGGTGAAAATGCAGCAGTGAGTCAACAGTGTGTGGGGGGAATAGAAAAGTAGAGTTGATGTGACAATTTTGCAAAAAGATAGAGAGAAAGAGGTGACAGGCAGAGATCGAGAGAGCAGTGGGCAGTCAAAACTAGATTTAACAACAACTCTGTTTCTCCTACGCTGCACGGTTGCTGGGCTGCTGAAGTGGCCGGCTTTTGGAGATCCATTGATCCAGTTAAAGTCATTAGGTGGCCAGAAGGTCAGCCAGCTGTCCCGACCTGGCGTTAATCACTCGCTAATTGAAGGGAAATGACTCTGATTTAGTTTCCTGCCGTGCTTAGAGTGGCCCGGCTGCTAGATATGACCAGCACTTCTATCACCAGAACTCATTAAGCATGTTAACTGGATGTAAATAGCAGCGAATCAGCCTCAGACAAACAACGTGCAGCACACCAAAGGTTAGAGCGCCGTCAGAGATAAGACGTTGTTGTTACCCAGGAATCACAATGAGGGCGGTCAGTCGAAACGGAAATGGCAATTTGCTGCTTATGTATACTCAAATTCTCGTCACTGATATTCAAATTGAGGTTTTGCATAGAACTTGTCACGGTGCAACCAGTGTGCCATGTTGTTCAAGCAAAGGAATCACTGGGGTGTTTCCCTGTTAACCCTCCTGTTGTCTTCAATTACCGGCACCAAAAAAATATTGTTTCCTTGTCTGAAAAAAATCCAAAAATTCAGCAAAAAAAATTCCACAAATTTCTGAAAATTTGCAAAACCTTCAGGAAGAAAATTTCAGTAATTCCTTAAAAGTTTTATTTTTAAAAAATCCCCCAAATTTGTCAAGAAAATTCTTGTAAATATTTAAAAAAAAATAAGTAAAAATCTTCAAAAAAAATCCTAAAAATATTTAAAGTGATATCAGTACAACTTCTAATATTTTCTTTAAGAACATTCACAAAAAAATCAACCAAAGTCCAGCAATTTTTTTTTTACATTTCTTTTTTCCACCAAAAAATGTTCAAAAAAATTCCCAAAAATGTTGAAAATGTGGAAATAAAAATATTTTTTTCCCACATTTTCAAACTTTAAAACGGTTCAATTTGACTCGCAGGACGACACACGGGTTAAAGCTTTCTTTCTTCCAAAAATCAAAATGACCATTTGCTCTCCTTTATCGTCTATTACAATCCACCATGCAGGAATTACATCACCCAGTGGTGTGCAGTGTAATGTGTTAGCCATGAGAATATCACCAAGAGGAGATCTTTTTCCCCACTGTGAGCTTCTCCATGTTCTATTTACAGATAAACAAGCTGTTTATTACAGACGGAGCTATTAAATCCTCCTGCAGTTATTGCCTCCTGCCGTACAAGACTCAGCGGATCAACGATATTACTTCAGCGAATGATAACCTTCAGCAGTTGACCGCATTATGTGATCTGTAATGTGACGGGGCTGAATTTCATGCAGTGGCTCGTCTCCTCTGAAATGCCACAAGGTGCTCACTGCTGTGCCACTGAGGAGAGGTGAGGGGCGAAGCTTAAAGGGGAAGGGGATCTGCAGATGCATCGTGGTAGATAGATAGCCACCACAGAGCACGGAGGTAATAAAGACTATGACCTTTACAGTAGACAAACTGTCACTTCGAGTTTGGCTCCGGACTCTGTGGTCTTCCTGCTCGTGTCTGTGACCAAAGGCCAGCCTACGTGCACCCACCTGAGCCCAACTTTTCCCAACAGCTGACTCTCCACTTCGTCCTAGAGGGAAAAAGAAACACAGATGAACAAATATATATATATATATATATATATATATATATATAGGAGAGATTTCTCACTGCGTGGGGAACTGCTCCTCTGTTGAATTTTCCTCCTCCTTGGACGGCGTCCTCACAGGCAGAGGCGAGATAGCAGCTTAATCAGGAGGTGATGACAAACCGGACACATTCACAACAGCACATAACACCCTCACCAACCCGTCACACTGCTGTCAAAACTGAGGGCTGCTCCTGTCCACCTTGATATGTCAAAGCCTCTCCTTCATCTATACATTTGGTTCACAGAGTTCACGCACTGTTTGCTGCGAGAACCTTCGAAAGAGGGGTGGATACTTCTGATAGCTATGAACTTTTTCCACAGAAGCCTTTTTGACATGTCACAGCAGGAAAACTACACCCCAGTACAAAGGCTTTTTGCTGCATTAATGTGGAGAAACAATGCTATCAGAACAGCGGCTTTAAATTGCATTCTCCTGCAGATTAACATTATTGATTATGAGTGTGAACCAGGCCTCACTTTTTTCTCCCAGTGATTTGGAGGATCATGAGACTCTTGACTGAGAAAGAATTGGTTGATGACTCCTGCAAAGAAAGGGTTAAGCACCATCATCAATTCTCTTCAGTATAAATATCTCTCTAGCTAATTAGAAACATTAAACCAATTACTCTAATGAACTGATTTGGTCCCGTCACCCATTCTGGCTCTGTGCTAAAAAAGCTTTTTATCATTTTGCTCTGTGAGCGCCATAATGTTGTGATTTATTCCAGAGCGGCTGAAGACAGCAGCAGTAAAATGTATTAGGCTGAGAGCTTTCTGGCTCATACACAAAGTAGTCAGTATTAATGAACTCCACCAGCCTTCATTTCCTCCTCAGCCCCACTATCACTGATGAGGAGGGATCACTGTTATTGGTGCACTTTGTTTACCAAGAGCAGGATATTTTCTTGAAGCAGCCGCCACACACAATCTGCTTGATCTCTGGTGTCTTTTTAACCCTCCTGTTGTCCTCATTTACGGGCACCAAAAAATATTGTTTCCTTGTTTGAAAAAAAAAAAAAAATCCAAAAATTCAGCCAAAAAATTCCCCAAATTTCAGAAAATTTGCAAAATGTTTGGGAAGAAAATTCCAATAATTCCTTAAAAGTTTCCCTTAAGTTTTATTTTTTAAAAATCCACCAAATTTGACAAGAACATTCTTGTAAATATTTTTTTTAAAAATGAGCAAAAATCTTTCAAAAAAAATCCTTAAAATATCTAAAATGATTACACATATATCAGTAAAACATCTGATGTTTTCTTTAAGAACATTCACAAAAAATCTACCAAAATCCAGTGAAATTTGCTGGATTTTGGTAGATTTTTTTGTGAATGTTCTTAAAGAAACATTTTTTAAACTTTTTTTTTTTTTTACCAAAAAATATTCAAAAATTTCCCAAAAATGTTGAAAATGTGGACATCAAAAGTTTCACTGTGAAAATACATTTTTTCCACATTTTCAAACTTTAAAACAGGTCAATTTTGACCTGCAGGACGACACGAGAGTTAATTGCAAATCAAAGGCTCAACACAGCAACAGATGCTCACAGAATATGCAAAGCAAGTGTGGCCAATGGGAAACGGAATCCGTGCTTCATACATGACAAGGGGTGGCCAGCCAGTGCACTGTAAAACCAGGTCTTACTGTGGGGTCTGAAATCCCTGCATGACAGCGCTGTAATTTCATTTATCACGCCTCAGCACGCACCAGATCAGACACGGACGCTCCCCATTCTGCCACCGGTGTGAAGGTTTCCAACGGGAGCCGGGATGGGGGAGGGTCAAACAAGCGGCTACAGAAACACTGCTGGGTGGGTTCACTTCGATTTCCACTGTTGTACGGGTCCTCATGTGGAACAAATTCAGCACGCAAGAGCAGATGAAAGAAGGTGGATACACGGGGGATGATTGAGGGGAAAAGGGAACGACAGGTGCAGACATGCGAGGGCTTCAGCGGAGGAGCAGGGAGGCAGAACAAATACAAGTATTCTGTAACACTGGGTTTTGTGGCTTCACAGAAAGTAATTAGCTTTAAATCCCCCGGTGGCATTTAAGATTTTTCTTGATGAAAACAAGGATTGTTAAGAGAAAATTTAATCTCAGTGTTTAATCCTAAGAAATGTGCATGGCGGAAAAGCATCTCTGCTGTTGCGACACTAAAGTCCCTCGTCTGTCTTTGATTAAAACCCTAAAAACTCATCTCTGTGGATCAAAGACATATATTTAGAAACCGAGTTTTCTCCAGAAAATAATCCCTTCATGGCTCAAAATGGCTTAGAAGTAACTCCACACCAGTTCTTCCTCTAAAATGTGAAGCTCTGTGAGGTCACTGCTTCTGTCCCCATCCACCCTTTCCTGGTTACTGCAGCTCGAGCACACCAGCTCACCTCGATTCTGCTCAAACACAGTCTGTTTTACATTTTTGCAAACTGGTGTATTAGAGTAATTGTGCGAAGGGCGAATGAACCAGGTCATGTACAGGGCTACTCTTGAAAACAGTCTTCTTCCATCAGCTGGAAAACTCTTTCCTGCCTCCAGTGACTGGATTTTCCAGCAAGACAATGCCCCTTATCACACGGCAAGGTCAGTTAAAGCCTGGATGGAGAACCAGAACATTGGAACCATGCCCTGGCTGCTCAATCACCAGATCTAAATCCAACTAAAAACCTGTGGAAAATCATCAAATGTGAAATGAAGACCCACAAGCCCAAAAACAAAGCAAACTTGTTAGAATTAGTGCAACAGGAATGTGCTGCTGTGACAGCAGAACAATGTCAGAAGCTGGTGGAGAGCAGCCAAGATGTATGACTGCAGTCATCAGAAACAATGGTTATGCAATCAAAAACTAACTCCTGTGTGTATTAATATTTTCAAAAAATGAGTAAAAATCTTCCAAAAAATCCTAAAGATATCTAAAGTGATTACATATATATCAGTAAAACTTCTAATATTTTCTTTAAGAACATTCACATAAAAATCAACCAAAATCCAGCAAAATTTGCTGGATTTTGGTTGATTTTTTTTGTGAATGTTCTTAAAGAAACATTTTTAACATTTCTTTTTTTCCACCAAAAAAATGTTCAAAGATTTCCCAAAAATGGTGAAAATGTGGACATCAGAAGTTTCACTGTGAAAATATTTTTTTCCCACATTTTCAAACTTTAAGACGGGTCAATTCTGACCCACAGGACGACACGAGGGTTAAACAAAGAATATCACCTGCACCTACTGCATTCAGGTGTTCTTTCAAAAGCCATCTCTGTGGATCAAAGATACACGATTGTTCAGAAGTTTGGGGTCACTTAGAAATGTCCTTAAGCATTTTTTAGCTGGAAACAGCTGATTTTTAATGTCATATTCCAGCAGCCATCACTCCTGTGTTCTAATGCTACATTGTGTTAGCTAATGGTGTTGAAAGGCTAACTGATTGTTAGAAAACTCTTGTGCAGTTATGTTAGCACATGAATAAAAGTGTGAGTTTTCATGGAAAACATGAAATTGCCCGAGTGACCCCAAAATTTTGAACAGTAGTGTATATATTTAGAAAACTTATTTTTTCATGAAAATAATCCCTTCATGGCTCAGAATGGCTTAGAAGTACCTCCATACCATTTCTTACTCCATAATGTGCAGATCTGTGAGGTCCCTATTTACTGTAGCTCAGGCACACCAGCTCACCTACATCCCTGCTCACACACACTGAAAATGTTCTTTTCTTTGCACATTTAATCCATTTCTGCTTCTTAATGTTCCATGAAATTAAACAAAGACTGTCAGCTGCACCTGGAGCTGTCAGAAGTTCACATCTACTGTCCTCTGTGTTGTAAAAATAAAGCGACCTAAGCCAGGTGCACTGATAAAAGCCTTTGTTGGTTGCTGTGAGACCTTAAAGAGCATATTTACCTGGTGTTCTGGTGAAGCAAACATTTCTGCTTTCAGGGACGGAGGGGTCGTGGACAATGATCCTGCAAATAGAGAGAGGAGTGTGCAAAAACGCAAGGGTTGTACCAAATGGTGGAGTCAAAGGAAATGTTGCAATAGTCACTTTAAGACAAGGACTGGTCTAGACTTGTCCTAAATCAGTCAATCAGCTGAAAATTCTTTCCTGCTGTGACAATGTATGCAATATTTATTGTGGCGGTTGGAGGTTTTTTTTTTTTTTTTAAATCGGATCTAAGTTGATTTCCAAACACATGAACATACTCACCATATGGGCAGGCTGTGGTTTAAGTTGTCTTCAAGGAAAGAAGAACCTGCAAAATGCTCTTTCATTTTCATTTATAGCATGCAGACATCACTGAAAAGAAATCAGCCTTTCAAAACAATCCCAGATGCTATTTTCTATTGAGGATCCAGTAGTAAATAAAACGTCCAAGAACCAGCACTTAAATTCAGACTTAAGTTGGTCGTACTACAGAAATTAACTTGTTTCTATGCAGATTAGGTTTTACTAAATATTCAAACCCACTAATTTCCACGTTTGTTAGCCAAGTAGTTGACTGAAACTGACAAACTTGCCAAGAAGCTTTCAGGATGAAGAAATAAAACATTAAGTGAACTTATCAGACATTAAAATTTTGCTTCATGACATTTCCTCTACATTTTACAAAAATAAGCGGTGCAGCTGCCTGGCTAAATGACTAGACAGGGTTGATCAGGTTAATGCAATTGAATATTTCTCCCTCTTGCTCTAGTTTACATGAATACTAGATTTAAAAAAAAACAAAAACAAAGTCACACCCGCATTTACAACGGATTGGCAGTCATTGTTGAACCTAGTAACGTACTTATTTTACTGTTTTGCAGATTCTTTTGTGCAGAACACCCAGGTTTCACATTACTTTGACTTTACTAGCCGAGGTATTTAGTTTTAATGGTGCAATCCAATTAACAAATTAATTAGAAACCGTGCCAGAGCGACTAGTATCTTTGAAAGGGCTTCGCAAACACAAGAATTTAACGGTTTCAACCCAAATCCCTGTTAGTCCCGACTTCAAAACTAGACACAGAGGCGGATTAAAGCTTCATCTTCAGTCTTTTTCTAATCAAAACAAAGCCAAGGAATGCTTTTCTTACAGCAGACTTTCCTTTTTTTGCTTTGAAAACAGGAGCACAGGTGAAACTAATTTCATTTATGGCGTTTTTTTTCTTCACATTTTCAATTACAGCTGTATTTTTCTCGCAGCCCAAAACGTCTCCTGTGAGCAGATGAAACCTGTGAGAACGCCACGAAATGAAAATCAACGCAGCGCTGTCATCTTCATTTCATCAGCGACGAAAAGACGGCGAGAGGAGACGCTGTGGGCTGTGAGGCATCGCTGAGGGTGCAGTCGACTGAGACGGGGCAGTTTGGGTCAGTGCCAGCTCCTCGTTTTAACCCGGCAGCTTGGGGCCGTGCAGGAGGACTCTGCTGTAGGACGGCATCGGTAATCACATATCATGTTTAAGAGATTTTGTCAGGAGGGACAGTTTGTCTGACTCATTGCTGGGATCAACGGCAGTGCACAATGCAAGACTGATAGCACAGAATCACTGGGGGCTCAGCTGATGAAAATACCTCATTTCAAAAGCTGTCAAACACCCAACTAGTGTTATGAATTGACACATCTGAGTTGATGAAAATAATGGTTAAAACACTGTTAAAAGAGACAATGAACGCAATTTTATGCATTTATTCATGTAGTTATTCCACTCTGATTCAAAGGCTCAAGGCTGGGTCAGCGATTTAATAGCCAAAAATACTCTAGAATTTATGGTTAATGTTTTTTTTTTCTTTTTTTTTTTTTAAATCTCCTTCGGGTTTTCTCTTCATTTTTTGTACCATCCTTCCTTAAAAATGCCACAAAACTTTGAAAAGTGCATTTTTGTGAATATCTCCAAAACTTCTCAAGTTGTTCATACACCCCCCATAAAAATGTTCCCCATCGTCAAGTCTTGTGAGGTCACAAATTTGCAACAGGAAACCACCAACATTTTTTTCCCCAAAGGTTTTATAACCATCCTGTTCAAACAACATTCTCTTTTTTCTTTTTACACAGCCAGAGAACAAAAAAAGATTGAACATAATAAACTCCCAAACCTTTTGTACAGAGAAATCAAACTAAATGAAGAAAACATCTCTTATATTAGTCCATGTTTTATCCTCTAAGTCCCCTCTTGCATTTGCCATTAAATTGGGAAGGGAGACACAAGTGTGTCAAAATGAGGCTCTCTGTGTTGTATGCAATGTCAATCAGTCTATTTCACTTGCTGGTTTTATCTGTTTAATATGGAATAGAAACCAGCAAGTCTAGGCCATTCAACAAGTAATCCAGTATTGTCTATGATAGTGTGTGTGCGTGTTCAAAGGTTATCAGTGTGAATATGTCAGGAGTGGGCAATTCTAAATTAAGTGTATGCATGTCTGTGTGTGTTAAGAGTCTGAGTTTAAGCCAGTCCGAATCCCTCCGAGCATTCCTGAATGGCCAACAGCAGCATATGTCTCAGCTTCTCATAGCTCTCATAGGCTGGAAGGTCCAGCTGGTTAAAGCTGAGGGTGGAAAACAAAGAGAACATCACGGTTACATCTTTACAACTGTGTTCCTGCCACAATCGTTCTAATCATGTATGCCAGGGGTGTCAAACATGCGGCCCACGGGCCAAAACCGGCCCTCCAGACGGTCCAATCCGGTGCACGGGACAATGTTGTAAAGTGTAAAAATTACAGAGAAGATATTAACTGCAAATCATAATTTTGTAAAACTATAAATTTAAAAATAATTTCTAGATCATGACAAGTTGTTTTGATCATAAAGTAAAATACTAGATTGCTTATTGTTCTTTTGCCATTTTGTGTCAAATTTCTGTTATATTTTGTCTTGTTTCTGTTGTTTATTTGTCTTTTGTCTGACTTTGGTCATTTGTTTCTCGTTTTTGGTCGTTTTGTTCCCTTTTTGTCTTGCTTGTGTTGTTAGCCTATTTTTTGTCATTTTTTCTCACTTTTGTCATTTTCTGTGGTTTTTTTTGTCTATTTTTATCTAATGTTGGTCATTTCTCCATTTTTTGGCTGCTTTCTAACTTTTTTTGTAGTTTTTCGTATCTTTTTTATTTTGTTTCATGTCGTTTGTCTCATTTTTTGTCATTTTGTTCTTGCTTTGTCCTTTTGTGTCTCATTTTTGCAACATTTTCTTTTGTTGTCAGATTTTTGTCATTTGTCTCATGTTTTTGTCGTTTTGTGTTTCCTTTTTGTCTCGCTTCAGTTGTTAGTCTATCTTTTTGTCATTGGCATAATGTTGTTGAAATTTATTTTTCTTAAGAAATTTCAGCTATTTCATAATGTTTTGTAAAAAGATAATTCCTTAAATGTGAACATTTTTGCACCAAAACAAAGGAACAATTTGGAGTTAGTTATTTATAGGTTATTATGCTCTGACTTTATTGGTCCTGTCCACCTGAGATCAAATTGGGCTGAACTAAAGTGAGTTTGACATCCCTGGTTTATTCCTTGTAAACCTGCTGTGTGTTTACCAGGTATGGGCAGATGGCAGGCGGTCAGTTGACCGATCATCACGGTGGATCTGGAACTTCTGGATGCCGTTCATGCCCTCCAGAGCAGCAAATCCCTGGAGGGGAACCTTGGACGTGCCGGTGACAAACTGTAGGAACTTGGCCCGGTCTGCCTGATCAAAGGACCGCAAGGCCCTCCAGAACCACTGGATCTAAACATTAAAAAAAAGGGAAAAAAATAGTTATACGTGTGTTCCAATGTATTTTTTTGCTTTTCTGTCTGAGAGATAAAAATAGTTATTGTTAGAAATTCAAACGTGAAGGAAATAACTCCAAAAGAACAGATTTCTGTCATTTTAAACAATATGCAACCAAGTCTGTTGTTTTGGTTTAGACACATTTTAGTTTATTTACACTGCATCAAACCAGTAGTGCATGCCATATGTGGCAAATAAAATGTGGCTACATCAGTTCTACTTAGTCCGGAATTTAAGTCAAACAAAGATTCATGGGTTTCTTCACAATAGTCAGATGTGCCTGATGTGCCCATTTGACTATTGTGTAGAAACCTGCATATCTTGGTTTTGTAATCTCCCTATTAGGTCCCTCACACATGAGCTGGTAGATATAAATAGTAATGCTGCACTAATCCATACCTGGATGGAGCTGGACTGGTATTTGTGGTATTCAGTGTTGGCCTTCAGGTCATCGATGTCGATAGTAGGCAGGCCAGAGATGAGCAGCTCCAGCTCCTGCTCAGTGAAGATGGAAATCAGCCTCTTGGGGATGATCTCGTAGAATCCCTCAAGGAAGGCTGCCAGCTGTTTACGGATTGCACCTAAAAAAGAAGTCCAATTATTTACTCAGGGCTTGTTCTGTAGAAGTGAGAATATGCTCACTTGTCCTGCAGGTAACACTGTTCCATCATTTTTCTGATTAAACAGCTGAATATTGAAAGCTTCACTGAGTAATGTAATCAAGCAGCAGCTGAAAGATGCTTCTTCCAGAGAGCACCTTTAACACTCTACTGCATATTCATTCATTCAAAACTTACATAATGCCACCTAGTGGAAACAATCAAAACAGCATTTATTACATACATGCCTGGACATGTAAAATGGCATCTGCTGATTAAAATATACAGATTAATCCATTTGCACTGACTGGTTGTTTTTGGTACTATAACTCAGTATCATTAAAGTCTTACTGCTATTATTTACTTCAGTCTTTGGTGAAATGACCACAACCTCACCTGTCATCTTCATCTGGCACACCAAGTGCACATACTCCTTCTTGTTTTCCTCTGTGACGAGAATATTGGCTCCATTGGGCTTGAGGTCTCTCACTTCACATACCCCAAACTCCTGGACCTAAACATGGCACATTAAGACTTTCAGCATCACTTGTCTTACAGAGTTTCAGTTGAATGTTATATTTTAGGTACCAGAGAATTACAACATTGAAGCACGTTTTATGGGAACATTAAATATATCAAATTGAAACCATCGAGCCCCAACCAACACACACAATGATAAGGAAGAAAAAAAAGGATAATAATTGAAACCTTTAGAAAACAGAAACCAACCTCTGTGCTGAATGTCAGCTCATAGCCCAGCGTGGACACGTCGTTCTCCAACAGGTACACCAAGCCCTGGAAGAATGGGTAGTCCTCGCTTTCCATGTCTGTGTACCTAGTGATCCCGCAGAAAATTCAGCCATATTTTTAACATATTCAATAAAAAGGCAACAAAATACAACTAATCAGCTGTCTTGCTGCCACAGTGTTTAGTGTACTAAACACTCAAACACGGGATACTTGGCTTTAACTGCTAGTAGCTAAAATACCTGACACTCTTGCCCAGGATGTGCTTGTAGAAGCTGCGGGTAAAGTAGCACTCCAGTAACCGGTTATCATAGACTGCCTTGGCCACAACACGACCCACAAACTTGAAGTAGCTGAGGTGGTTGGGGTTGCAGTGGGATGAGGGGTTGATGGTGTAGGTGACGCGATCGCCTGGCGAAGTGCGGAACAAAGCGTACATGGGGTTGAACATCTCCCGGGAGATGATCATGTACCATTCCCTCAGCAGGCCGCCAGCATCCTGGCCCTCCTCCCCTTCAAATACAATGTACCTGCAGTGGAAAGTGAGTAGAGTACGACAGGATGAGCGGTTTTAAACTGAGAGGATATTAAGATAGATGAACAGCAATGAAGCCTTACAGCCTATTCTTCATGTCCTCTGGGCTCTTGCGATGCAGCTCCCTATAAGAGTCCTCAAACACATGATCTCTCCTCACGTGCACAGCCATGTCCTCCTTCCTCAGGCCTTCGTCCAGTCGCTCTAACTCCTGGCGGAAATACCTGCAGGGATTAAGAGAAAGTGCAGCAAGTCAGTGATTTAAAAAACAAGACAATAACTGTGGATGACAGTGAAGGTAGAAATGGAACATAATTCTCCGTACTTCCTCTTCACGTCAAAGTCCAGGATACGTATGTAGTCAACCAGAACTGCAAAAGGCCCATCAGCCAAGTGAGTAGTAGACTGGCGCAAGATCTGATTAAGCACTGTACGGTGAGTTTCTGAAAGGAAGAAAAATGAGTCCTATTAAAAACTACGCCACATTTTAGAGCAAAGCTTCATCCTTCTCTTTACTCAGATGTTACTTCAGGCTTACCAGCAAACCGGAGGAACTTCTGGGTGTCTGGTGGCAGGTTTGAAGAAATGTGCATGGAGGATGGTTCTCTGGAAAAGAATGGGTCTAGGGATGAAGGTGTGGCAGGTGTGAGGGGTGCTGGGGACAGTGGTGGAGGCTCATCTTTGATGTGAGACAGCTGGCTCTCCCGAGTATCCCTCACAGGAGGCTTGCTCTCTCGTTCCGTGGCGTGGACAAGGAAGAAGGCCTCCACCGCAGGCTGGAGTACTAAGGAAACAAAGGATCATAAAGGAAATATATATCAACCAAACAAGTACCTTCAACAGACACAAATACAATGTAATATACATACAGTATATCATAAATAAATGCATTTGTTGCAAAGGATTCCACCTACCCAGCACAGCATGCTGGTCATGGGACTCTTCCAGCTCTTTCAGGCATTCCCCGAGCATATCCCATAGTTCATCCAACAACAGCTGCTCACTGAGCAGAGGGAGGTCTGGAAGTCTCTCCTCACTCTCAGACTGTCCATTTCCTTCTTCATCTAAAAAGGGAATTTACAAAATAGATTTAAGTATTGCATCAATTTTGAGCTGGTGCTGATACCTGATAATAGACTTAAACTACTTATTGGACTGTCAATCCAAAAGCTCCACAGTTTGTAAACAAGCCCATATTTGTCTGTATATATTTGAACTGCTTGAGTTATGATGGTTGCTCCTGCTGTTTTAGATACTGTTCATCACAATTGAGATATGTTTCAGTGTATAAACACCATATGATACATTTTATCTTAAAACCTAAGCAGAGCTAACAAGTTGAAATGCAGCCAATAATAAAGCATTCCAATGTGCAGTTTATAACTCCTGTAATTTGTCAACTTTGTTTCATGTAGTTACTGAATAATGTGTCATTTTTAATGTGCAAATGCTCGAAGTAATGATGCAATGATAGGGAAAAATTAATTACATCATTATATCAAGGGTAAACACACTGTGCTGAGGGGATGTGGGGAACATTTGCTAGGGAGAACAACAGTAAATCAGCAGGTGTTTTAAACTGTTACTTGAGTCATACCCAGAGGTGGAGGATCCTGCTCTAGAGGAGAGGGCTGGTCTACGTCCATTGGAGAATCATCTCTCTGTGCTGCTTGGGCTTCTGACACTGACTGCACTTCAGACTACAGAAACAAACCAGGTAGGACCAGAGAGGTAGAGATAAAAAAACAGGAAAAAATACACAGAAAAGAATTAATTATTAGAGAGATGAATCTTTTCATAGTTAGACATCTTGAGTGAGATTGCCATGCAAAATGACATTCCCATGATCCACTGAGAGGGAGGAAGGAGGAGGGAGGGCCAAAAGCATGAAGCCACATCAGCCAGCAAACACACATCAGTGAAACTGATCAAATGGCTTGGAGCAGGCAGTACATTCACATTTAGACACGATCAACAGGAGAACATGTCGATGCAAATACACTGATACAGAATGCAGTGAATCACTGGCGCATCTGTCTTTCTGTTGGGGCTGTCAGTGTTCATCACAGCAGCAGAGTAGATGTCACTATGCATAAACCATTTGAGGTAACAGACTGTAGGGTGACTACACAGCACATCATGTTGTTTAACAGATAATGAAGTGCAACAACAAACAGGTTACTATAGTCATTTGTTTTAAAAAATGAGGAAAAACAATACGCACTGCAAGTAATGGGTTAGCTTATTTTACAAAATGCACAAAGCCAGTATGAGCAAAGTATATTAGACATGTGGCATGTAAACAGATAGTCATTTAATCGCATTTATCTTGACGACCGCCACAGTAATTTTGACACACTGTGATGGTTGCACTGTCTAGTCAATGGTGTTTTTTTTCAGCTTTCAAATGATCTTCTACTCTATAAGTGTGTGCAGTGTGTGAGTAAGAGTATGCCTGCTGTCAGTGCAGCCCATGCTAACCGTGGCAGCAGCAGCCGTGCCAGCAGGGGGAGCAGCACCAGTGGGAGCATGGGGGGCGGCCACTGAGGATCCAGCAGCGACGGCGGCAGAGGCAGAAGGGGCGGTGGGTGGGGGGGCCTGTTGGAGCCGACGAGCCCGCTGCCCCTCTCTCACCATCTGGATGATGGCGTCAGCCTCAGCCTCCAACTGACGCACTGCAGCCTGGATGCTGCTGGCTGAGCCCAAACTGGTGGAGCCTGGCCATTGAGAAAAGGAGGAGTTTTATCACTTGATAAAACCATGAGGACATTGTACGCATATATCAAGAATACTGTGCATATGTAGCATCTTACCTAATCGCCCTGTCTGTTTGGCTTTCTTGTTGGCACGTCGTGTGTCTTCGCGGAGCTGGATAATGACTTGTAGCACTCTCAAGAAAAACTTCTGTGTTGATGTCTTAGATGTTAGTGAACTCATACATGGAAGTTGTAATTCACGTCCTCCCAGTGTGCGCTTCTGTGCAGCCACAATCACTACACTCTCTGACCCGTCAAACCTGTGCCGCAACCAATAAATTCACACAAGCGAAAGAATTTATAGTTATGACATATTACACATCATTATATGTTCTAATGTAACAAGGGCAAATGTAAAACTAGACAAACTTTGATTAAAACTAGAGTTTTGATCAAAACACTCAGTCTATTAGTCTTTTGTCTGTGTTGACAAATTAATGTCACAGAATCATCACAAGCTAACCTGCTGGTCATCTTGCCCTTTAGTCTGGCTGAGATGGAGGAATCCTCTGGAGGGGCATCCGGGGAATGTGAATCAGCTTGTGCCCGTCTCTGCTGCTCCAAGTTGTACTCTCTAAGCTCAGCCAGTAATGTTCCTGAGAGAGAAAAAAATATATCACAATGTGTGTAAAGAATAATCTCTACTGGCTTACAAAGAGACATGAGAACTGGCAGCTGTGCAGTTGCCCAAAACTGACCTATCTGCTTGCAAAGAGTGTATCCAAGGTGTCTAGCTCCACTGAGCAGCAGTCTGAGGACAGTGTCTCTGGTGGCACCGTCTCCTCTAGACAACTGCAGCAGAATGTTAGCTGCATCCTCCAGACCTTCCTCTGAACATGAGTGAGATGTCAACACCTTGTAAGGAGGATAAAAAGAGTTGTTAGAAAAATTATTACAAATGATTGATCAAAATGCAGAGAGGTGTAAAGAAAAAAAGGAAAAATAGATCAATAAGAGTGCACATAGACATTGACAAATGATGCCATTACGTATTTGTGTACTCACAAGGACCAGTAAAACAATTATCTGAGGGCTGTCAGCAATCTAAATAGTGGAACACCAACTGATGTATCCACGTCCCAAAATAGAAATGAATCAAGAAGGCAATGTTATACAACAGATCTTTTGTTACTACTTTAAAGCTCATTTAACCAAATGTAGATTTCACAGAATTTGTACAAATTGATTTGTATCAACAGAATTTTACCAGGATTAAGTCTGGTGCATTATTACATTTTAGTGTCTGCAGCAAGAGGAGCAAAAATAAACACAGCCAATGTAAACAAAGTCCTCTTTCTGAATAGGACATCTTAGACAACTCTTCAAATTACCGAACTTTAAGATAAAACTGGGGTTTTTAAGCTGTGAAGCTAATACTGCTGATCAGTCAGAGCTCATTAATTAACAGAACGTTTATCTACAGTTTAGGGTAGCGCCACAAACCAAATATGCCTCAACTCGTGCTTGCTTACCAAGGAATCCTCAGTGTTATCCAGGCTAATATCTCAGAAATGTACTTTGATGTAAAGCTCCATTTTTTTGTGAGCAGCAAGGCAAATTCACATCAACTATGAATGACCCCCTATAACACTTTTTATATTCTTCCTCCTTACCTCTACAGAGAGCTGAAGTTGTTTCTCCGTTAGTCCAGTGGAGGCCATCTTGTCACTCTCTGTATTGCTAGTAGTGCCCCTTTGTTTTCCTGTTTTGGCAAATACATACATCATTGTTTTCAAATGAAATCTGTTTTTTTACAAAGACTAAATCAACTGGTGACATTTTATTTTGGAATAAATTAACACTACCTGTAGAGATTGTTCCAGTGGATGTAGGTATAGAGATTGTTGTAGAGGATGTCTGGGAGGTTGCTAGACTTGTCCCTGAGGAAGTACTCTGTGCTGCAGCTCCGACAGAGGCCCCCGGGATGGCCACAGGGGGCTGGATGGAGCCCACTGATGCAGTACCCTGTGTTGTGACTGAGGCCGTGGCTCCTGAGCTGGCTGTGGTGTTAGGGTTGGCAGCCTGTGGTGTTGGGTGTCCAGCAGGCACCTCCGTGGCCTTGTTGTCAGGTAGGGCAATGGATATGAGGGAGAGCAGGCGCAGGAGCTTTTCAGTGAGCAAGGAGCTCCGTCTGATAACAGGGTGGGACAGCATGTTCATTAGTTGGCCTAGAGGTGAGGTCTCTAAGCTGAACTGGGCTCCCTCTGCCTCAGCACTGCCACCCAGAGGCACTGTCTTCATTGAGGCTTTGCCCTTGCGACTGACATTCATGTTGTCAAGCTTGACCAGCAGGTCCCAAAAATCTGTGGAGATTCCCAGTGATTGGGGAGTAATGACAGAAGACCCCAAGGAGTTCTGGGTGTTGGAGGCGTTAGGGTTGCTCTGAGATTGTGATCCTGACCTGGAGCCTCCACCTCCACCCCCTGAGGAGGCTGAACAAAGGCGAGAATCCAGGTCAGAAGATGAAGCTGACAAATCCTTACAGCGCTGCTGGGTGAAATGGCTCGGGAAAACCTGCACGGACAGACAACAAAAAGGATTTAAACAACCGTAACTTAATTGACATTTTTAAAATTCGTACGGCAGATGATAGACAATAGATGCTGTAGCAGATGAGGATCAAGACATCTGGACCCTTACCTTAGCTAGCTGGATAAGTGTGTCCAGCACGTGTCGACAAACCACAGGAGCAGCTTGTGGGTGGATGTGAACAGTGGAGCCTCCACCACCAGCACATGTGACACCTGCAGCGGTGCCCGACACTCCTCCCACAAGTGTTCCAGATCCTGTGGAGGTCCCAGCTGAATGCCGGTCAGCATGTTTCCTACCTGACACTCGCTGAATCTGGAAAATGTTTGTCCGACAGCCCAAGGCTGCATCCATAGAAACAGACAACCAGGAAAGCTGGCTAGAACTGCGAGACTCCACCCTGTTCAGTAACTCTAAGGAGGAAGATGAGGATGAAGAAGAGGAGGAGGATGACGAGGAGAGGGAGGAGGCTGCTGAACTTTTTCCTCCGCAGCCTCCCTGGGTGCTCCTCTTGCCACGAGAATCTTCTAGACGTGAGGTTTCGACACATACCTCACTCTCGCTGCTGCGCTGGAGTATGGATAACAGACTGCGAATGACCCATCCACGTGTCTGAGAGTGGTAGCAGAGGTTCCTGAGCACACGGTGCAGGCGACTGGTGTTAAGCTTCGGTTCATCCACAAACAGTAAAACCAGCAGGCAGGACAAGGCCTCATGGTCCAACAGCAATCGTCCACGCAGACGCAACAAAGAGTCCACACTTGAACTGGATGGTCTGAGGAAACACAGGTGTAACATACATTCAGCTGATCACCTGTGAAATTGCTGTATGATTTGATCACAGATTTTCTGTAATATAAAAGTCATACATTTTTTTAAAGTAATTCATAATGATGATATACTTATTCTCCTTGTAATTTACTCCACAAAAAGAAAAAAAGTGAAGACTCAAAACTGGTATTAAGCGACTATCTCCTTACCTATGGTTTGTTCCTCCCCCCATCTGAAATGTGCCTCCTCTCTGCACAGCCAGTCGGGTGTACTGGACGCCACGATTACTCCCTAACCGACTGGTGAACGCTGGTGAGCGCAAGATGGCTGAGAGGGCTGAAGATGAGCTATGACCAAAGAGCCTCTCATGCATCAGTTGCCTCTGACGTGCCTCTTGTTCTCTACGAAGCGCAGCTGCTTCAGCAGCAATATCTGGAGGCATGACAGCCAACACGCTGTCCTCCATGTCCTCCAAGACACTACGACGGAGCTCTGAGGGCAGCGTCTGGATGAAGGTTACTGGATCCAGGGGGGTGTCTCCCTGTGGAGGCTGCTGTGCTAGCTCTCTTCGCTGCTGCTCTGCTCGCTGCTGTGCAAGAACCTAAGCAAGAAAGAGCCAATTACTTCTTCTTCGGTGATTTTATTGGAAATCATATTTCTCAAGATAAACATTTTGTCTTCGGTGAACTTCTTGTATGTCAGTGTCTCTCACCTCCTCCTGGATGGCAGGTGGCAAAGCCGCTAAGAACTCAGGGCTGACTTCTGTAACCCCTGGCCCTCCCAGCACTGGTGCAGTAGTGGAAGGCAGGGTTGTAACAGCAGGAGGACGCGAGGGTGGTCTGATGCCAAGCTGATTTTGCAGCACCTCTCGACGGATGTCCTCAGGAAGCGCTGCCAAGAAGGAGGGATCTACACCCTCTGGCAGACTGATGCCTACCAAGACAAAAACATCACATTATGAAATGTAAAATTTATAAAAATGTGTTAAAAACTGCAGAAGCATGGCAATTTGTTTTACCTGCAAGTGGGTCCTCCTCCTCATTGCTGGTGGATGGGAGGGGCTCTTCCTGGATGGCCTGCGACTGACTGTCAGCACTATCACTCCTGGGCATCGTTTCTCCAGGGGATGATACAGAAGTGGAGCTGTACACATAAAAAAAGCTCTGTTCTCACTTGACAAAATAATGTGATTATGTATGTACCTAATCAAGTGTGAAGCTGGACAGAATGCACTTGAACTGCTAGGTGGAAATTTGTTGGTGTTTTACCAAATATCATAAATTGAGTTGATGTAAAAATACTGAAAACTAAAGCACCAATGAAAAGGGAGTAGGCATTTACATGACCTGTAACTCTTTTTTATGAACACTTATGGTTGTCTGGCCAAGACATTTATAGGGCAGATTATGTTGCTTTTGAATACACATTTGGTCAGCCATGATATTTCAAGCTCCTTACCCAGTCTCAACATCTGTCTGCCTGTCAGTCAGCCCACTTTCCCCACTGCCAGACAGCTCCTGAGACAGCTGGGTGGTCTGGGCAGGGTTGGGAGCAGCTTCTTCCTGAGTGGCAGAGGCAGGGCTGCTGGTATCCATGGGTGACCCTTCCAGTTGTGACACACCAACTACTGCAGGCTCCGAGTTCTCCACAATGTCTGGACTTAGGGAGGCTGAAGGAATAGAAATAGTTGAAGTTAACTTAGGATATCTTGTCATTCAGTGTAAAATTCCTTTGGTGAATGATTTGCATTCACAGTGTTCACAATATGATAGCTTCTAGCTTGGACCTCAGTCAAGATCATATTTTATATTGCAAATGTGTCCTTACTGTTGGTCAGTCTAGAAATAAAGTTTTCAAAGTTAGTCTACCTTCCCTGCCTTCATCCAACGCTCCTCCACCACCACCTCCTCCTCCGACTCTCTCACCGATTGTGGGTGCTGGGGACATTTCCATCTGAGATGCCTCTGCTTCACTGCTTGGCCTGTCGGCTGCCGACAAGGGTGGAAGGCCAGCCCCTGCCAGAGCAGCCAGTGAGCTGGCATGCGATTCGGCCAGTAGCAGGTCAGCAATTGGCTGGTGGACCTGCTGACTAATCGCAGTCTCCAGGGAGACCAGGGCCTGTTCATGAGGGGCAGGTGTGGTGGGAGTGACCTCTCCAGAAGGGGGAGCAGTGAGGAAGCCCTCTGAGACTCTGGGTGGATCCAGACATGACATCGTACCACCCTGAGCCTGCTCGCCCTCTGCAACATCCAGAGAGAAAATTTATGTGAAGACAGGAATAGAGTTGTTAATACATTCTTTATTAGAAAAAACTACACTGATTATGGCTTAAAGTAATATTGCATTGTTTCATTTGACTTGCAGTTTTTTCCTATGCTTACTAACAAGTACCAGTGCTTGTGCGTCTAACAAATTAACAAAAGAAGTCCCAAAACACAACTGCAATCAAAAGTGTTTCCGAACTTTAAGATATGCATGGCTAATGTTTGAACTATTGCAAGCACACATAAATGGAACGTAAATGGCAATAATGTGATTATCTCTACAACATTTTTTACTTAGATGCCAAAGGCCTCTGCTGAGGAAGGCAGTAAATTGTATAGTTATCTCCTGAACGGGGTGCACAATCCTGATCCCCAACAACAACACAACTTACTACCTCACCACAGCACAAGTAGCAGCAGAGAAGTGCAATTAGATACATATCAAGTAACACTGTACACCAGGGATGTAATGAAAATATCTAGAATAAGGTGCATATCACAGTAATGTGTATCAGGTATTTTCAGTTTGATAATTATCGGCGCATTTCGCAAGAGATTGGCTCCTTTGCAACAAATGAAGATGATGAGCTGGTATGGCGTTGCCATAAGAAAGACAGTAGACTGTATAGTTATCTCCCAGATCTGGTGTGATCCTAAAACTATACAAACTACTACCTCATCCCACAGCACGCACAGCAAGCTGGCTGCTTGCCTCTGGGTGCCCTTCACCGAGTTGTCCAATCCAGACAGGTCAAGGAATTTTAACATTAAGACAGAAACAAAAACAAAATCTATATGAATATCAGTACCTGCAGTGTTCTCTGCACCATTAACTGTCCCCAATGCAGAACCCTGTGGACAAAAAAAAAACAATACACATTAGCATAAAGTGAAAACCAAAAAATGCTTTTACATTTGAAAATTTCTCCTCCTGTACAGTCAATAAACATGCATTATGTGCTGACCTGCAGGCTCCGTTCTCTGGCCTGTTCTGCTCCAGAAGCCCTCCTCTCATTCTGCTTTGACTCCTCCTCCTCAGCCAGCTGCCTCCTTCTCTTCTCCCTACGCTCTTCCAGTTCCTCATCTCGCAGACTCTCCAGATGCTGCAGGATAGGCACCTTCACCACTGAAAGCAGACACAGACATCAGAATTCATCCTTAGTTGTGGCTGTAATTCAAAGTTGCAACAAGTTACCAGGTCAATTAAAGCTACTTTAAGTCAAATTATTAAACATTGTGGATTAATTAAAATCAGTAGTAACAGTATTCATTAATCATGAATTGTAAGAAATCACTGCTTAATGCAGCATTAAATTATAATATTCACTTATGTGTGTTCTCTTTCTGAATCCTCATCCTTTTTGCTTCTGTAAACACTGTCAAGCACATTACGGTTTTCACATCATGCTACCTTTGCAACCCTGGACACTAATGAAGCAGCCCAACAGAGAAAGATGTAGTACAAAAACGCAACAAACCTAAGTACTATGATTTGTAAGTGTTATGTGTACTTTGGGTTTTCTGAGAGTATTTGCGTAAAGACACTGGACATGAAGTACTTCACTAAAAATTAGGTCCTGAGACAGTGAATTACTACATTTTTCTATGGTATAGACAAAACAAAACTCAAAAGAAAATCATTGATGTCCTTAGTAATACACATAGTTATGTTTCTGTAAATACAATCTTCATTAAGGATTCTACTCCAAACATGGTCAGAAAAATCATGGTCAATAAAACACGTGGTCAAACTACTGACGTATTTAAGGAGTGTCGAGATCTGGTTAAAACGAACACTGGAAACTTCCAACTACTTGGCCATCTTATCCAAAGTACCAATAGCCATTACCAATATACAGGCACGTTATCAAACATAGGAGGTATGCAGTCATAAAAAAAAAATAAATCATTTTTGTCATGAAATTTATTGCCACTGAAACAACTCCATGATTTAATATCCATCTACCTGCTACACAGTCGTGCATACTCTCAGCATCCAGCACCTTACACTCATCTGTCCACCTTGTTAGGGCAGTAGGAATACTAGAGAGGGTGCCTAGAGAGACCAAAAGAACAGGCATGTTAGAAATGTATACAATTACAAACCATGCAACAGTCACAGCAGCCAATAGTAATGCTTACCTGCTTGACCACCAGTACTGCTCTGCTCATGGAAGAAGTCATCCAACAACTCATCATCAGAACGAGCAATTATGTGCACATCCTCATTTCCAACCAAGAGGCGGGCACGACCACGAGACTGCAGAGGCAGTGAGCTGGACAGCTGTAGAATGTCTGCTGCTGCACTGGGGCCCAACAGTCTAAGAATTGAGAAGAGAAGGAACACACATTCTAATTACCACAAAATGCAAAGAAAACTGCTGTAACATATACTTCTACACAGACGTGTTGTTGAACAAAGAAGAAATGTTTTTTCCACCTTTGCAAGATGAGTGGAGGGTTGGGCTGGCGGTTGCCTGGGTAGTGAACATGGATGGTGTGTCCACTGTTGGCAGTGAGCTGACGGAGTGTCCTCTGGCTGCGACCCATGCCCTGTGCCAGACGGCTGCTGGTGCCCGCCACACCTAGGGTGAGGGAACCGTGGTCAGCGTGGCGCACCATCAGTGGGTGGGAGCTAGGGATGTTTCCTGGGGAAGGAGGGATGTCAGCTGATGGAAAAATAACAGAAAACAGTAGGCAGACATTAGGGGGACAACTATGGCACAACCCCATGCAATGCTTTAAAAAAAAAAATCAATCTAATAAAATTTTAGTCTCTGTATCACCTGTTTTATTTGTAACTCTACTAATTTGGGAGGCCCTGAGTTTCAGTGACTGAAGCAAGCAGAGGCATAGCAGGAGAGTAGTATCTTTGTTAACTTTTTTTTACACAAGTTATTCTGATATGTTACAGAAGTAAAACAGGTTTAATTGTTATTATGTACAGTATGCTGAATGACTGGCATGGCAAATTATGGAAATAAGGCAGCCCTCTAAAAAAAACTGCTTTATCTTTGCTTCACCTGCTACAAGTTATGAAATCTAACGTGGAAAAGGTCTGTTGTCATGTGACATTAAAACCACTATTCGGAAATCAGAGTGATCATCCAGTTGTGCAAAGAGCACGTTTAATGGAAAAGGAAGCCTTAAACTATGTACAGAATTAAAATGTACTTGATTTCAAACTCATTATTTTCAACTGGGTAAGTTGAGATGGTGAGGTATCAACTGGCAATCAATCAACAATGGGTAAATTTGACCTTAGTAAATGTTAGTACTAAATGATCTTGCTCACCGTTGTTGGAGAACATGTTGTCAAACTCTATGATGAGGTCATCATCCCTGTCAAACCTCTCAAAGCGGATGTGTGGTGCAGCATTGATGTCAGGGAAGTCTTCATCCAACTCCATCTCTGAACCTTCATCATCATCATCCTCATCTCCTTCCTCATCATCCTTAAGAACAGTAGTAGCCGAGTTGTAAGTGTAAGCAACCATCAAAATTCCTTTAATGAACTTCACTGCATCAATCCATACCTGATCCTCCTCCTCCTCCTCCTCTTCCTCCTCCTCTTCATCCTGGCTATCTTCATCATCATTGCTGCCACTAGAATCTTCCTCCTGTGTATGTTCCTCATCCTCTGGCTCCAGGATGTTCATGGAGTCTGATGGAAAAGAGAAACACACACATCCTTACAAGAACATCTTACTGGAGAAGTCGCAAGTGAGACCAATCACAACAACATCAAGTTCTACTCATGATAATAAAACAAACAGCATTCTGATGTGCTAATGTCTTACCTTCACGGTTGGCCTGAAGAGTTGATGCCTGGCTGATATTAGAGGGGGCCTCATCCATCAACACATCCTCTTGCGATTCATCTTCACCGCTGCGTCCCACTGATTGAAAATACACACATTATACACGAGCTCTGAGGTTTGCTTGCCCCTTTGCAATACAAGGAGTGTTCTGGAATTGTAACATTACTTTAAAATAATTATTGCAATTTTTTGCCACAACTTCCCCACTAAGGCTTAGTGGTAGGATATATAATTGCACTACACTTTTTCTTCTCCATGTAACTTCGTTGTCACCTTTGGAATCAATCTAGTGGCTTACCTATAATTGTGCTGTTGACAGTGCCAGCATCTCTTTCCAACAGCTCATCAATCAGATCCACCAACTCATTCTCGACCTGCAAGAACAGGAAATTAAATGCAATGTTAGCCATCAAGTGACAAAGTGAAGAAATGGCTTTTACTTGGGAGCTTAATTTGCTACATTTAGTTACACCCACTTCTATGATATGGCAATGAGGAGAAAACTGAGTGTTGTGTGCAATACAAAGTTATTCACCTGCATAGCTTGTGTACTGAGAACCTCTGGCTGACCAGCAATGACCACTGTGTCTCCCTCTGTCTCTCCATCCATCAGGTCACTGTCTGTTCCCTGCACACGGTGGCTGCCATCCACTGGCTCTGCCTCACCAGACTCTCCTGAAATGGGTGTCACATATAAGCAACAGATCTATTTGGAATCACAGGGAGAGTATTGAGGTACCTCCTCTGTCTCATGTGGATACCTTGGTCCTGAGTGTTGCTGTTGCTGTCCCTGGCAGTGCCCACAGTGTCATGTTCTGCCTTGTTCTTACTGGAGCCTCCTTTGCCCCCAAACAGACTGCTGGGCTGGTTTACAATGCGTGACAGAGTCTCCAGTGGCTTCAGGGCAGCATTCACTGTGTTGGCCATGTTGGGACTAAAGCAAATGATGTAAAGAAAAAAAGATAGGAGTAATTTAACACCGATGTTGAACTTGCTTGTTTGTTTTTGAAATCCACAAGTGATTTCTTCCAGGTGAATCATTAGTTAATTTTAATTTGTAAATTAAATTGAATTAATTTATTAATATACCTGGACAAATCCAAGCTATGAGGGACGCGAGCCAAGTCGTTAACCAGTCCTTTCTTAAGGAAGAGCCTTATGATGTTGTTCATGCCATTATGTTGTGTCTTGGCTGCTGCTGTGCTATAGAAACTGGAGGTGGAAGGACAGGATTCCATGATGGTGCTGATGATGCACATCACAGCCTGAAGCCTGTAAAACAGATGTGCCATGACAAAAGTGAGAAAGTTTGTACAAATCCAACTAAATTATTATTCAATAAATTAAGGGTTATTGTGTCAATGTCAGGTTGCGTTGTGCATTTTTATCCTCCTTACCTAGCATGTTTTTCGGCACCTTCTGTCATTGCTAATGCTCGACTAAGGGCTGCCTTCACCTCATTCACCAGTGCCACTTGGGCATCAGTGCCAGTACCAGCAGCTGCCAGACTAGCTAGGAAGAGACGTGCCAATGCTGGGGTGTCCTTATCCTCTGAATTCTGAGTGTGAGGCAGCAAATGGTCCAGCACAAAGGCTAGAACACTGCAATCCTGTTGGAATGCAGATGTGTCAAAATAGCAAAATAGGTTAAGAGAAAAAAATGAGGTTATTAAAGGCATGACAAGATAGAGGTGTGAAAAGCTGACCATTTTGTTGAACTACCCACCTCCTTAATAAGCTCAGACTGTCCAGCGGTGTAGCAGTAGGAGGCAATTAGTGTGGCGATGCCCACATAGGAGCGCACCAGTTCAGCCAGCAGTCTCAGGATGGTAGAGGTCGGCATTAGAGGCTTGCTTGCCTTTACCTTAGCTGCTTTACTCTCGTCTGAGCTGGTACCCTTCTCTCCCTCTTGTTCTTTCTTCTCCTCCCGCATCTCTTCAGGTGTGGAGGCTGAAGAAGTCAACATAACAGTATGAATATGATATGAACTACATACATATAATATTAGCTCACATGAAGATGAAGTTATTAGTATAAAAATAATTATACACTTGGTGTGAAGCACATTATCAACCTTTACTGGTTTAATATATATTGAAAATAAGAAAACCTCATTGCAAAATTATATTATTATTAAAATACTGGCAGACTAACATAGCTGAAAGATTTAAAAAAAAAACAAAAAACAAAAAAAAACCAGATTAGAGACTATGGAAACTGTTGACAGACATCAGCCATGCCATGCAGTGCTTAATAATAGTACCAACAACAAAAGCAATGTTATTAGACTGACAGCTCATTAATCAATGTGATGACATATGATATGCTATGTAGTGTTAACTAGCATGGCTTTCTACCCCGGTGTTAAGGAAAATTTTCCTTTTTTTTTTTTTTTTTTAAAAGTTATTTTTTTGGCCTTTTTGTGGGCTTTATTAGATAGGCGCAGTGAGAGAGAGACAGGAAACAAGGGAGAAGAGTCGGGGGGAAGACATGCAGCAAAGGGCCGCGAGCGGGAATCGAACCCAGGCCAGCTGCGTCGGGGACCAGCCCCTGTACATGGGTCACCCGCTCAACGCGTTGAGCTATACGGGTACCCAAAATTTTCCTTTTTTGTCTTACCGTCTCCTTGTGGTGTTCCAGACTGGGAAGACTCAGCCACACCTCCATCAGCAGCAAACACTTGAGTCTGAGAGGAAGAGATGTGGTTCTATTATTAACTAAGGAAATGACAAATGTAATGTTTCAATACACAAGCTAAACAGGATTGCTTGTCACTGAGTCTCACATTGATATGGAATGCAGACTGGGAGTCAAAGTCGCTCCCCTGTCGGGTGAGCCGGTACTGCTGGTAAACATCATCACCAACATCCTGCAAGATCTGGCAAAGGTCTTGACCACCAGGCACAGCTGCAGCACGCTCTTCTGGACGCTCAGCTGTGATACATACATAAAACACTCATAAGCTGAAATGTTCACATTAATATCTTCATTAAAATGATATATAAACACTTTGAGTGGATAGTAATCAGGATCAGGATGATAAAATGTCTTACGCTCTTCAGGAGCATGGTAGGCAGCCAAAGCATTGAGCATGTCATAGATGACTTCCTTGATGGTGTCAGGGATAGAGGGTAAGGGAGACAGTTTCAGAGGAGTGGTTTTCACCAGCTGCACAGCATTGGGCCCCTTAATTCGAAGGTTCTCAAACTCGTCATCGGAAGCTGTAGAAAAAAGAATGTACATAAGCTTATTGGGGCTAAAATATTTTAATATTTGGATATGTAAATAGTGTCACTTTTACAATACTCGTAACTTCAGATGTAATCGTGAGGCTGTTACTCATTTTCAAATAAACTTCTAATTGAACATTATTTCTCAAGTTTGTACACTCACTTGTGCCAGCTCCACGAGGTGCAGGCAGAGCGATGCGGACACAATTGCTGGCAGTCTCAGCAAAGCATTCAGGGTTACGGCAAGCAGCAGGGCCCAGGACACGAAGAATGTAATTGATTTCTCTGGAACCGAGGCTGCCTGACACCACTCCCGAGGTGGTACTACCTGCTCCACTGGTCACTGCTGACCGTACCACCTATGGCAACAGATTAGTGAAGAATTGGATTATGATATCAACAAACCTCTATAGTATAACTTAGAAAATAACATAGCTTGGAGAAAATACGCCAGTGTTGAAATAAGCTGTCAATATCTGCATATACTATGATCTGCATCCAAAGAGTATGACAAAAGACTTACCTTCTCCATGGTGTGCCGCAGAGTCGCGGGATCTTCTATGATGTGTCTAAACAACAGAGTCACAAGTGGGGTGAAGCCATTGAAGCCAGAGCTCTGTGTCAGCCCCAGAATCATCCGTGTGCTCTTCAGCTCAGCAAACATCATTGCATAGTGGTGATTGCGTGTAAGGCGTAAACAGAGACGCAGTGTGGCATGAAGGGTGTCTGGATCCACAGGAACACTAATCATACTGACACAGGCTCGAATAAGAACAGTAGTCATGTCTTCAGTCAGGCCTTGGACAACAATATCAGATCCCTGAGAGTAGTCAGGCTCCAGGGAAGATGAGGGGCCAGAGGTGGTCTCCTTCAGCTGATTGGAATCCTCCTTAGGAGCAGTCATCTCCACAGCTGTACCTGAGTCTAGGTCAGTCTGGGTTTCCTCCACTTTGCCCCTGTCTCCCTCCTCTCTCTCAGAGTCCGTAACACTACCAGCCTTGGAAGGCTTGGGAATGCGAGGCACTCTCTGGACAGTCAACATCACGGGCCTCCTGTTCCCAGTCTCTTCATTTACCTGTCCAATAAGTGGTTTTAGTTAAACAAAGAGACCCAACCATATAAAGTGTTCACAGACAGCAGACAAAAATGAGAGTGTATACCTGGACCATGGTGTTAAACTGGACAGTGTATCTCCGGCGTCCAGCTGTGAAGCGGACACTGCTCTCCCCAGCCCTCCATGCAGAGTCAATGGTACTGTTGTTGGATGCACTGTAACTGCACCAACGGCCTGAGCGGTCATCAAACCATCGCCAGTTATTACCATTGGGCTGCAGATACTAAGCATAAACAAAGAGAGAACTCAGTCATTTTACAAAAAAGGTGCAGCTGCACAACACTAATAGCATAAAATAGATTGAAAAGAGGTAATGCAAGAACCCTTGATGCAAATACAACAAAAATAAACAACACTGTGTTCATGGATGCAGTATTGTAAGCAATCGTGGGTGTTTTGTCAATTTCCTGTATACTCAGTACTCAAAAGGTATACCTTATTTTATTGATACAGCTCATTCAAGACAAGTCTTGAACAAAACAGCAAAGAGTACTGATCAAGTAGACAATGAGACAATAGTAAGATCACATGTAGGTTTTGTATTGGCCCTCTTCTTACTCTTAATTTTTCCACTCATTCGTCCATCGTACCTGCCTATACTTCTGGGCGGTGTATCCATTTAAGCAATATATTATTCTAAACTGTGGCTTTGTTTTTACCTTGTTCATTTGTTCCCTGCGCTTTGAGGAGACTGCCATCTTCTCATAGAAGTCAATGATCAACAGTACTGGTGTGATCCATCTGTAGGAAAAAGCACATTTTTGATTTTTAGAAATTCATACTGCAAACATATCAAGGATTTGCAAATGAAAAGGGGTACACAGGGCTGTGTAAAACTCACTTTGGTGTCTGGATGTCTTTATGTTCTTTAGCTGCTTGCAGACAAGGCTGCACAACCTCAAGAAGCTTAATCAGCAAATCAAGAATCCCACTGTTCTCCACCACTCTGGCACCTAACAACTTCAGTTCCTGTCAAAACAGAAAATCACCAATGAATGTATGAGCTGCACAAATAATCACTGACAAAAAATGTCTCTCTATGACAGAACCTTCATTTCTGTTACCTCAAAGAGCAACGTGAGCAGCAGAATTCGTGTTGCCAGCTTGGAGGCCTGGGGCAGTGTGGCCATCTGTCTGGTCCACTCAGACACCGTCTTTGTGTCACTAGTAGTCAAGGGCTCAGCTGCCTTGATCAGCACATCCGCTGCCTCCCACACCTACACACAACATGCACACAATCAGGCTCATACAGACGTACAAGCTTCTTTTGTCAGGACCATTTAAAGCCTACGGCTTTAAGATGTTTCCCCTGTCATTTCTAATAAGTGATAAAACACAAAAAATTAAATTTGCTTGCAGAGCTGAATTTTGGTATGTTATGAACATACTGAAAAGCATTTACTTTGAAATATGCAACAATCAATTACAAACATTACAACAAATTGTACTGAACTGACTGGCAATCTGCATTTGACTACTCGTATTTTGTGTGTTCTGCCAAAGCAGTAGAGCAAGAGTTTAATTGCAGATATTAGCCACACAACAAAAACTATAAAATTTAACACAGGAATGTACTTGGACATCCTCCCCCTAAATCACTAAATCCGAAGTATTTTAATCCACTGACCTGGTGGACAACTTGGCCAAGAATAAGGTCCCTGTACTCTGGGCCACTTCTCTTGATGGCAGTCATCAGCAGGTCGCAGAGTCGGTACACTGTGTCAGGCAGCTCATCCAAAAGATGGAAGCAGCCAGGCAGCATGGAGTCAGTGAAGGCATGTAGTTCCTGGGGGTCCAGTGGCTCAGCCTCCATGAAGCGTTCTAAGCAACGTGCCTCCTCCTCTTCTGCCCGCTCTCTCGCTCTTCTGTCCTCCTCCTCACGCCGACGTGCAGCTTCCTGAAGCAGACACAGAAATATTCTCAACAGCTGCTTTATCTAACTGCAACTTATGTATTCATTATGTTTTACTCAGCAAGAACTGTTTAGGCCATGAAAACTTTTCCGTGTAATTCGGCCAGTAAAAATGACACACCTCAGGAGAGTCAGAACGCTGCTCCATGCTGACCTCTTGCCCAAGTGACATGGCAATTGCCCTCATCATCTGGTCCTCTTCAGACATAGTCAGGTCCTAGATGGAATAAAAACAACAGCGTCAGCTGGCTGAGTTTGACCCATGAAAACTATAAAGAACTGGAATATTTGTGTGCTTGACAATGAAGTAAATGAAGTCTTACTCTTACTGCTCCACCAAGGAGTGGAGGAGGGTGTGTAAGCAGGTACTCTGTAGCCTGCTCCATGGTGCTGGTGTTCAGTAGGGCCTCCATGGCATGTTCTCTTGAGAAGCCCATATCCATGAGCTAAAATACCACAGAAAAGAGAAGAGTACATAGAGATGAGGTGATGAGCAAGGGAAAGTGGATAGAATCGGAGGGAACTAGGACTATGAGGTTTAATTGATAACTACAGAAAAATGACTGAAGGTGAGGGAAAGTCAAACACATTTGTTATTATTATGAAGAACAAACGTATTTTTTCACTTGTCTTCCTTTTTCCCCCAAATCATAATTTAGGGGACTCTAACACAGCCTCTGTAATCTTTCTAGAACACCCAGTCAAACCTTTTTCCTTCACAACACTTAAAACATTCTGCCTCTAAAGGTATGAATAATCCAACAATCTTATCCAAGTGTCTCTCTCACTGTCCATGTTTAACCAGTCCTCCCTCTCCATTCTAGATCCATCCTTTACTCCCTACCTCTCTTCACCTCGTCTCTTATTTTCTTCCCTCTTTTTGACAACTCTGATACCTGTTGGAGGTGCTGCTGGCATTCCTCTGCATGTCTCCCTCTCCCTCTGTATCTTCCCTGTTGTAAAATAAATGGTGGCCCAGGATTCAGTGCATGCAGAATATTGGGGGACAAGATTGGTAAATACAGCACCTTTGTTGTAACTTCTTGCTTACATGGCCACTTGGATACGTAGCAATTATGCTGTTAACCTGTTCTATCAAAACTGCCTACAGTACCGACACAACAAGCTGAAAATACCGACAGCAGAGATTTATCTCTGGTATCTGTGGTTTACCACAGTTAGCAAGAAGAATAAACTATTAACCTCCAAATAAAGAAACGACTTGCATAAAATGATCCTTAAAAAGACAGCAGAGTGTCATACAGCTTTCACACAAACCTGTGTGAGTTGAGCCTGGTTAACCTGTGGCTCACGGCGAGGTGTCGAGTTGGTAGAATCATCAGTGGATCCTCCTGCTGGCCCTGCGGAAGTTGTTCCACTCGTTGCTGGTGCCTCGCCACCTGTTGTAGAGGCTCCTGGGGCCCCACTAGGTGCCAAAGAGCCAGTGGGGGCCCCCTCGTCATCTGGCCGCACAGTTCCCTCTCTCTCCTTAGCCAGACGTTCCTGAATAACTGGTTCCCCTCTCAGTATGTGGCAGAGGATGGCCAGCATGGACTCAGCCATCCTGCCGCCATACACTTTCAGCGGCTTCCTGTTCCACAGACTGCGGATGCAGCTGAATGCAGCCTTGATGAAGGAGAGACTTTATTACAAAGACTGACACAAGAAGACATGTAACAGCGTGAATCACTTCATGTTGGTCATGGAGTTCATGAAAGTTTGTTTCCTAACTTTGATTTTCATCTCCACATAGTATTAAATTACAGAAATGCACCCACAGAAAAATCAATGCTTCAGCATCCATCTTTAGTCATTATCCTAACAGCTGTCCTCCCACTAGTTTCCCCAAGTTAAATGCCGCACACAATGTATTACTTATTTCAGATGATGAAAACACAAACTAACAGCTTCTACCTGAAGGCTGCAAGAGACTCATTTGATTTTTATACATATGAGCGAAACAACTTATTCATTGCAGTTAATAATTTAATTAAATGTAATGATCCATTACACTGAAAATGACAGATAAATGGTATAACTGTCAGAAAATGTATTGTAAATTATTAGAATACATAGTTTTACCACTAGATGGAGCCTTTTGCTGTTTAATGAGAGAGTTGAGGAACATTTGAAGACCACTCAGAAGACACATATTCTAAAAAGGAGTACACCTTCCTACATTCCAAGGACAAATAAAGTTGCTGCTTGCCAGGCTCTGCTAACTGTGGAACAAAGTTGTGAAAACTTAAAATAATAGAGTTGTTGGGTTTCTCTGTTTAAAATTGGTAAGGTCTTTATCTTACTATGTGAAGCGCAATGACGCAACATGTTATAAACCGGCGTTATGTAGACAAAATTCTAAAAATCCATGCTTGGAGTAAAAATAAAACATTTTTGCTTCAATTACTTAATGATTTTCTAAACCAACCAAGTTGTACATGAGGCAATGACAACGAAATTTCTAAAACTATTTAGACTGAAGTCTATTGTGAGTAAACAGGGGTAATGATGTACTTTTTGCCTTTAAGTTGCGCAGGAGGTAGCGGTGCATAACACAGTGGATTCTGACACACTAACAGTCAAATGCAGACAGGAGTAAAAGTTCCTCAATCTTACATCAAGTCATTACGTGGAGTAACTTGGGTGTTTACTTTGTGTTTTTTAATTTCTTAATGTACTGTGACACAAACATAATTGTCAGCGATGAAAAAAAGCTTCTACTGTTCTGTAAACATACATCCACTGTATTTTAGCGAATTTCAACAAATAATAAACTACTGATTGTAAATGTAGCTGAACACAAAATAAGGAAATTGCTCAAAAATTTTATATACTACTGCATACCAACCTTCTGAGTGACTATGAGGAACCTAAGAGCACTGAACTGGGGCATGGTGGGCGTGACTCCAGGCATTTTCGCTGGCAGGGAGTGGGGTGAGTCCAGCACGGTGCTTGGATTAACCATCTTCTCCACCAGCATTAACCAAGCATCCAGAAACTCCCCTGTCCCATCTGGTAGGTCAGTATGCTCCAGACCCTCAGACACAGGCACCTTCCCACCCATTGACAGTGCCCAGTTAAATGTCCTGCACAAAAAAAAAAAGCAACAAACACAACCACTGAGTCTCTCGTCAAACATTA